>NW_022872941.1:0-337645 GCF_900324485.2 Mastacembelus armatus
GCTAAAGAAAGAAGTGTTAAACTAATATAAAAGAAGACACTGTAGTGAAGGATGGAATAACTAAAGGAATTAAATATGACATGAGTTAAAGAGAAAGAATGGAAGAATGAGACAGCAAAAAAAGTGAAATATCAGAAAGACTGTATAGACAAAAAGAATGTATAATTTAAAAACCAATAAATATTGCTAAAAAATACAGAAGGTAAAGCCTGTGTAGCCAAACCAGGAATATTTGAAGGAAGGTTTTCTGAAAGAAGAGAAGAAGGAAGGAAAGACTGAAAAAAGGGAAGAAATTAAGCAATATGAGGTAGTATGAACAAAGAATAAACAGATGTGCAGTGATAGAAAGGCTGAAGGGAAAAATGTGCTGGAAAAGAGCAAATATTTGCATTTCTTAGCTTCTATTTTGAAAACATGGAATAAAAATGCTTTTATTTTAATAGGCAGCCTGCTACAGAAGACTCATGTAACCATGACTTAAGATCTGAATTTTAATTTTGATTATTTGTTATTCTTTGGAACACTGCATTAACTTCCTGTAAATAACTGTAAACTTTTATTGTGAAAGTTTGTGTGCCTCTACTTTATTATTTCATTATTTCATGTATAGTGACACAGCCCTTTACACACGCAGAGTACATATGTCAAAAATACAGTATGTCATTTTGTCAAAAAATGTGTGTTGCTAAAACATATTGCTGTGTCCAAAAGATGCACTGTAGCTGCAGTCTTCTAAAGGAGATCTATTAATGTCCAGGACAGTTTTGAGTGTCAGGACCATGGATAGTTCCAATGTAGCAAACATCAGAGAGACCAGGGGTAAAACCCAGTTGCTTTATTTTATTGCTGAAAAATATAATATAGAAATATGAAACAAATGCAGTATAAGGCAGAAAGGTAATTTCAGTATCAACATATTAACTACAGTCTCCTTGTGGCAAGAAGAATGCTGGTTATGTCAATTTAGCAAATTTTGACACTATCCCCTCCTTTTGTTTTCAAAAAAAATATCAACAACAAATTGGCAGATTTGAGCTACTTTCTCAAGAGGAGAATTGCCAGGGTTGGCCGTGAGGGCATAGTCTTACTAGCTGTGTGACGGACACCAAGGGAAACAGGAACAAGGAACATGTTTATAAGGTATTTATTGCCGTACTCACAACATACAAGAGAAACGAGGAACGGTGTGTCCAAGGGAGTGCCACGGAGATCAGACAGAGAGTAGGAGTTAGGGAAGTCCATATATACAGAAGGGGGAGTGCAGACGAGGTGCAGGTGTGTGACCAGGGGACAGGTGAGACTGCTTGTGATGATTGCCAGGGGAAAAGTCTGGCAGAACCGTAACAGTACCCCCCTCTCCACGGCCAACTCCTGGGGGCCGAACCCCCCCCCCCCGAGGACAGGGGACCGCGGAGAGAGGAGGCTGGAGAGCGGGGCCAGAGGAGCCTGGAGACTGGAGACCGAGGAGACCGAGAACAGCGGAGACTGGAAACTGGGAAATGGGGACAGAGGAGAACCGGAGGACTGGGAACTGGGGATAGAGGAGACCGGAGACTGGGAACTGGGAACTGGAGATAGAGGAGACCGGAGACTGGGAACTGGGAACGGGGGACAGAGGAGACTGGAGCCTGGGAACTGGAGACCGGGAGACTGGAAACTGGGAACAGGGGAATGAGGAGACTGGAGGCTGGGAACTGGGGACAGAGGGAGACTGGAGACCGGGAACCGGGGACAGAGGAGACTAGAGACGGGAACCGAGGACAGAGAAACTGGAGACTGGGACTGGGAACTGAGGACAGAGGGACTGGAGACGGGGAACTGGGAAAAGAGGAGACTGGAGACTGGGAACAGGGAACTGGGGACAGAGAGACTGGAGACCGGGAACTGGGGACAGAGGGGACTGGAGACCGGGAACTGGGGACAGAGGAGACTGGAGACCGGGAACTGGGGACAGAGGAGACTGGAGACCGGGAACTGGGGACAGAGGAGGCTGGAGACCGGGAACAGGGAACTGGGGACAGAGGAGACTGGAGACCGGGAACAGGGAACTGGGGACAGAGGAGACTGGAGACCGGGAACAGGGAACTGGGGACAGAGGAGACTGGAGACCGGGAACAGGGAACTGGGGACGGAGGAGACTGGAGACTGGGAACAGGGAACCGGGGACGGAGGAGACTGGGGACTGGAACCTGGGGACGGAGGAGACTGGAGACTGGGAACGGGGGACAGAGGAGACTGGGGAATGGGAATGGGGACAGAGGAGACTGGAGACTGGGAACTGGGACAAGGAGACTGCAGCTGGGAACTGGGGACTGAGGAAACTGGAGACCGGGACCTGGGACTGGGACAGAGGGAACTGGGACTGGGAACAGGAACTGGGGACAGAGAAGACTGGAGACCGGGACCTGGTGACTGGGGACGGAGGAGACTGGAGACTGGAACCTGGGGACGGAGGAGACTGGAGACCGGGACCTGGGAACTGGGGGCAGAGGAGACTGTAGACAATGGTTAGGTTAGCAGCCATGTGGCGGTGGTTCCGGAGACCTCGGCTTTTTCCACATAAAGTATTGGACTATGATTACTGAAGAGTAATTAATTTACAGACTGTATATTTGTTAGATACGGTGCATTCATATGTAAAATTGAGGTAAACGTTTGACTCGTTTTGAGTATGAGAGAAATGAGAAATGTATGTTCATAAAGATTGAGAGCAGCCTGCGGAACAAACACAACTAACGTCTCCTGACTGCTTCTTACTATCTTAAACAGACCATACCATACAAACATTATCTGTGAACAGGTTACTCGTGCCTGAGGCCTGTAACATTTGCAGTTAAAAATTGGTGTGCTTGAATACTGATTAGTATAGAAATTGGACAATAATTGTTTGAATTACTAGTTTCACTGCGTTTGTGTAATGGTAGAACATGAGCACATTGGTTGTAATGTGTAATGTGTAATGTCTTCCTCAGGAGACTGTTCCTTTGGTGTGTGCAACAAGCTACTGAAGACGTTCTATCAGTCTGTAGTAGCGAGTGCACTGTTCTTTGCAGTTGTGTGCTGGGGAGGTGGCATCAAGGCCTGTGAGGCCAACAGACTAAATAAGTTGATCAGGAAGGCAAAATCTGTTGTTGGACTGGAACTGGACAGTCTGGAGGCTGTGGCAGAGAGGAGGATGGTGGACAAAATCAACTCCATACTGGACAATTCTGCCCACCCACTTCATGAGGAACTGTGGCGAATGGGAAGTTCATTCAGCCACAGACTAATTCCCCCTAAGGCCAAGACTGAAAGATTCAGGAAGTCTTTTGTGTCCACGGCCATAAGACTCCATAATTCCTCAATATAAACAATAACGCGCACACACACACACGCATGTACGCACACACACACACACACACACACACACACAAACCCCTCTAAATAAATAATTAGTTAATTACTTTATTACTTTATTAATTACTATTAATCAATATAATTTAAATAATCTCAAATTTAATAACTGTTGTAACAACTGAATTTCCCCTTGGGGATTAATAAAGTGCTTCTTCTTCTTCTTCTTCTAGTGTTGATTTTTCGGATTAGTAAAATGAGGTCTGGTAGGTGAAGAAATTAACCGTGACAAATGTATTTTAGTACAGTGAATTTTTAGCCAGCCAGTCATTCTGAGTACCCATATAAGGATATGAGCTTTACAAGTTTATCTAATGATCAGCAGAGGGAGGGTGATTACCACCATCTTATTATTACCCAGACAGAACTCCAAGGCCAGAAATTCAAATTCCTTTGTCAAAGATACTGATTGCAAGACAGAGACAGGATAAAAATCCTTTACCTAAATAGCAACTCCACCCCATTTAGCAGAATTATCGACCCAAATATATAACAATTTTCAATAATCTGCCCTTTAAATTACAATTCAACCAAGTCTCAGTTAAAATTCAAATATCCAGGTTTGTTTCCAGCACGAGGACTCCAACATAATCCATTTTAGGAAGCAGGCTTCCTATATTCATATGTATCAAGCCCAAATCTTTACGGCTTAGAAAAACATCATGGAGGTTATTATCACTAGAAGCATACGTATGAATACTATCAAACTTAGAAATGGTATTTAAATTATTTTGGTTACTGTACAATTTGTACTTGACAAGGGGGCTTGGCTTCTGATTTATAATCTCAGGAATATCTAAAGAGGATTGAAAATCCCTAATGGAGCTGCTTAATTGTCAGTCTTTAGTTTCTAAGAAATTTATGAAGTCTGTGGTCAGCTGCATAGTTCCTCTACCTGAATCCCATCCCTCCTGAAAAGGTTGGAATTACCCCAGAACAAATCAAAGTTATTTATAAAGTGATACCCATTTGCAGTGCAGTAATTCTTTAGCCACCAGTTAAGGCTGAAGAGGTGACTAAAGCGCTCTGGACCACCTCAAGGATAGGATAGGACCAGACAAAATACTGGTTTTGCCAAGACTTTCAGCAGTTTTTGATTAAAGATTCAAAAACACACTGTAGTTGGATAGACTTTCTACATATCACATCATTATTATACACATCATCATCATTCTGAATTTCCCCCATGGGGAATGAATAAAGAATCTATCTATCTATGTATCTATCTATCTATCTATCTATTTGTACCAACATGAACAATAACAGTACGTGCAGAATGGTGGAGGTCTAAAATAATAGGTATATGCTCAATAACATCGTGGACTTTAAAACCAAAAAAATCTGTTAGGCAACAAGGAAGCTTGACAAGCCAGATAATTAATACCCCAATCAAAATTATCTCATTATGACATTCACTGTCATAGAGAGCAAGGTTGCTTGGTAGATAGTCTATGAAGGGCTCTGCAGTGGCAGAAAGAGCTGGCACATCACAGCTCACAGAGGCTGGCCGAAGTGGCAAAGCTGGCAGTGCTGATGAGCTGGGCCAGAGTGTGGGACTTCATGTTCCAACCTTGAGTGTTTATTTCTTGTAGTGGAGCTTGGTGGGGAGTGCAGAAAGACAGAGACGGGATGTGTCCTCCTAGATGGTACAGCAGTTGTATTTAGTGAAGTGAAGTGAGGTGAAGTGAAGTGAAAGTGACTTAACTGGCGATCCATGATCCATGGTGATCCATACTCGGAATTTGTGCTCTGCTTTTAACCCAATCCCAAGTGCACACACACTGTGCACACACACCCAGGGCAGTGGGCAGCCAATGCTGGTAGTCCGGTGCCTTGCTCAATAGTCTCACCTCAGTCGTGGTATTGAAGGTGGATGGGGCGCTGGCTGTTCACTTTTTTTCTCTACGAGGAAGTTGAGGATAATTTGACACTACATGCCATGTTAATATATTTATGCCATCTGTTATTGACTGGGTGCCTTCATCTGAGAAGACCAGGGGCCACTAGCCTCACACACTGAGGTTGCGTCAGGAAGGTCATCCAAATTTGTGCCAAATAGATTATGCGGATTAATTGATCTGCTGTGGCGACCCTGAAGAGGAGCAGCCAAAAGAAAAAAAAATGCCATGCTACAGTGGTCGAGACATTTCATTCATGGACAGCGGCTTGATTAGACGGACTACGTACATCTATTGATTGCGTACATCCATTGATCTGTATTTTTTTTCTTTGTAGCAGGGGAACTGAAATCCCTCTTATTCTAATTATTATAACTCCCTATTGGTCATGAGCGTTAACATAGTTAACATTATACAACATTAGTAAATGTTAAGCTGTGTGTGTGTTCGAGGGAAGGAGGACCCACACGCAGATACAGTTGTGAAAGCTTTATTAAATACTAGTATGGATGGACGAGACGAGTGGCCTCATGACAGTAAAGTACAAACTTTGGACTTGAGGTTTGGTTATTTACACATTTCATAATTTAATTTATTCATGTATTGTCATTCACTTTTGTTTGAATAAAAGTCAATTGAAACATTAGTTTGAAATACATCACTTTTCATGATTATATAGTACACTTCATGTTAAAAGCAGATGGATTTTGCTATCTTAGCTTGAGAAGAGATGAGTGTGCCACTATAAGAAAATGGCCCTGAGAAAATGTGTAGCCTATCCTGACATAATTAGTGATTATTAAAATAGAAACAATAAAATAATCACAGGTCCCTGAGATTGTGATGGATGGCAGTCAAATAGAAAACTGAATAGAATGGTAGTTGCTTGTTAGTACTGTTCAGATTGTATTATCAGCTTTAGCTTTTGTGGTGGTGGTGAGCATTGGCACCATTTGTTTATTGCTAAAGATTTCAATGTGACACCTTGAACATCTGTATTACACATTTTGATCACCTGCCATTTATTAAGGTTCACTGTGCCATGGCCACCCTACACTAGCTCTATGGCCCACCTTGGCCGCCCAAGTGAAAATGTCCTGGACATGCCACTGGTGAAGACAAGCTAGAGTTAAGATATAAGCGAACACTAGGCTTAAATTTATCAGATGGACACAAACACAATTGCAGATGAATGCTTATTTTGTTCTTCAGTGTCCAATGAATGTGTAAACAGGAAACTCTGCTAACGTGTGCTATGTCAAGTGTGTCTTCACTAGTGATGGGCAAGTGAAGCCTCATGAAGCACTGAGGCTTTCCTGACAATTGTGCTGAAAAAGATTCAAAGCTTCAAGACTTCAGTGACGGTGACATCTGGTGGACAACTGAAGCAATAGCAACCTCTAAAGAGCACGACTGAAGCACTGACACTGTTTCAATCCCATGACAGCAATAAAAATTCAGACCTCTTGAGGTCAAAATGATCCCAAACTTTAGAACGTCGCTTATTGGTGGGACTCCCCGTGAAACTTCCCAAAATACTCTCACTCTCACTCTCCAAATCCTGAAGCAGAATGATGCATCTTACACAGCTGGTATGGCACCAAACCACTCAAATCTGTCAAACCTGTCAAGCTGTCATTGCCTCAGAATGCACTGAAACGCCATGAGCCAATGACACACACTGAAAGACTATGAGCCAATGAAAAGCTTTGAAACATTCTGAAGCAATGAAGCGCGAAGCGAAACAGTGGAACGTCATCAGTCATGTGACACTGGTGTTTTGATACAAGCCTCGACACAGTGTTTCGAATCACTCCGCTTCAGGAAGAGTGACACAAGCTCCAAAGCCTCGGTATCATTTGCCCATCACTAGTCCTTGAACCGCCACCTCATCGTGGTGGAGGGGTTTGAGTGCCCGTATGATCCTAGGAGCTATGTTGTCTGGGGCTATATGCCCCTGGTAGGGTCTCCCAAGGCAAACAGATCCTAGGTGACGGACTAGACTAAGAGCGGTTCAGTGACCTCTCATGGAAAGACAAACAACGACCGTGACGTCACCCGGCATGGCGAAGCCGGGGCCCCACCCTGGAGCCAGGCCTGGGGTTCGGGCCCGTAGGCGAGCGCCTGGTGGCTGGGTCTCCCCCCATGGGGCCCAGCCGGGCAAAGCCCGAAAGAGTGACGTGGGGCCGCGCTTCTGTGGACCCACCACCCGCAGGAGGATCCATAAGGGGCCGGTGCATAGTAGATCGGGCAGTGGTCGAGGACGGGGACCTCGGCGACCCGATCCCTGGATGCTGAAACTGGCTCTAGGGACATGGAATGTCACCTCACTGGGGGGGAAGGAGCCTGAGCTTGTGCGGGAGGTTGAGCGGTACCGATTAGAGATAGTCGGGCTCACCTCCACGCACAGCCTGGGCTCTGGAACCCAGCTCCTTGAGAGGGGCTGGACTCTCTTCTACTCTGGAGTTGCTCGCGGTGAGCGGCGGCGAGCTGGTGTGGGCTTGCTCATAGCTCCCCAGCTCAGCCGCAACGTGTTGGAGTTTTCCCCCCAGAGTGAAAGGGTCGTTTCCCTGCGCCTTCGGGTCGGGGATAGGTCTCTCACTGTTGTTTCGGCCTATGGGCCGAACAACAGTGCAGAGTACCCGGCCTTTTTGGAGTCTCTCGGGGGGGGTGCTGAAAGGTGCTCCTACCGGGGACTCCATAATTTTGTTGGGGGACTTCAACGTTCACGTGGGGAGCGACAGTGAAACCTGAAGGGGCGTGATTGTGAGGAACGGCCTCCCCGATACGAACCCGAGTAGTGTTCTGTTGTTGGACTTCTGTGCTAGTCACAGTTTGTCCATAACGAACACCATGTTCAAGCATAAGGGTGTCCATCAGTGCACATGGCACTAGGACACCCTAGGCCAGAGGTCGATGACCGACTTTGTAGTCATGTCATCGGACCTTCGGCCGTATGTCTTGGACACTCGGGTGAAGAGAGGGGCAGAGCTGTCAACTGATCACCACCTGGTGGTGAGTTGGATCCGCTGGCGGAGGAGGAAGCGGGACAGACTTGGCAGGCCCAAACGTATTGTGAGGGTCTGTTGGGAATGTTTGGCCGAACCCACTGTCAGAGGGGTCTTTAACTCGCACCTCCGAGAGAGCTTCTACCAGATCCCGGGGGAGGCTGGGGACATTGAGTCCGAATGGACCATGTTTTCCACCTCCATTGTCGACGCGGCGGCTGGGAGCTGTGGCCGTAAGGTTTCGGGTGCCTGTCGTGGCGGCAATCCCCGAACCCGGTGGTGGACACCGGAGGTAAGGGATGCCGTCAAGCTGAAGAAGGAGTCCTACCGAGCTTGGTTGGCTTGTGGGACTTCCGAAGCAGCTGACAGGTACCGCATGGCCAAGCGTGCTGCAGCCCAGGCGGTGATGGAGGCAAAAACTCGGGTATGGGAGGAGTTCGGTGAGGCCATGGAGAAGGACTACCTGTCGGCCCCGAAGAAATTCTGGCAAACCGTCCGGCGCCTCAGGAGGGGGAAGCAGTGCTCTACCAACGCTGTTTACAGTGGAAGTGGTGAGCTGCTGACCTCGACTGGGGATATTGTCGGACGGTGGAAGGAATACTTGAATCATCTGTAGGACCTCAGTTATGTTTAGACTGCTTCTCTCCCATAGATCTCTCTGAATTTACATCAGTAGTTGCTTCATCGAAATCATCAACGTGTCTCTTAGACCCCATCCCAACTAGACTGCTTAAAGACACCCTGCCATTAATCAACTCATCTTTATTAGACTTGGTAAATTTATCTCTAGTATCAGGCTACGTACCACAGGCCTTTAAGACTGCAGTAATCAAACCTTTACTCAAAAAGCCTAGTCTTGATCCAGGAGTCTTGGCTAATTATAGACCAATATCCAACCTGCCATTTATTTCTAAAATCCTAGAAAAAGCTGTTGCTAAGCAGCTATCAGACCACTTACACAGGAATGAACTATTTGAAGATTTCCAATCAGGATTTAGAGCACATCATAGTACAGAAACAGCACTGTTGAAAGTTACCAACGATCTTCTCTTAGCCTCAGATAATGGACTTGTTTCAATACTTGTCCTCCTAGACCTTAGTGCAGCATTCGACACCATTGACCACAATATCTTATTACAGAGACTGGAGCATGTGATTGGTATCAGAGGAACAGCGTTAAAGTGGTTCCAATCCTATTTATCGGACAGATTCCAGTTTGTTCATGTCCATGATGAACCTTCCACATGCACAAAAGTTAGTTATGGAGTTCCACAAGGCTCTGTTCTAGGACCGATTCTGTTCACCCTGTACATGCTTCCTTTAGGATATGTCATTAGGAAGCACTCTATTAATTACCACTGCTATGCAGATGATACTCAGTTATATCTATCTATTAAACCTGTTAACACAAACCAGTTAACCAGACTTCAAGCCTGTCTAACTGACATAAAGGCCTGGATGACCAGTAACTTTTTACTTTTAAACTCTGAGAAAACAGAAGTCATTATATTTGGGCCAAAAAATCTCAGAAATAACTTTTCTCAAATAATAGCTACTCTAGATGGCATAACCCTGGCCTCTAGCACTACTGTAAAAAACCTTGGAGTTATTTTTGACCAGGACATGTCCTTTAACTCACACATAAAACAAATCTCTAGAACTGCATTCTTTCACCTGCGCAACATTTCCAAAATTAGGAACATCCTGTCTCAAAATGATGCAGAAAAACTAGTCCATGCATTTGTTACCTCAAGGCTAGATTACTGTAACTCATTACTATCTGGATGTCCCAATATCTCCATAAAAAGCCTCCAATTAATCCAGAATGCCGCAGCCAGAGTCCTGACAGGAACTAGCAGGAGAGATCATATTTCTCCTATATTGGCTTCTCTTCATTGGCTCCCTGTAAAATATAGAATAGAATTTAAAATCCTTCTTCTCACATACAAATCCCTTCATAATCAAGCTCCTTCATACCTTAAAGACCTCATAGTACCATATTATCCCAATCGACCACTTCGCTCTCAGAGTGCAGGTCTACTTGTGGTTCCCAGAGTTTCCAAAAGCAGAATGGGAGGCAGAGCCTTTAGTTATCAAGCTCCTCTCCTATGGAACCAGCTCCCAGCCTGGGTTCAGGAGGCAGACACTCTCTATATTTTTAAGGATAGACTTAAAACCTTCCTCTTTGACAAAGCGTATAGTTAGGGCTGGCTTCAGGCAACCCTGAACCATCCCTTAGTTATGCTGCTATAGGCCTAGACTGCCCGAGGACCATCGGTGCACTGAGCTCCCCTACCCTAACCCCCCCCTTTCCCTTCCCCTCCCCTCTCTTCTCTCCTCCCACCTCATGTATATTCCACCATTGAATCTTACTAACCTTGTGTTCTCTCTCTCCCCTAGTTTGTGCTCTCTCCCTTTCTCTCTATTCTCTCTGTACCTTCTGCAGGTGTCCCTGGTCCTGGAGCTGTATATCGCTGATGTGCAGTTACTGGTCCCACCAACCTGCAGTGTCTATTTGTTGTTTATTGTTGCTGTTCTTTTCTCTCTGCTCTATCCACTCACCCCAACCGGTCGAGGCAGATGGCCGCCCAAACTGAGCCCGGTTCTGCTGGAGGTTTTTCTTCCGTTAAAGGGAGTTTTTTCCTCTCCACTGTCGCCAAGTGCTTGCTCATAAGGGAATTGTTGGGTTTTTAGTTTTAGTTTTTGTAAAGTGCCTTGAGATGATTTGTATTGTGATTTGGCGCTATACAAATAAAATTGAATTGAATTGAATTGAATTGAATTGAATTGAATACTTCGAGGATCTCCTCAATCCCGTCAACACGTCTTCCATAAGGGAAGCAGGGGCTGGGGATTCGGAGGCTGATCCCTCCATCACCCAAGCCGAAGTCAGAGGTAGTTCGGCAGCTCCTCTGTGGCAAAGCACTGGGGGTGGATGAGATCTGTCCCGAGTACCTCAAGTCTCTGGATGTTGTTGGGCTGTCATGGCTGACACGCCTGTGCAACATCGCGTGGCGTTCGGGGACAGTACCCCTGGATTGGCAGAATGGGGTGGTGGTTCCTCTTTTTAAGAAGGCGGACCGGAGGGTGTGTTGCAACTACAGAGGGATCACACTCCTCAGCCTCCCGGGGAAGGTCTATGCCAGGGTGCTGGAGAGGAGGATCCGGTCGGTGGTCGAACCTCGGATCCAGGAGGAACAATGCGGTTTCCGTCCTGGGCATGGAACACTGGACCAGCTCTACACACTCTCGAGGGTGCTCGAGGGTTCATGGGAGTTTGCCCAACCAGTCCACATGTGTTTTGTGGACTTGGAGAAGGCATTCGACCGGGTCCCTCGTGACATCCTGTGGGAGGTGCTCCACGAGTATGGGGTCCGGGGCCCTTTGCTGGGGGCTATCCGGTCTCTGTACAAACGGAGCAGGAGCTTGGTTCGCATTGCCGGTAGTATGTCAGACCTTCCCAGTACACGTTGCACTCCGGCAGGGCTGCCCTTTGTCACCGGTTCTGTTCATTACTTTCATTTACAGAATTTCTAGGCGCAGCCAGGGGCCGGAGGGAGTCCAGTTCGGGGACCACAGGATTTCATCTCTGCTTTTTGCAGATGATGTTGTCCTGTTGGCTCCATCGAGCCAGGATCTCCAGCGTGCGCTGGGGCTGTTTGCAACTGAGTGTGAAGCGGCTGGGATGAGAATCAGCACCTCCAAGTCCGAGGCCATGGTACTCAACCAGAAAAAGGTGGTTTGCCATCTCCAGGCCAGGGGAGAGATCCTGCCTCAAGTGGAGGAGTTTAAGTATCTCGGGGTCTTGTTCACGAGTGAGGGAAGGACAGAACATGAGATTGACAGACGGATCGGGGCATCGGCAGCAGTAATGCGGTCGGTGTACCGGTCCGTTATGGTGAAGAAGGAGCTGAGCCGGAAGCTTTCGATTTACCGGTCAATCTACATTCCTACTCTCACCTATGGTCATGAGCTCTGGGTCATGACCGAAAGAACGAGATCGCGGATACAAGCGGCTGAAATGAGCTTCCTCCGCAGGGTGGCCGGGCGCTCCCTTAGAGATAGGGTGAGGAGCTCGGTCACCTGGGAGGAGCTCGGAGTAGAGCCGCTGCTCCTCCACATCAAGAGGAGTCAGTTGAGGTGGCGCAGGCATCTGTTTCGGATGCCTCCTGGGCGTCTTCCTGGGGAGGTGTTCCGGGCATGTCCCACTGGGAGGAGGCCCCAGGGAAGACCCAGGACACGCTGGAGGGACTATGTCTCCCGGCTGGCCTGGGAATGCCTCGGTGTCCCCCCGGAAGAGCTGGAGGAAGTGTCCAGGGAGAAGGAAGTCTGGGTATCCCTGATTCGGCTACTGCCCCCGCAACCCGGCCCCGGATAAGCGGTAGAAGATGGATGGATAGTCTTCACTTTGTCCCAATGTTCCTGAGCATCCAAAAACTCTAATAATGCAGCTTTAAACAAAATGTATGTTTTGCATTCCTGTAATTGAGCCATTGCTGTCATATTTACCATATTTTGACAAACACAGCTTAAACTGTTTAACTGCAAAAACAACTGTTAATGCTGTGCCCAATCAAACCCATTGTGACAGATAATAAGTACAAGTTTGTGAATGAGCTAAATATCTTTTTTTCTAGATTTGAATCAGCAAACAGCTTTAGGAAATGTAATGAAATTCTTAAAAACATTAAACCAGAACTATCAGACAGATCACTGTTGATGAGGTCAGAAAAACATTTAGAGCTACAAACATCAGAAAAGCTGAGCGCCCGAAGTGTAGTCCTTCTCTTTTAAAGAACTTTGCAACAGAGCTGGCCACAGCTTGGCAACCAGTGTTTCAATTATCAATGGCAACCAGTGTTTCAATTATCAATCGACACTCATACAGTTCCTGTAGCGTAGAAAACTTCTTACATAGAACTATTACCCAAAACTCAATGTCCAAAAGAAGGCAAAGATTTTAGACCCATAGCTCTGACTTCAGTAGTTATGAAGGCTCTGGAAAGAATCCCGCTTAAACATCAAACAGCCTTATAGGCATGCAAGAGCCCTGTTTCTAAATTTCTCAGGTTGTGTAAGCTCAGCTTTACTTTTTACCTTATATACAGATGATTGTCGCTCAACTTCAAATAATCAATATGTCTTAAAATACTCAGACGACACTGTTTTACTAACACTGTTGGGCTCAGGCAGCCCAGGGTTGCACCAGCAGGGATTCAACGGCATTCTGATGTGGAGCAAAAAAAAAAAAACACTGGAACTGAATAGAAATGTCATGAGGCAGCAGTATCACCCTCTTGCCACGAGGGGCAGTGCCGCCTCTCTGGCTCCTTTTCCCCGTGTCTCTAGTCCCTTCTTCCGTTTCTGTCAGTGTCGCCAACTTAGCGATTTTGTAGCTATATTTAGTAGACCCCTCTGAATACTCACTACTTGTGAATCTGACAATAAAGAATTTATCTATCTATCTATCTATCTATCTATCTATCTATCTATCTATCTATCTATCTATCTATCTATCTATCTATCTATCCATGTAAAGAATTAGTTAGAAATTAAGTTGTCAGTGTTGCATTGTCAGCTGGGCAAAACGATACAATGGTTAGCACTGTTACTTCACAGTTCTGGGTAGAGCCCATGGCCCATGGGTTTGTTCAGCGCATTCCACATTTAGCCAATTTGACTAGTTTCATACTGCTGAGTTCAGAAATATTTAACATTTAACAATGTAAAAACTATGTACAAGTATATACTGCTGTTATAACCTTTATTACAGCAAAACTATAATTATTAAGTCATTTCATCTGGCAACCTGTAATACGATGTGAAAACTAATTATAATCTGCTAAACATATATTGTCCTTACAAAAAAAAAATTTCAAGACCTTCCTTAAATCTGTTACTTTATACGAGTCTGTGTCACATCCCGCCCTCACTTCCTGTCCAGGACTCAATCTGTTACATCAGCTCACTTCCTGTTGCCAATGGGTGTTTTCATTCTTTCTTGTTTTGGTCACCTGACAATCTGGGTTTAGTATGCATACGTGCTATATCCTCTCCCTCAGTTGCAGGTTGATTTTTTGTTTTCTTCTGATCTTTGGATATTGTTTCTCCACCACTTTACTCTATTCAGAACCTGTTTCTCTGCCTTGTTTGGGACTTTGTTTGGATTTCATGTATTGTGTTTTGCCCTCACCTATCCTCACTCCCTGTACCCCAGAATAAAATCCTGGATGAGGCAGAGTGTCCAGAAGTATAGTTCAATAGTTCATCATCTGGGAAGCATGGTTGTGTTCTGCAAATTTGTGATAATTTCATCATTTGATATGAGATTTTTTGTTTCAAGCAGAACTTTTAGCCTACTGTAAGAGCAGCAAGGAGGGTGACCAAAACCACTCAGAGTCATCTAGTGGAGACCATGGATTTCTATGGCCTCTCAGAAGTGCAGCTTCGAAATGATCAGCTCATGATCTGCACTTGATTTCCTGCCTTGCACTTTTATTTTGTAGGATCATGCTGGATTTGGTTTCTCTGCCTTTTTTCCCTTGACTGATTATATGATTTGTTTCACCTGTGTTCTGTTTGCCACTCACAGTTATATACCCTTCCTCTGCCATAGACTAGCCACCAGGCTGTCTGTTAAGACAGCTGAACTGTGAACTTTTCACCAACCCTAGATTTTCATTCCCATGCTTTGTTCTGCCACTCTCCAAGATTGCCTTTGTTTTTCTTCACACCACTGGATTTCTCCATTTGGGTTTTTTGAGCATGGACTACCTTGTTTCCCAAGCTAAGCTAAGTAGCTTTCCATTTGTCTTTTGAGACTGTTTTTGCCCCAGGTGGATTTTTGTGTTCACCTCGCCAAGTTTTAGCACTTCATTTCCATGTTTTCTTCTTGTGTTTTGTCCATGAGAGTCTGGTGAGTCCCTGAGTGTGTGTGTGTGAGACCCGGATTCCCATGCCATGTCCCCCTACTTCATGTCCCCTTGTGTTCCATGAGAATCTGGTGAGTCCCTGAGTGTGTGTGTGACCCGGATTCTCATGCCATGCCCCTCTAGTTCATGTCCCCCTGTGTTCCACGTGAGTCTGATGAGTCCCCGTGTGTGTATTTCATAGTTTCCATGTAGATCTGGTGAGTCCCGAGTAGGAGACCCAGATCCCCACGCCATGCCATGTCCCCTTTTATCCATGTAACCCTATATATCATAGTTTCCTTGTAGCTCTGGTGAGTCCCGATTAGGAGACCCGGATCCCACGCCAAGCCTTGTCCTTTGTTTTTGGTTTTCCTTATTAGAGAAAAGGATTTTAAGAGGTTTTGGTTTCTCCCTGAGTTTCTGTTCATTCATGCCTTGTCCATTATTCTGTCCCTTGGTTTTTGTTTAAATAAAGTCACACTTTTGCACCTGAGTTACCTGAGTGGGCAATTTATTGGTCCCTTGTTTCCTCAGTCCCCCCCCAAAATGTGACAGCAGCGTTCGCTGACAGGACCCGTACTGCAGTTCAAAATGTAGAGCTTTGAGAAATTTTAGATTAGTTAATTCAATGAAAGCTATTTGAAGTTCCTTTACCTGATGTATTTGAATTTAAAAACTCTTTACCTTTGCCTTGCGATGATAACCTGCTGTCTTGTCTGGCCAACCCTGCATCTTATTTACTGCCACACTGGTAGACAGGACAGAAGGGATGGATGTCACAGTGCATTCACACATACAGCTTCTAATGAACACATATTTCCAAGGTTGTGTTGTTTTGACAGTGTAATTTACATTCTCTGCTTTAACTGCATAGTTGTTTTCTGTTTCCTCCAACATCATCCGTTTACACACATCATTTTTGTTGTCCCCGTTTCTCATTAAAGATACGTTGTAGAGAATTGAAACAAAGATGGCAGCAATCAACTTTCTTCCATTTTGCAAAGCTGTGAAGCCAGATTTCATTCACAATAAAGAGCAGCTGTCTCTAAGCAATTTTAATCTGTATGTATGAACAGCACATAATCAGAATTAGTTTTATTGTCCAGTATGTTGGACACAAGGTATTTGACTCTGGTACAGTGGCTCTAAATGTCCTTGTCATAAGTCAACTATATATAAATGTAGAAGAAAAATTAAAAAATACAAATAGTGAAGTGTAGAGAAGATAATGGACCACAGCTCTCATACACAAACTACAAATGGCTGCAGACTAGTGAATAGGGGAATAACTTGTCAGAAGCTCCAGTTCCACAACATGACTAGCCAATCCTACATGATGAAATGTACCTCTTTATCTCCCTGTCAAAGAAACTGAGAAATGTCACCCAGCACCTTTCAGGGGACAACATTTAAATTTATAGAATGCCATTCAAACTGTTTTTTTTTTTTTTTTTTATAAATTCCTTTTTCTCAGTGTAAGGTTGTTGATTTTTACTTTGGACTAGTAAGGAATTAAACTAAACATTTGTTCTTTTATTTTTATTCTAAACAGGACAGAGTATAATTATTGTTATGAATGCCATATTGAGGTTTTCACCCATACTGTCTACAGGTAGGAAACAGTGGCCTCTGTTGTATTTATGTATTCATTTTTTTTGAAAATAGCAGAGTGAGAGTTGCCTGCTTAAGGTAGAAAACTAACCGAAAAGCATGCAGTAGTGATTTAGCATGGCTACTAAAGCATTTTTGCAGACCTGATAGTGGTAGTGAAATCAGCCATCTGACTGCGGCTGTAAGGCAGGTAGAAGATGCTAGCCATGCTAACAGGTTTAGCAGTCTAATAGGGAGCAAGTGGCAGGAATACTAACAGGTTCATTAGGATCTGGAAACAAATATTTACAATAACAGTTGATACAGTATCATCTTACTTAATTCATGACTAAGATTTGGAGTACCATACCAGAGATTGTTTATAAACTGCTCAAAAAATGAAGGGAACACCTAACCGTCATAATATAACACTATCTCAGTTATTGAACTTCAGGGATATCACTGTCCATTTAGGCAACTTCCTACAGATGTATAATGACCTAAGCTGTCTTAGGAAAAAAAAGTTGTTTTTCCCTTTTTTTTTATATAATACATCTGTGTTCAGTGACCAGTCCTACTTATTGTCGTCTAGATATTTATACCCTGGCACTACTTCAATGTCCGCATCACTGATGTTGACTGGATAAGGAAACAGTTCAGACCTTCGAAAATCTATTACAATCTCTTTGGTTTTAGAGGTGTTCAACATTAGGTAGTTTTTGTGACTGTAGTTACTGAAGGATTTTATCAGGCCTCTGTACTCCTGTCCTTGTCCAATCACAGCAAAAATTGGAGAGTTAAAATTTCAGTGTTAAACATTTCTGAGTTGAATTTAACACCTAAAGAGTCATTTTAACACATTTAGAGTCAAATGTTACTCAATGTTGGAGTTAATTGACAGAGTTAATTATGTCAGTGTTAATCCAGCTCCTTGGAGATGTAATTACACTCCACTCACGTATTTTAGTTCTTTGTTTGGGCACGTTACAGCCATTAACGTTTTGTGTAATTTGTTAATTGTTTAATTCTGTAGTGTGTATTGTGCCAGGGCGGCTATGGCTTAGGAAGTAGAGCAGGCTGACCATGAACCAGAGAGTTGGCAGTTTGATCTTTGGCTTGCCTGTTCCACAGGTCGAAGTGTCCTTGGGCAAGACACTGAACCTCAAGTTGCCCCCAGTGGCTGTTCCACCGGTCTATGAGTGTGTGAGTGAGTGGATGAATGGACAAAGTGTTAAAGCATTTTGAGTACACTGGAATGTAGAAAAGTGCTATACAATTATGAGATCATTTACCATTTAAACTATTTTTACTGAAATAGTAAAACCTAACTCTGGGCAGTGTTGTTTTTCTGAATCCCTTTGTGTTATTTTAACTCTTTTATGAGTTAAAGTAGAAACTCTGAAAAAGTGTTAAATAGTGGTACACTCCCATCCCTTTGAGCTTGGTGGCAAAAGATTAGGTGTTCCTGGGAAATTTTTCTGTATGTTAAATGATAGTGATTACCCAAAATGTGTTTAATAAACATTGTATTATATATTTGACATAATTTGGCAAGTTGGGGTACCTTCAGTGCACCAGCATCTGCAGCAGATCCAGGGTCCACTCCAGTAATGTAGATTCCCAATCCATACTCAGCACCACCTCTGATCATTAGCCCCAGAGAGCGGCCATCATTCATATTCAGGTTTACCTGTAGAGGAGACATGACATTCAGATGCCTTAGTTTTGTCAATAAGCCAGATTATCTTTAAAATGATGCAACAATGTGAAGCATTAGACACTCCCAGGGGTCATATTTTGGTATTGTGTTTCACTGTGTACCTCAGTGAAGTGGGAAGATAGATGCAGCAGAGCATATCAGTCAGTGTCAATGCAGTTTAGTGACACTATTAATGTGTTAGCATTTGCATGTCAAAGATACTACAAGTGCTGCTTTTGTAGTTTACATATCAAAAGGCTATCCAAATTTTATAAATAGTAGTCGATCGGTTTCCATTTGACATGCAAAAATAACATTTTGAAAACCGCTATAATGCAAAGTTATGCAAACATTCCTTGGCACATTCCACTCAATGCTATTTGACACTCAGTTTACTAGTGGCTTTATGTCAAGTTTACGTATGTTTATGTTAGGGGGACTTTGCTTATCTTGCTGCTACATGGATAAAATGTGTAAAGGATGACGAACAAATGGAGGCAGAATAAATGTGCCTTGGGGAGTAAACACGCAGCAATGAATTCAGAACAAAGCAGTTTTCACTCAGGGATCAATTTTACGACTGCACTAGGATATAAAATTAATTGTGTGAATAATAAATTGAGGCAGTTATTCTACACTGTAATTATGTGGCGATTCTACACTTCATGCACAGTTACAGATACACTTTGTATTCATAATGTGAAAAAAAAAATGCTTTACTTCTAAAACTTTCAAACACTTCCTTCATCAAGAAGTTAAATGTAACTATCACAAACTGATACTAATGGGGATTAAAACAATATTAACAACATTAGATATTTAATTATCATACAGTTCCATACATTTGTTGGCATGTTTACTGACAGATTTATATTACCTCCATAAATGAAGCCTACAAGTCACAACTCTCTACTGCATATAGCAGGCCACTATTTCTCTGTAATAGTTGCTTCTTTATTGAATTTCCCCTTGGGGATTAATTAAGTACTTCGTCTTCTTCTTCTTCTTCTTCTTCTTCTTCTTAGGTCGGTCCTGAAACTCCACCTTTCCCCTCACCTTTTAATTAGCTCTCCTCCCCACTGTCCAAGCTCATTTGGATATAAACAAATATAACGTTTTCTGAATTAAACGCTTCAAATGTGATGGAAAATGTGTTCAGGGTGTTGTCAGATATGAAGGACATAATTATCTCATTGAGAATAAATTAACCTCTGATCATAGATCTATATAATTTATTTCAAACCAAAGCTGACAAACTGTCCAACTAAAAGAGTGGACTTTGCAGTGTCTAATATATGAGAGACAACAGTGTGTAAAAGCATTCATACACTTTGAAAGGTTTTTACTAGTGTAATCAGTTTCTCAGTTTTATATTTTTTTTCTTATATCTATTTCTTAATTATGAAAAGCTGTCGTAATATGTTTCTGGGTCTCTGTATAGTGGTGATATTCCTTACATCTTCTATAACTCAAAACATTTTTACACACATCCTCAATTGATCATTTATTATTTGTTAGATAATTCCAGCATTTTCTCAGTTAATTTATGATATCTAGGCCTGGTAGTATATGAATGCTCACACATCAGCAAGCTTTGTTGGGCTCACTTTATGGATCAACTAGCTACACCCATTACTGGCTGCTCACTTCAAAGTACCTGTGGTAACCAATTTGGCTGTAGGTATAAATGGCACAGTTTAATTCATTTGAAATTAGACCAAAAATGGACAGAGTTCCCATCAAACTCAAAGATTAGCACGGAGCTGTTTTACGTGTGAGCAGGGAGACTGCAGAAAGGCTGCAATCTATATAGTGCTGCACTACATAGTGACTGAGAGATTAGGGACCAGGGTGGATGGCGTTGGCTTCCTGTTCACGTCTCTTTAAGATGCTCGAAAGCATCTGACTTAAACAGCTGTTTTTCTCTGCCCACTGCTGCGGCCACCTGTTCTCGTCTACAATCCAGGCAAGGCGCAGTTAATCTCGAACGAACCTACAGTTACAGTAATGAAAATGAGCTACCCAAGCGGTGCTGAGAAGCAGAGCAAATGAGAGGTATTTCAGACAAAAGAGGACAATGGAGGAAATACATGAAAATAACATTTGAGGAAAAGAAATAACAGGGAGAAAGAATGAAAACCGGAGGAAGACAGTGACATCGGAGGAGAAAAGGAGGAAAAATGAAAATAATAGAAGAAAATATAGTGATGACATAGGAGAAACAGTGTAAGACATGAGAAAAAAGATTCAAAAAAGAGAAACTAAACAGTCAAAGAAGAGCAGGAGTAACACAATGGTAATACATTGCTTTGTGAGGTCGAAGAAGTTGAAGTGAGAAGAAGTTAGTCATGACTAAAAAAGCCGTGGATGTGGAGGGCACCATACAGATGTTTGCCTTGGGCCCCCAAATTGCTAAGTCTGCCACTGCCCACTAACAGCAGCTACAACCTGCAGTAAGGACCCTATGTACAGTTTTATAAATGAGACCACTGGGCATCACTGAGCTCTTGGACAGTTTGAGGTGCAACCTGGCTGCATCAGATGGACCAAAACATGTCTCAGAAGTGTTCTTCTCAATTTAGGTCAGGAGAGCATGGGGGCCAGTCAATGGTATCAATTTCTTCATTCTCCAGGAACTGCCTGCATACTCTCGCCATTTGAGGCTGGGATTGTTGTGCACCAGGAGGAACCCAGAACCCACTGCACCAGTATAGGGTCTGGCAATGGGTCCATGGATTTCATCGTGATACCTAATGGCAGTCGGTGCGGTTGTCTAGCCTGTAGAGGTCAGTGCGTCCCTCCATGGATATGCCTCCCCAGACCATCACTGACCCACCACCAAACCGGCTGAGTGATGTTACAGGGAGCATAACATTCTCCACGGCTTCTCCAGACCCTTTCACATCTGCCACATGCTCAGGATGCACCTGCTGAATCTGAATCTGTGAAAAGCACAGGGCACAGGCATCCACCCCTAGCCTATAGGGTGGAAACCAACCTGAAAGATAAATTAGAGTTTCCATATCAGCTTTCTCTCTGAAGCTACTTGGATGAGTAGTGAAACGTTTTGACCTAAAAACTAGAAGTCCAGTTGCCCTGACTCAACCTCTACATAAGAAACAAACTCTTTTAAATCTGATACATGGCATTTTAAAACCCACAGATTTGCTTTCAAAGCAAAATGTTCACGTTTAAAATCCTATACTACTGCCTCTCTTCAGTCTACTACAGCCACCTTATACACTGGACATTTTTCTCCAAAACTACCACAATGCACAGACACAGATTTTTCTTACCGTCCTCTCTCCCATGTTGTGCTTGTGGCTCTGGTTGGCCTCCTGGGTACTGGGCGGTGGGGAGACACTCTGGCCCTGAGGGTCCACCCAGCTGTAGGCATGGTTGGTGATGTAGCCTCCAGGGATCTGGCCCATGGAACACACTGACATGATCAGCTTCTTGCATCCTTTAAGCACCTGCATCAGAAAAGGAAGAAGAACTTTCACTAAGGCCAAATTATTTTTCATCTGATTTAGACAATAAAATGACTTTCTACATTTCAGCTATTTGTTTTGTACATGAACAATATGAAAGTCCCCTATTATTGTCCGGTGTGGTTGCAGCTGAAATGATGCACACCTGCAGCCCTCAGTGAAGCTGGGAGTGGCAAAAGCTGCAGCATACCTTAGGTTTTCAACTAAAGTGACACCACCAAGATGGAAGAATTAGCTAAACTGACATTTCTGTACTTCTTCATACAGATATTATTAAGCAAAATCTAGTGGGTATTACTGACACAGCACATTTGTTTATCCAACCTACAGTGTTTTTTTAACCAAAGTGCTTCTGTTGCCTAAACCTAACAACAGATGGCAATCAGGACCAAACCCCAGGCCTAGCATGCACCTCCCACCTAACAACAGAATATTTGCAATGGATGTCGGGCCTACAGAGTCATCCAATATGGGCATATTTTCTAGAGTTTCTAGTGTACTAGTGAAGCCTATCACACAAGCAATATCTGCACCTAGAATTCTCTGCAACCAGTCTTTTCCCAGTAGATATGACAATTATTCATTGCCGTTTGATCTCAGGGTCTTATATCAATCAGTAACTAAGTAACAATGCTGTCCTGTCCGTTGGCACGGATGCATTGTTTTGAATCTTTGTCTCATATTGAATCACTGCATCGTTTCATAATTTCTCCCTTACATTCTTCTTTCAGCTTAGCTCTTCAAACCCCTGCAGCTCCCTTGGCTTGAGTAGTATAAAGGTGGTGTGTTTCCTGGGGATGCAATGGGGGGGGTCAAAAATGGGTGTGTCTGTACATAATGAACGGAAATAAAATGATAAATCAATAAAACAACATCACATTCTCCTCCTCCTAGGCGGCGCAAGTTGCTATTGCTATTGCTGAACAGCTTCTACGCCCGGTTTGAGGCACGTAACAACCTGACAGCAAGGAAGACCATCCCTTCTTCAGAGGACGAGGTGCTCTGTCTCACCACGGCTGACGTGAGGAAAACTCTATGCAGAGTTAACCCACGGAAAGCTGCTGGACCAGACAACATTCCTGGCAGAGTGCTCAGGGAGTGAGCAGAACAGCTAGAGGATGTCTTCACAGACATCTTCAACATCTCCCTGAGCAGCACCATCGTCCCAAAGTGCCTAAAGTCAACCACCATCATCCCCGTGCCGAAGAAGTCTCCAGTGTCCTGTCTCAATGACTACCGTCCCGTCGCTCTCACACCCATCATCATGAAGTGCTTCGAGAGGCTCGTCATGAAGCACATTAAGAACCTGCTGCCACCCATGCAGTTTGTGTATCTTCCAAATCACTCCACAGAAGATGCCATCAGCACAACCCTCCATCCGGCCCTGACACACCTGGACAATAAAGACACTTACCTACGAATGCTGTTCATTGACTTCAGTTCAGAATTCAACACGATCATTCCTCACCACCTAATCGAGAAGCTGAGTCTGCTAGGCCTCACCACCTCACTCTGCAATTGGATCCTGGATTTCCTGACTGGAAGACCTCAGTCAGTCCGGATTGGGAACAGCATCTCCAGCACCACCACATTGAACGCTGGAGCTCCTCAGGGCTGTGTGCTCAGTCCACTGCTGTTCACTCTGCTGATTCATGACTGTGTAGCAATGCACAGCTCTAATCATATCATCAAGTTCGCCGATGACATGACCGTGGTGGGTCTCATCAGCAAGAATGACGAGTCAGCATATCCTTGGTGTTCACATGGATCTCACCTGGTCACTCAACAGCAGCTCCATCACCAGGAAAGCCCAGCAGGATCTCTACTTCCTGCGAAGGCTGAGGAAGGCTCATCTTTCACCGCCCTTCCTGACCACCTTCTACCTTCGAGAGCATCCTGAGCAGCTGCCTCACTGCCTGGTTTGGGAATTGCATCATCTCAGGCCGCAAGACCCTTCAGCGTATAGTGAGGACAGCAGAGAAGATCATCGGAGTCTCTCTTCACTCTATCACAGACATTTACTCCACACGCTGCATCCTCAAAGCTAACAGCATTGAGGGTGATCCCACACAGCCTTCACCCTCCTGCCATCCAGAAATAGGTACCGAAGCATTCAGACCCACACAACCAGACTGTTAAACAGTTTCTTCCCTCAGGTAATCAGGCATCTCAACAGAGATGAAGAGAATCAGGCATCACACACACACATACAACCAAGATCTGATCTCCGAGGAGAACTGAACTGTGCTGGACACGGACACACACACATACATAACACACACGCACAAAAAAAAAAAAGAAAAAAACGTACATGCCACTTTACATTAATATTTATATTAATCCTGTTTACATTTGTCACTTTAATATCTGCAATCACTGTACATACTGTTCTTTGCACATTGTCTTACCATGATTGTGGCACATTTACTGGTCATTGCACAAAGTCAGCCTATATGTTGTTTGTATGCACTGTCTTGTCTTGCCTTGTCTTTCTGTGCACTTCAGTTGTATGTCAAGTTCTTAAAGAATGCACCTTAAGTATTGTTTAATTTTTCTTAGTTTAATCTTTATTTTTTTTAATTATAATTTAGTTTTAGTTTCTGTCATAGCTCTATGTTTGTCTGCGTCACTGTACTTTGTCTGTGTTCTGTGTAGCACCTCTGGTGTAGGAGGAACGTTGTTTCGCTTCACTGTGTACTGAGTCTGCTATATATGGTTGAAGTGACAATAAAGCTTCTTTGACTTTGACTTTGGTTGCGCGGTGTTGTGGGTTGTGCTAACATGTACAGTATAAATGGGATAGTGTTCTGTTCATAGTGTGTGATTTTCGGCTCAGCAGCACCACAAGTATAGCACTGTGAGTGTGTGTGTGTGTGTGATGTATGTGCCGACTGACACACACATATACAGGGGATCCTTTTTTGGTGGCTGAGGTGAGTAGCTGAACATCCGGGTAAGCGAATCACTTTTGTCTTGCAGGCGTGTCGTGTTGTGTGTGTTGTGTGGTTCGTCTGCAGACTGGCGGCAGACTAGCTGTGGTTTGGCACACCTGGGAACCGGCTAGACTTTGAACGGTTCACTGGCTGCTGCATTCCGGTGCTGGTCGGATACCTTTCTGTTTTGACCGGTGTTTGTTGCTATTTCCTGACTTAGCGCTCGTTGGCCTACCGGTTAGCTTAGCTAGCTAGTTATCTTAGCTAACATGGCCTCTCCCTCTCTCTCTCTCTCCTGCTCGGTTTGCCACATGTTTAGTTATTCCTCTGCCTCCTTTAGCGATAATGATACCTGTATTAAGTGTAAGGTTCTGTTAGCCTTGGAGGCGAGGATCACTGATTTGGAAGCGCGGCTCCGCACCTTCGAACAAAAGCCAGCTAGCCTAGCCCCGTTAGCTGGTGTGGAGCCACCGAGCTCAGGGTCTGTTAGCGGTCCAAGGGCAGCTCCGGAGCAGCCCGGAGAATTAGCCTGGGCGACGGTCCGACGGAAACGTACTCCTAAGCAGAAGCCCACGGCTCATCACCTGCCTGTTCACGTTTCTAATAGATTTTCCCCGCTCAGTGACACACCCGCTGAGAAACCGACTCTGATAATTGGCGATTCCATAGTCAGGAACGTGAAGCTAGAGACACCAGCGACCATAGTCAAATGTATTCCTGGGGCCAGAGCGGGCGACATCGAGTCAAATCTGAAGCTGCTGGCTAAAGCTAATCGTAAATATGGGGAAATTGTTATTCACGTCGGCAGCAATGACACCCGATTACGCCAATCGGAGGTCACTAAAATTAATGTTGAGTCGGTGTGTAACTTTGCCAAATTAATGTCGGACTCCGTAGTTTTCTCTGGATCCCTCCCCAATCTGACCAGCGATGACATGTTTAGCCGCATGTCATCGTTCCGTCGCTGGCTGTCTAGGTGGTGTCCAGCAAACGATGTGGGCTTCATAGACAATTGGGCCACTTTCTGGGGAAAACCCGGTCTGATAGCGAGAGATGGCATCCATCCCACTTTGAATGGTGCAGCTCTCATCTCTAGGAATTTGGCCGAGTTTCTTAGCCGACCTAAAGCCTGACAATCCAGGGTGGGGGCCGGGATGCAGAGACTCAGTCTAAAACGCTTCTCTGCAGTTTCCTTAGAGCCGCCGCCCCCTTCAAACCACATAGAGACTGTGTCTGCCCCTCGAACATATAAATCAAACAAATCAGAAGTTAACAGAAGAGGAGTTATTCATAAAAACTTAATAAAAATTAAGACCACTCCTCTTATTGAACAGAAAAACAGAACTGTCAAATGTGGATTATTAAATATTAGGGCCCTTTCTTCTAAATCTCTGTTAGTAAATGATTTGATAACTGATCACCAAATTGACCTACTTTATCTTACTGAAACCTGGTTACAGCAGGATGAATATGTCAGTCTGAATGAATCAACCCCCCTCAGTCATAAAAATTATCATGTTCCTCGAAGCACAGGTCGAGGTGGAGGAGTAGCTGCAATCTTCCAGTCAAACCTATTAAACTTTCATCCTCAGAACAGTTATAACTCATTTGAGAGCCTCACTCTCACATACAAACTGGAAAACACAAAAACCAGTTCTACTTGTCATTTTGTACCATCCACCTGTTCCTTACTCAGAGTTTTTAACTGAATTCCCTGACTTCCTGTCTGATTTAGTGCTTAGATCAGATAAAGTCATTATAGTGGGAGATTTTAACATTCATGTAGATGTTGAAAATAACAGCCTCAGCATTGCATTTAATTCTATATTAGATTCAATTGGTTTCATTCAAAACGTTAATAAACCCACCCACTGTTTTAATCACACCCTTGATCTTGTTCTGACCTATGGCATCGAAATTGAACATCTAATAATTTTTCCCCCAAATCCTGTTTTGTCAGATCATTCTTTAATAACTTTCGAATTTAAAATGATGGATCATGCAGCGTCTGGAAGAAAATTCCACTACAGCAGATGTTTATCCGACAACGCTGTTAATAAATTTAAGAAAATGATTCCATCTTTATTTGCATCTATGCCAAGTATAAACATAGTGGAGGGCAGCTGCCTTAATCCTACTCCCTACCAAATTGATCATGTTGTTGACAGCGCTGTAACCTCACTGCGTGAAACGCTTGATTCTGTAGCCCCTCTGAAAAAGAAGTTAGTGATTCAGAGAAGACTAGCCCCATGGTATAATTTACATGTTCGTACCTTAAAGCAGGCATCACGAAGGCTGGAAAGGAAGTGGCGTTCCACAAACTTAGAGGAAATTTTTCTAGCCTGGAAAAACAGTCTACTAACATATAAAAAAGCTCTCCGTAAAGCCAGAACTGCATACTATTCATCACTAATGATGTTGTTGGGTTTTTAGTTTTAGTTTTTGTAAAGTGCCTTGAGATGATTTGTATTGTGATTTGGCGCTATACAAATAAAATTGAATTGAATTGAATTGAACTAATAGAGGAAAATAAGAACAATCCCAGGTTTCTTTTCAGCACTGTAGCCAGGCTGACAAAAAGTCACAGCTCCGTTGAGCCCAGTGTTCCCTTAGCTCTCAGCAGTGATGAATTTATGAGTTTCTTTACAAATAAAATCACAACTATTAGAGATAAAATTCAGCAGATGCTTCCTATACCTGCAATAAATGAATCTTTTACTACAGTAGCTCTTGAATCATCTGTAGGACCTCAGTTATGTTTAGACTGCTTCTCTCCTATAGATCTCTCTGAATTTACATCAATAGTTGCTTCATCGAAATCATCAACGTGTCTCTTGGACCCCATCCCAACTAGACTGCTTAAAGGCACCCTGCCATTAATGAACTCATCTTTATTGGACTTGGTAAATTTATCTCTAGTATCAGGCTACGTGCCACAGGCCTTTAAGACTGCAGTAATCAAACCTTTACTCAAAAAGCCTAGTCTTGATCCAGGAGTCTTGGCTAATTATAGACCAATATCCAACCTGCCATTTATTTCTAAAATCCTAGAAAAAGCTGTTGCTAAGCAGCTATCAGACCACTTACACAGGAATGAACTATTTGAAGATTTCCAATCAGGATTTAGAGCACATCATAGTACAGAAACAGCACTGTTGAAAGTTACCAACGATCTTCTCTTAGCCTCAGATAATGGACTTGTTTCGATACTTGTCCTCCTAGACCTTAGTGCTGCATTCGACACCATTGACCACAACATCTTATTACAGAGACTGGAGCATGTGATTGGTATCAGAGGAACAGCGTTAAAGTGGTTCCAATCCTATTTATCGGACAGATTCCAGTTTGTTCATGTCCATGATGAACCTTCCACACGAACAAAAGTTAGTTATGGAGTTCCACAAGGTTCTGTGCTAGGACCGATTCTGTTCACCCTGTACATGCTTCCTTTAGGATATATCATTAGGAAGCACTCTATTAATTACCACTGCTATGCGGATGACACTCAGTTATATCTATCTATTAAACCTGTTAACACAAACCAGTTAACCAGACTTCAAGCCTGTCTAACTGACATAAAGGCCTGGATGACCAGTAACTTTTTACTTTTAAACTCGGAGAAAACAGAAGTCATTATATTTGGGCCTAAAAATCTCAGAAATAACTTTTCTAAAATTATAGCTACTCTAGATGGCATAGCCCTGGCCTCCAGCACTACTGTAAAAAACCTTGGAGTTATTTTTGACCAGGACATGTCCTTTAACTCACACATAAAACAAATTTCTAGAACTGCATTCTTTCACCTGCGCAACATTTCCAAAATTAGGAACATCCTGTCTCAAAATGATGCAGAAAAACTAGTCCATGCATTTGTTTCCTCAAGGCTAGATTACTGTAACTCATTACTATCTGGATGTCCTAATATCATAATAAAAAGCCTCCAATTAATCCAGAATGCCGCAGCCAGAGTCCTGACAGGAACTAGCAAGAGAGATCATATTTCTCCTATATTGGCTTCTCTTCATTGGCTCCCTGTAAAATATAGAATAGAATTTAAAATCCTTCTTCTCACATACAAATCCCTTCATAATCAAGCTCCTTCATACCTTAAAGACCTCATAGTACCATATTATCCCAATAGACCACTTCGCTCTCAGAGTGCAGGTCTACTTGTGGTTCCCAGAGTTCTCAAAAGCAGAATGGGAGGCAGAGCCTTTAGCTATCAAGCTCCTCTCCTGTGGAACCAGCTCTCAGCCTGGGTTCAGGAGGCAGACACTCTCTGTACTTTTAAGGCTAGACTTAAAACCTTCCTCTTTGACAAAGCATATAGTTAGGGCTGGCTTCAGGCAACCCTGAACCATCCCTTAGTTAGTTATGCTGCTATAGGCCTAGACTGCCCGAGGACCATCGGTGCACTGAGCTCCCCTACCCTAACCCCCCCCACACCGTGTCCCTGGTCCTGGAGCTGTTTATCGCTGATGTGCAGTTACTGGCCCCACCAACTTGCAGTGTCTATTTGTTGTTTATTGTTGCTGTTCTTTTCTCTCTGCTCTATCCACTCACCCCAACCGGTCGAGGCAGATGGCCGCCCAAACTGAGCCCGGTTCTGCTGGAGGTTTTTTTCTTCCGTTAAAGGGAGTTTTTTCTTCTCCACTGTCGCCAAGTGCTTGCTCATAAGGGAATTGTTGGGTTTTTAGTTTTAGTTTTTGTAAAGTGCCTTGAGATGATTTGTATTGTGATTTGGCGCTATACAAATAAAATTAAATTGAAATGAATTTGAGCTAAGAGTATTATCGGTTTCCATGGGTCTGTCAGGCAGCAGCAGCAGCAGAATCGGCATCAGCAGCAGTGACTGTAGTTATAGGTTAAGCAAGACAAATGTAATTATTTCTGAGAACTACAGGCTGTCATCCTACATTATATGGCGCAGTACAAATATTTTGAGTGTCTCTCATCCTGTCCCTTATTTCTTATAAAGAATCACAATTGTCTCTTACTTTCCATCTCTGAAGTTGGCAAAAGTGTCCATCACAATTACAGCATGTGCCATGGACATTATGCAAATTACGCGATGACGTCATTTGGCAACTTCTAGCGACTTTTAGGACAGCCAATAGCTACTTTCCTTACTGACTAGTTGGTAACACTGGGACCAGGAGAGTAGTGATTGGGGTTGCGCCTCCGTATGAGCCGTTGTTTGAAGGCTCTGGAAGGTATATGTATAAGATTAAATATTGGGATGGTTGTGTCTCGTTTTGTGTAGAGGAATGGGGTGGGGAACACTGGGGGGTAGGTGGGTCGCATAGCATGAGCATGAAGGACTGGACACTGTTTCGTGATGTGGTCTGCCAGGACCTCGACCGCCAGGGTCCTGACGATAGAGTCTACGTTTTGCAGTGGTCCAGTGTAACAGACCCTGAGCTGCACAGGGTCGTTGCCCACCGAGGCCTGTGTGACTGACTTTATTTTTCTGAGATTTTGTGGGGATCGGGAGCGCATCGTTGCGCGCCCTAATCATGACAAGCGCACCCGTATCCCATTTCACATCATGAATGTGAGTTGTGGTTTAAAGAGTGGTTCTTTAATTAGTGGTGCGACTGGTATGGCCTGCAGGGTGTGTTTAGTGAGATCGATGAATCCCAAGAAGGACAAAATCAGCAGAGATTTTGAGAGCATTGGGAAGCGTCTCTTTTATGATACTTTGGAGATTGATGGGGTCATTCCTTCTCCACAAGGCACGGAGCCAAACCTGTGAGGTTTGATATTGTGTGGGTGTGTATATGCGTATATGCGTGCGTGTGTGTGAATGGTGTTTAATCAGGATCTTGTGTCTTAAGTCTTTTTATTTCTGTATATTTAAAATAGACATTAACGACCCCCTGTCACTGGCTGAGCTGTGTTGTAGTATTTTGCCATCATCATCACAACCCGAGCAGGAGCAAATGAATGCATAACCTGAAGATTGCGGTGGACCACCTGGTGGGGCGAGCAGTCTGTGGGGCTTCCCATCAGATTTCCTTCTGAACCGTTTTGATCTGGTTCTGCAGAAGCTTTGGACAAACAGATTCATCCCAGCTGTTTCTGCATTCTTCCGTGCAAACAGGATTGATGCTGACGAGGTGATTTTGCAAATGCTGAAAACTACAGAGAACCACTCGGTAATTGAGCCAATCTGGGGGCCCTTAAACTGTAGAGTGTACTGGTTGATTCGTGGATACCTGGGCAGGAGTGACGATGTCATTTTGTACATGATGCAGAAGAAGAAAATGCTATTAAACTACAACATTAAGACTGATTAAACCTGTCCTGAAGAAGCTGAATGTTTTTTATACCTGACATATTAATGTTTTTATGCTCATCGTTAAGAAGCTGAGTGTTTTCATTTTATTAAGTGTCATTCTTGAATTTCCCAATGTTGGGAAAAGTATTATTAGCAGTTACATTCCATTTATCTTGTTAAATATTGCTCATGCACACATTTTTGCAAAGAGTTATGCAGACCTGACACACTAAAGAAAGAAGGTTAAAAGCACTGTCTCCACGGTGTGAAGAAACACACAAGGTATTGAAAAGAGCGGAGGTTTCTGCAGAAGGAACACACCACTTACACTCACACTAATATTGCATACTAATATACCTATGTAGATGTAGATATGAATAGCAGGTTAAGAATGTGTTGTGACTCAGAGTAATTAGACACTGAAAGACACTGGAGGCAGAGAAGAGACTGTACCTCGACACTGCTGAGTGATGAATAACTCCAAATAAGGGAGGGACAGATAAGACTGAAGCTTCTAACTTCCTAGTTCTCACAACAGGGCGCTGGCCCCCAGGGATTGGAGGAGACAAGTGCCAAGAGGCCAGGACTGAGCCTGAGCACCAACGAAGGGGAGTCAAGTTTAAAACCGTGACTTCCCCCATCTGTAGTTAACCAATGAGATGTGATTTTTTTATAATGTCATGTTTTCCTTTGTTTTGCATCTCTTTCCTGCGAAGTTGGTTTCAGCTGACTGCTTGCAGACTGCGATTTTCTGACCAGGAAGGGGTTCTTGTACAAGAGTTTGGAATTTCAATTAAAACTCGTGTGTGAACCAAAAGAATTTCTCTGCTAATTTCCAATATACAGACACGCTGACACAACGATTTATGTTTCTGGGTTTGTGAATAAAAAACACGAGTTTTGAAAAGAAATGCATCATTGTTTTTTGGGAGCCATGGAATGGCTGCTTTATAAACTCTATTATGATCCCGCGGGATGTGAGTGAATATACTGCAGAGAACGACAACGTGCGCTACCTTTTAACATGTATTGATGTATTTTCTAAATATGGATGGGTGAGATGTCTTACATCAAAGACAGGTCTCGCTATAACAAAAGCGTTTAAGGATATTCTGTGTGAGGGGCGCGTGCCTCTGAAACTAAAAATGGATCCAGGCAGCTAGTTTTATAATAAATAATTCAAACGCCTGATGAAAGAGTATAAAATCACACATTTCCCTACACTAAACGCAACTAAAGTGAGTATTGTGAAGTGGTTCAACCGGACATTAACTGGGGTCTAAGGGTGTTTTGGGGTCCTGCACAAGTTTTGACATGCCCTGACATTTGTGCTTTTTTCAGTTGCTTTTAACCCTCTGGGGTCTGAGGGGGTTTTGGGGCCTGGACAAATTTTGACATGTCCTGACATTTGTGCTTTTTTCAGTGTCTTTTAAACATATTAATGTCTAAAGTCTAATAACACTGTAATCAGCACAAAATTGGCTACAATAATATGTGAGCAGCAAGTTTATACATGATTGTGTTTTTGAGAAAAAAGTGGTTATGCATGGTTAGTGAAAAACTACAATTTTTTACTCACTGAAATAAGACCATAAAACACAAACAGAACATTGGTTCACAAGACTTTGGAGACCTGCATGTTGTAGGCTAAAGTGTTTACTTCAGAGTGCTGTGAATGTCATGTTGTTCACACATTCACAGTAAACAAAACACTGATTTAAATTTTCTAAGACACTTTTTGTCCAGAAAGGCCATATGCAAGAGGGTGTGTCTGAGGATGAATAGTCATGTGATTTACCTGGGAACACAAAAGACGCACTGAACGACCAGACAAAGACACGCATAATGAGCCTTTCAGTCAATGTAGATGGGACGGATTAGTGCAGCACAATACAACACAATGAGGAGCCAAATGATCCTCATTTGAGTTAAAATCAGTGTTTTTACTCTGAGGAGAAACTAAACTATTTGTCTCTGTGTGGAATGTAAGGAGCGCCGCTCCTTAAATGAATGATATACTTCTTTTGAATGATATACTTCTTTTATCTGTACGATCAGAATTGACGAAGTAATTTAAGTTTGTTTCGGCCTTATCTTAAAAAGATGCGTCAAAACGCGCCGGCGCATGCGTCGACCCAGAGGGTTAAACATATTAATGGCTAAAGTCTGATAACATTGTAATCAGCACAAACTGGGCTACAATAATATGTGAGCAGCAAGTTTATACATGATTGTGTATAAAAACTAACCATGCAACTGAATGTTGTAGTGTGTTTGCTTCACAATGATGTGAAAGTCATTTTGTTCACTCATTCACAGAAAACAAAACACTGATTTAAATTTTCTACAACACTTTTTGTTTAGAAAGGCCATATGATAGATTTACCTGAGAAGACAAAAGACACACTCAACGACCAGACAAAAAACCACATAATGAGCCTTTCAGTCAATGTGGCTGAGAGGGGATTAGTGCAGCACAATACAATACAATGCTGAGCCAAACATTCGTCATTTGAGTCGTGTTTTTACTCTGAGGACAAGCTAAACTCTTCGTCTCTGTCTGGAACATACAAAGCGCTTCTTCCCCTACGTAACGTGCCATCATCCAAACGCACAGAAAAAGTGAGTAACTTCTATGATATGTCATTTCTCAGGGGCGTGCACAGAATTAATTATTTCCATATGAACAGTGCACTCAGTGTGAGGTGGGATCACATTAGCTGTAATGAGGTGAGACAGGAGAAAACATGTCTCCTTACGTTCATACGGATTAAATAAAAAGTGATGATTTGTTTTCGACTTGAATTGTTTAATTTCAAAGAAAACATTTCAAGCTTTCTAGCCATATATTTCTTATTTTTATGAGGCAAGTATTCCCCACAGACATTCATGCCGGATTGTAAAATATTTATGTATATTCAGACATTGTGGTCTGGTAGGAGACTCGCACGTACCACTGCTTAGATGCGTCAATATACACGGTAAATACACACATCATGTTTTGACAAGCCCCATTACACGTCTCTTTCAAAAACCGCCATAGACAATATTGAAATTCCATTAATGAATGATCAGAACAAACATATCCCATTTCTCAATGGTAAGGTCATTGTGAAACTACATTTCCGACCTGTGAGACGGGGCTTCTAAAATAGAAAGAAAAGATGATGCGCGTGGCTCATACACATGATAATGGCGAGAGGTTTCTAAGGTACTGCGAGGTCCAGGCAGGAGGTGAGCTACTGGGGTTTAGTGGAATGCGTATACAGTACGGAAAGTTTTGAGGCCTATTCAGGATGGCGATCCCACTCTTTAGAAGCGGGCTCAGCAAAACCTCATCTGAAAACAGCAGCCACTAATATTATGGGGGAGGTTGTGTCCAATATAAGTGGGAAGATTGTGAATGGGAAACAGGAGGGAGAGGTGTGGCAGTGTACAGAGAAAGGGAATCCAAGAGGCCTCCGGTGGTCGTGGCTGCAAGCAGGTTTAAGAAACTGCGTAAAATGGCCGGTAGAGGCTGCAATACAGGCAGAAAGAAAACTGTCTGCAATGTTTTCACAGGTGGATGTGATGCTTGGGGACAGACTAATTACCCAGGCGTCTAACACATACCCCTATCGTAGGATTAGTGTCTGATCAACTATGGGCAAGACACGCTGGATACGCAGTTCAATTCAATTTTATTTGTATAACGCCAAATCACAATACAAATCATTTTAAGGCACTTTACAAAACAAACAAAAAAAACACTGTGTTGTTTGCTAAGGACACACCTTGTCACATGAATAACACGGCAGTGGATGGTGACAACTAGGGGCTGGTGACCAGGGGGAGATACACAGCAGGATTGTGGAATTTATTGCACCTTTGCATGCTGATTTGTTTTGTCAGGACAAATTTTTACTTAACGGAATTGACATTTCTATGAAATTCATACGGTCAAAAGATGAATTCTGTTTAATGTCACCCCCAATACACAATACAGTGTGAAAATCTTATCAGCCAACCTTTTTGTGAAAAAAATCCCAATTTCACCCTTCCTTGACAATGAAGCGTACACAGGCAGTTACAGCATTACATACACCCATTTCATTTTGAACGCCAAATCCTTTCAGCTGCATTTTCCCAGAGGCCAGTACGCGCGTGAGTATTACCAGCTGATTCAGACCACCAGGCGTCATCTTAAAGACAGACCATTGGCCATTTCATGTGAGAAGTATGGGCGGGGGTATACCTTGTTCTGCTTTAATCTGGAGCCGGGAGGCAGCAGGGCAGGGACCGTCTCCCTGATTAAGACAGGGAATGTGAGGCTGGAAGCGTGGTTCCAAACACCACTCCAGTGCACCATTAACATGATTTGTTATGCCGTTTTTGATTCAGTCATTGAAATATCAAACAGCAGGCAAGTGTTGGTGGACTATTACTAAACTAATTGACTTGTACTGTCAGAAGAATAATTAGTAAGGACACTGATTTTGTGGGGTGTTAGCACATGACCAGCTGGTCAGTCTCAAAACGTCCTGCAGTGTTGATTGTAAAACACTGATCCATCGTACCTACCAGGGCAACACTGGCTGGCAATATATTTTACAGGTGATTGGCAAGCATTGGACATTCACCAGACAGTTTTTACCCTCATATAAGCAAGTTTCTCCTGAAAAACACCACCAGGGTGCTTTATTCCAACAGTCAGATGTAGTCTGACCTCTCTGTAACATGGGGTCAGCACTGTGTGTTTTTCCTGTGGCATGTACAGAAAGGAATAACTTACAAAATGTTTATTAACAAATATGGCCCTGATTTTACCCGCAATGATGTCCGGGTTTAGCACTTTGTTAATAAAATCAGACCTGCATCTGTATACCACAACTTTACATATGTTCAATGTGCATTTCTGAGATGATTAAAATAATAAAAACATATTCAGTGCATATGTTTCACAGCGTGTTTTTATTTACAATGAAAGAAAATAACTTTGTACACATTCATTATTTCAAATAAAAATACATTCATCTGGTCAAAAACAATATTTCAAATAAAAATATATTCATTATGTAAAAAAAATATTTCAAATGAAAATACATTGATTATGTCAAAACAACTTTTCAAATAAAAATACATTCATCAGATCAAAAACAATATTTCAGATAAAAATACTTTCATTAGGTCAAAAACAATATTTCAGATAAAAATACTTTCATTAGGTCAAAAACAACATCCATCCATCCATCCATCTTCTATACCCGCTTCTTCCTGAAAGCCAGGGTCACGGGGATCTGCTGGAGCCTATCCCAACTCTCTTTGGGTGAAAGGCAGGGGTACACCCTGGACAGGTCACCAGTCCATCACAGGGCCACATAGAGACACACAAAGACAGACAACCTCACACACTCACACTCACTCCTACGGGCAAAAGCTGGGGAACAATAGTCTTTCACGGGGTGGGAAGAAGGAGGAAAGAAGGGGAAGATGGGGGAAGAGGAAAAAATGAGAAAAAAATGGAAATTTTGAAGAAATCGAAATTCATTCAGAGTTTTTATTACTCTTACAGAACGTCTGACCAAGTTGACGCTGTCAGATGCAATTTTCATTGTGTTACTGTAAGATTTGAGCCAAAATTTAACACTTGGCCGAACTACAGCAGGGGGAGTTATAGATCCAAAGGTTAGCGGTTCAATCCCCGACTGCGGCATGTGTTTGTTTCACTCCAACTCGTACTAAGTGTCATTAAACTTTGAAATTCCATATAATTAACTTGAAATATCAATTCCATCTATTCTATTACAACCAGACGTTAAGAGTTTGCTGCTGAATGTTTGCATATTGTGTTAACATGTAACTAACATTAGTAAGAATGACTTTACATGTTTTAAAAGTTTTTCTAGTCATTGTATACTATTTGGCTTGTTTTTTTTATAAAATCTCGGTGTTAAATAAAAGTAATACTAAGATATAAAGGATTAGAGCACTTGAAAGATGCTTTAAAAATGTAATCCAAACTTTATTACAATCTAAAAATATTATATACATAATTAAAATCAATATAGAACATAAATATATACAATATTATAATGTGAAAATGTAATATAATAATATCAATAATTTAATAGCCCAAAAAACTGTCATTACAACTGCATAGCACAACACATTCACTCATGTCAATAATAATAATAATATACCAAGCAGCATTTGCCACATGCTGCTTATTGTATGGCAGAAGATTCTGCCAGAGGGACACAGTGGTGGTGACCTGCTGGTTGCTGAGCATCAGGCCAGTTTAGGTCCTCAGTTTCACCGAGTACTCTGCTAGGCTGTCCACTCTACACCACGCTCATCCACAGCCTAGTGAACAAAGTAATCAAAAGTAATCCTACCATCACAAGTAGAAAAACAGCACACATGACACAGTACAACCTGTGGCAAAAAGACCTACCTGACGTTGCTCAGGGACTGCTGGGGTGACGGCCGGGGGTCCTGGGAGAGGAGGCCGAGATGGCTGCCAACACAGGAGAGGGAGGGAGAGACAGGGAGAGGCCGTCTGTATAAAGTGGGCCTGAGCAGTGTCTGTCCCGGTGTGGCTGTCTGTGCAGAAGAGGGTACTGCTGATGTTCCTGGTTGTGGTGTGTGTGATGGAAGGGGGGCAGAGCTGGAAGACTACAGGTGCACAGAAAAGAATCAGTCATACAAAACACAACAGGAAAGCGTGATCATTTTGTGACATACATTTTGTGTGGTTTATATGGAAACCACAGCTGCATGTCTGCGTTCCTGCAAACACAGACATCTGTGTTTGGAGGAACGTGTTGGAACGCAAACAACACAGTGTTTTTTTTTGTTTGTTTGTTTTTGTAAAGTGCCTTAAGATGTGTTTGTCTGTGTCTGTCTGTTTCCAGGCTGAATAAAATAACATAACATCTGGTACAAAAGCTTGACTTCCAACTGCCTAGTTTGATTATGGATGCATGTTTTTGACAAACTAGTGTCTGTGATATTTCTGGTAACACACAAATGCACCAGTGGACTTTTGGAAAATCAGCATGTTGAGACAAATGTCATCTCAGTGTGGGACATAAAGCTGTACAGCTGTTTAACACAACTAGATTCAGCTCAGTCAAATTTAGAGTATTAGAAGGAAGTAAACACACTGTAGTTAAGGTTAGACCTTGTGTAACAACAGGTGCACTAGACAATACAACACAGATCTCATTCCCAATGTGACTTGAAACAACATGAGAATATAATTTAACAGCATAATTTAGCAGCGTTATGACGTTACAGTAAATAGACTGAGGCTGCAGTTAAAATAACATCATGGCTCTGCTTTGTTTTTGACCATCAGATCAGAGAAACTTCTATGTCTGGACAGTACAGTCATCAGCATTTATAATAAATCTGAGAGGTTTGCGTCATTATATTGTACGTACTTGCTGGTGCTGAACTTAAATAAGGTAATAAATACAGCGGCTGCAATCACATCCTCAACATTTTCACTATGTAAGATGAGATAAACACGTAACTCCGCTGCTTCTTGACACTTAACATTATAGTGTCATTAAGAATCATGACTGTTTAGAAAATTAGCTATAAACTATGGACAGAAATTAAAGTTTAGTCTCTGTTACTTACCTTTATTTGTTGAATGAATGAGCAGAGTGGCGCTGACAGCGGGACTTTCAAAGTCGAAGGACTTTGGCCGACAGAGGACTGGTCGACAATTCTGGGCGAAGAGGGAGGGGACTTGAGAATTCTGGACGATGAGTGACGGGATTGGCCGACAATTCTGGAGAAACTGGACAGGGACGACGGCGATTGGCCGCGAATGTCGGAGAACGAGGGACGGGATTCGCCGCGAGGAAACAGACGGACGGTCCCCAGGTAGCGCCATTTAGATTCACCAATCAACCTAACATGCATATTTTTGGACTGTGGGAGGAAAAGCCACCATGCTGTCCTCAAAAACAACATTTCAATTGAAAATCAGTATTGCACCCAGGATGCTGTGTTAGGTCTGTACAGGGTCACCCTCCTGGAACAATGTAGGCCAGCTGTAGGCCTGTTTTTCTTTTCACTGGAGAACGGGGGGGTATGTTGAACTACATTCACAGTCTTTCCCCAATTTATAGTCTTCAATAACTCTACGGGCGTGAGTGTTTGACACAGCTGATAATGGTACATTCAGGTCTGGCAGTGTTTTTAAAAACTGATTCCATCCATGAGATGTCAAAGTCCCTGAAACATGGTGTGGTGCTGTGACTCAGATGTGTGCCTCTGATCGTTTGCTTGTTGATACTGACCTCCCCCTGGTCTGACCATGATATTACATCTGCCGCTCTGGACAGTGCATGTAAGATGTGCTCTCCGTCTTTTGGGCACATGTTTTAAATGTGGCGAGTGTAAGCGTATCTGTAAATCCCAGCACTGTTTCCAGAAACACAAATTACCAGACACAAAACACTGTATGATATCTTTGTGAGACTATGAAATACTGTGAGGAGTGTGGCAATATTTACAGGAGTTGTAAGCAGTCACCTACTCACAAATGTGCAGACCCCTGCTGTGGTTATTGTGGAGCACTCAGAGAAGGCGAGGTACACTAGTGTTTCATACATCCCAGGCCCCTTAAGAAGATGAAGAGCCCCATGATAATTATATTCTTTATGGCTTCGAAACCAGATATCATGATGGACGGCATGAGGCCAATTTTGTATGTGCCATGGAAATGAATGGCAACCCCTATCCATTTTGTTTCAGTGGTGTTAATTGTGTGGCTGTGCTTGTTAGACGCTACAGGCGTACCAGATATATGGGGTATACATTCATAGCTAATAATGCTTCAGGTTTTGACAGCTATATCATGCCTATGAGTTTGGCTAAAACGCTAGCCGCTTTAGGATGTGAAGATGATTTAACCAAGGGGTACTTTCCACATAAATTCAATACAGTTGATAATGAATTTTATGTACTGTAGGTCTGCACCCAGCGCCGGAGTACTATGGCTATGACATGATGCCACACCCTTTGAAATGCAGTTTGCGCTGGCTCATTACTGCCGCAATGGCGTGGAAGTACTGCAAAAGGCCTGCATGATTTACCGCTCAGCATTTCTGCAATGCACGCACCCTTTTGCTTTCACCACTCTGGCATCAAGCTGCATGGGTGTGTTCAAGACACTGTTTCTAACTTATGAAACTGGCTCTCACATACGATGGTATGTACCTGGAATGCAATAAAGTATTTTCAGATGTGTCCATCCAGTGTCTGGAATTTGTGGCTTAGTCTGAATAGCGTGTGATAAGACATGCACTCAGTGGGGGTGAGCACAAGGTGGGACCATACTATGTGGATGGCTATGACTGCTACAAACACATTTTTACATGTTTTGAATTTGCAGTGTGTTATTACCATCGTTGAATAAAGTGTTATCCAGAATCCAGTGAAAATAACGTAGGGCTTTATGCACAGTTTAACATCAAGGTGAATGTTGTTTACATTTACTCATGCTGACTTTGTACAGTCAGCTCCTAAAGATCAGAGACATAAATTTTGTCAATGGTGTGGTAGAAATTTCTTTAGGTTTGAGAGGTGCTAATTCTCAGAAAACAACCACAAGTGTGATGAATCATCTCAGGTTTAATCACGGGCCCGGAGAGGGCATCCTTGCAGAAGTCCTCTCCCGTCTGTGTTACAAGACCAGTTTATATACAGTTTGACACGAAAAGGGTGGACTAATCTTGAACAGACTCCACATGTTTGTTCAGGTACTATCTTCAGTCTTCTTACCATCAAAGAAACAAATTGTTGACAGTTATTTACAACCTTCTACCCTAAAACACTAAACCAATAAACAGACAGAACCACATACCATGAAAGGGTCAAGCAAACATTCAACCCCCACATTGGTTTAAGTCAGTGACCATTTGCTCTGTTGTAAAATCCTCACAATGGTCTGCCAGAGTCATTGTATGATGATGCACTGTTGCCTCCAGACAAAAATATTCTTCTATAGATGATAATAATCTTTTATAGATGATCTGATGAATGATTCCAGTGATAATTTGGAGCTTCAAAATGTTTTCACAAAATATGTGCACAATAGGAATTTGAGCTGTATTTATCTAGCCCAGAATTTGTTCATACAGGGCAAGTCCAGCCGCACTATTAGTTTAAACACCAACTATCTGGTTTTATTTAAAAACCCTAGAGATAAATATCAGGTGACACTGATAGGCAGGCAGATGTTTCCCGGTAATACCAAATACTTTTAAGAAAGAATTTAATGCAACAAGCACTCCTTACAGGTACTTGCTCATTGATTATAAAGCCAAAATGCCTGAGTATTTGAGACTTAAAACAAATTTGCTGTCTATACGACCGAGAAATTTGGCATTGCTGGAGCTCTTGCATAAATCAGCACCAAAGCAGAGGCGCGTCATCATAAGCAATAGCGGTGACTCAATGTGTTAAGGAGGAACATTCTTCTGACTGACCAGCAGTACAAGCTGCTTAAAAAGCGCAAATCCGTAATCAGATTTGTAGTGGATAGAAAACTAGCCAGTTTTAGAAAAAGGAAACTCATCAACCAGTCCGGTGGTTTTCTATTGCCCCTGTTAGTTCCATACCATTCATCATTAGCCTTATTAATCGGAGATAGTTTTGGAACACACACAAAAAATTTATTTGATCCCTCACCATCAGCTGGAAATGTTAAAACAACATCAGAACAATGAAACCATAAGACAGATGGCGCAAAATGAGCTTGACTGTGAAATGACAGTGGTTCCACAATCACCAGACACTGATGTTCATGAGAAGGCTAAAAAGTATGCAGGCATTCTACAGAGATATTTGTCACTTGTGAGACAGGGCGAGCTTGAAAAGGAAGTACTGACCCTGTCGCTACCACCCACAGAAGGGGCTGCTGATGGTGGGGTTGCGCTTGCTGGTGACAAGGTGGGTGTAAAAGATTTGGTGGCAGAGGACATGTTAACCCTCTGGGGTCTAAGGGGGTTTTGGGGGCCTGGGCAAATGTCCTGACATTTGTGCTTTTTTCAGTGTCTTTTAAGCATATTAATGTCTAAAGTCTAATAACACTGTAATCAGCACAAAATTGACTACAATTATTTCTGAGCAGCAAGTTTATACATTATTGTGTTTTTGAGAAAAAAGTGTTTATGCATGGTTAGTGAAAAACTACAATTTTTTACTCACTGAAATAAGACCATAAAACACAAACAGAACATTGGTTCACAAGACCTTGGAGACCTGCATGTTGTAGGCTAAAGTGTTTACTTCAGAGTGCTATGAATGTCATCTTGTTCACACATTCACAGTAAACAAAACACTGATTTAAATTTTCTAAGACACTTTTTGTCCAGAAAGGCCATATGCAAGAGGGTGTGTCTGAGGTGAATAGTCATGTGATTTACCTGAGAAGACAAAAGACGCACTGAACGACCAGACAAAGACACGCATAATGAGCCTTTCAGTCAATGTAGATGGGACGAATTGGTGCAGCACAATACAAAACAATGAGGAGCCAAACGATCCTCATTTGAGTTAAAATCAGTGTTTTTACTCTGAGGACAAGCTAAACTATTTGTCTCTGTGTGGAATACAAGAAGCGCTTCTTCACGTCCGTAACGCGCCATCATCCAAACGTGCCGAAAAAGTGAGTAAATTCTATGATGAAGTTTGACGTTTTATGTCATTTCTCGGGGGTGTGCACATATTTACCTGGTTCACCTGAGATTATTTACATGTGAACAGTGGACAGTGTACAAGGCCGGACCGCATTACCTGTAGTGATGATTTGTTTTCGACTTGAATTGTTTCACTCAAAAGAAAACATTTCAAGCTTTCTAGCCATATAATTCTTATTTTTATGAGCCAAGTATTCGCTGAGATTCTTATTTACGCGTCTGTGAAGATAAATGGCAGAGACAGAAAAGTCCGAGAGCGCACCCTGTCGGCTTTCTTTATTTAAAAAAAGCACAAAGTTTTGTTGTTATTATGATGGTATACCACTAAAACTAGACCCTTTACAGATTTGAATGATATACTTCTTTTATCTGTACGATCAGAATTGACGGAGTAATTTAAGTTTGTTTCGGCGTTATCAGAAAAAGATGCGTCAAAACGCGCCGGCGCGTGCGTCGACCCCAGAGGGTTAACAGTGGGGCCGGGGGGGCTGCACACACACTATGAAGCAGACATTACACAGGTGTTTGCAATTATGTAACGGGGGTTTCATATGTGCTGTAACACTACTCACAGACATACGATGCCCCAAAAAAACCCTTAAGGTTTTTTATTAGATAATAGTGCTCATTATGTAAGTACAGCCAAATGGTCTGTGGATGAGGGGTGTTGTGTGTTTGGAAATAGAGTCGCCGTTTTCTACCACCACCTTGATGAAAGATTATAATTTTTACCCCTAATTCTCTTTCAAATATAGTAACATCACTAAAAGCCACCTGCTGTGTATGGTTGAGCCCTACAGAGGTGTGTAGTTCTTTAGCACTGTGTAATAGTTCCACATCCCCCATTGTGTGAATAACACACATGCTGCAACATAAATTATTGCCTGTGGCATCATTATTAGGGTTGTACAGATGCTTGCCCTTTCTTGACAAAATCTCGTCATAAGGTACACCTGACTTTGGGCACGAGCAGAAGGCCTGTCCCTGATGTTCTCAGAGTTCAAGATGGCTCATATGGCATCAACATGTCAGAGATGTAATGTGGTGCTGAGCCATGAAGAGACTTATATGCAAGCAGTGCTGTTTTAAAGTCTATTCTCTGAGAGACAGGAAGCCAGTGCAGAGATCTGAGAACAGGAGTAATGTAGTTGTACTTCCTAGTTCTAGTCAGAACCCGAGCAGCAGCGTTCTGAATGTACTGCAGCTGCTTTACAGCTCTTTTTGAGAGCCCCGTGAACAGGCCGTTACAGTAATCTAACCTGAGATAAACGCATGGATGAGTCTTTCCAAGTCCTGTTTAGACATGATCCCTTTGATTCTGGCAATGTTTTTGAGATGATAAAATGCTGACAATGTTATCGATTTAATGTGGCTGTTAAAAGTCATGTCTGAGGCCATGATTACCCCTAGATTTCTAACTTGATTTTTAAATTTTTGAGAAAGAGACTCAAGGTGACTGCTGACACTTTCTCTTTGTTTCTGTGGCCCAAAGATGATTATTTCAGTCTTGTCACTGTTTATTTGGAAATAGTTGTTTTGCATCCACAGAGTGATCTGTTCAATACAGTGATACAATGAATCTACTGGTCCATATTCACCAGCTGTGAGTGAAATGTAAATCTGAGTGTCATCTGCATAGTTATGGTAGGACACATTATTGCTGCGTATTAACTGGCCTAAAGGAAACATGTAAAGATTGAACAAAAGGGGTCCCAAGATGGACCCCTGGGGGAGCCCACATGTAAACGCCATTTGGTCTGAGACACAGTTACCAACTTCAATGAAATACTTCCTGTCTTCAAGATAGGACTTAAACCATTTAAGGGCAGTACCAGAGATGCCTATCCAGTCCTCTAACCTTTGTAACCTCTGTCAAAAGCAGAACTTAGATCCAGCAGTACTAAGACAGAGACTCTGCCAGCATCAGTGTTCAGACGAATGTCATTTGTCACCTTGATGAGTGCAGTTTCAGTGCTGTGATGGGGTCTAAAACCTGACTGAAAACATTCAGTACAGAGAATGTGTCTTCCCAGCTAGTCTGTGTTGCTACATTGGATGCTACAACAGGCTGTACCTGTACTGTGACACACCCTGTATCTACTGCAGCATTAGCCTCTGGAGTTGTAGGCACAGAACCAGCTGTGTCTGGCTCATTATCTGTAGAAGAAGAAGAATTGTATGTAGTACCTTCACTATCTGACAGGGGGGTAGAAGGCAGATAATCGGCTATGAATGCCTCTATGTCTGAAGAAATGTGTACAGATCCCTCACCAACAGATGCAGCAGCGTCTGGTTCCCTATTTGGTCGTGGGTAAGAAGAAGAATGCCCAGAATTGGCTGTATCAGACTCCCATGCCAAAACATGCCCTATTGTACACAGATCAATAGGCGGAGCTACAACAGTGGGTGTTTGCAAAAGCGACCTCTCACACCACACATCAGACTGCTGTGTCAAACCCTGACTTGACCCGTATTGACTGGACAAAAGCATTGTAAAATCTACTGCTGGACATAAGGATTCCACATCACCTTGAAATGAAACCACAGACATGTCATCCTCCTGCTCACACAGTTGTGCTGAATTCAGATTCTCCAGGAACCGTGCTACAGAGGCCATCAACATGAGGTGCCGCTTCAACAAGTCTATTCATCTTTTGCTTCTTCCTCTCTGAACACAGGGTCCTGTATGATGGGGGGTTTCTTAGTCCTTTAGTAGGCTGAAAATCATCTATACACATTCACACATCAACACCCCAACACACACACACACATGCACACACAGACCCATACAATTTAAAAACCCATTATTTACATATAGATATTTATTAAACAAAGTATTTAATTTGTAAAGAAATGCAACCCCCCCTACCCTCGAAGTCATTATCCGTCTGCTGCTCATTGGGGTCTAACACCTCCTCCTGTCGGCTAGCCGACTTGCAGGGTGACTCTAGCGACCTCTGCTGTCCGAATGGCTCTACCACAGCGGGGTCACTCCCTCGTGACAATCCACTCACCCCAGGTTTAGGAGGTGGCATGTAAGGAAACAAACGCGCTTACAGGTGCTAGCTTGTTCCCTTCTGGAGACAATAACATACCCCCCTCATTGATAAGCAAACACCAGACCCTAGGTCACTAACAGGTGGACCGCGGTACAGGTGCGGACCCAAAAGCTGCCCCATACGGACCCGTACCCACAGCCAAAAGAGAAGGTTATGATTTAAAACCTAATGGGGCGCTTTTATTTCCACCAGCTTTTGTCGACTTTACGGTAGTGGAAACGCACAGACCAATTGCATGTGAGTTGAGCCATCCCACGTGATACCACTCAGCCAATCAAGTCTGTGCATTCCAGGCGGTAAACATTATGACTACAGTGTAAACAGAGCTAGAGGCAAGTTACACATGAAAAAACGGTTACAAAGAAAAAGAAAAAAGGCGATACATGTCGAAAACAAAGGGAGAGAAACAGCCGAGTGAGAAGGAGAAAGGGAGAGAAAAATAAGGAACAAATGGCTCCCAGTGTGAAATGCCATTATGAGACACAACATAAAGATTATGTATTCATTTGATTTGACAGTCAGGTATTGATTACATGCAGATGTTGATAAAACTACTAGGCTACTTAAATATATATCACACTAACTAGTTAGACATTATGATCTTCAAGCTTCAAGAAATTTTCTCTAACTGGACCTCTTTAAATTTTAGTTGAATACCCCTGCACTAGACGGTCTGTACCACTATGCATACAAAGCGAGTCAGCCAAGCTAATGCTAAAACACTGTTTTCTTTAAATCAATAATGTACTCACGACCTCTGCTTATTTCAGCAGCTTATTACAGCCACTCTCGCCATCTCTTCTTCAGAGATAATCTCCCACACTATTCTCCCCCTGTATTCTCTACAGCCAGAGCACAGGCATTTTTTAAAAATTCGCATACTATACCTCTGATTTGCTGGGGACTCTCGCGTGAGCTGGCCACACACACTAAACGACCATCCCTGCACTCCACTTCTCCATCAAGAATGCACGCCACCCCAGCCACAACCTATAGAACATTTTATAATGTATGATACCTGTAAGAGACAGTAAAGTCATGAAAGTTATGTGGTTTTAGTTTGGTAATTTCCTTTTTTGGGCGGAAGTTTTATTTTGAAATGAAGGTTGACGGGGGAGGAGAAAAAGGGAAGAAAAAACAAACAGTGCTTGAATGTAGGACAGACGCACGAATGAGCTAAAAGATAAACGAAAAGGAAAGGTTTAGCTTTGGTCACAGTGTGGACAAATTATAAAAATGAGTTATGGTGATTCGCTAACACGGTGTCCTTTTTTTATTTTTACTCCCTTCAGCTCTTACGTTGGTTACGACCGGATGCTACAATACCAGCAACACTAGCAATAAAGGATGACTTGGGGACTACCCGGTAATGTTTCACGTACACATAAAAGCCTGTTTAGGAGCCCCCGTCTTGTAACAGAGCTTTAACTAGCAAATGGTTCACATGGACTTGTTACACGAGTGCTGACGGCAGCGCGTCTACTACCAGACCCCCACTACCAGGTCACAATAAAAACACCTAATTCAACCATCCTACTTAAAAACAGTGTATTCGACAAAAAAACCTATGCAACGCATCTTCTCTCTTTCTTACCTTTATCAGACTCATGTCCTAGGGCCCATTTGTCCTCAACCGCTCTTGATACAACACAGTTACCTGTTGAACAATATCCAACCTGCCATTTATTTCTAAAATCCTAGAAAAAGCTGTTGCTAAGCAGCTATCAGACCACTTACACAGGAATGAACTATTTGAAGATTTTCAATCAGGATTTAGAGCACATCACAGTACAGAAACAGCACTGTTGAAAGTTACCAACGATCTTCTCTTAGCCTCAGATAATGGACTTGTTTCAATACTTGTCCTCCTAGACCTTAGTGCAGCATTCGACACCATTGACCACAATATCTTATTACAGAGACTGGAGCATGTGATTGGTATCAGAGGAACAGCGTTAAAGTGGTTCCAATCCTATTTATCGGACAGATTCCAGTTTGTTCATGTCCATGATGAACCTTCCACATGCACAAAAGTTAGTTATGGAGTTCCACAAGGCTCCGTTCTAGGACCGATTCTGTTCACCCTGTACATGCTTCCTTTAGGATATGTCATTAGGAAGCACTCTATTAATTACCACTGCTATGCAGATGATACTCAGTTACATCTATCTATTAAACCTGTTAACACAAACCAGTTAACCAGACTTCAAGCCTGTCTAACTGACATAAAGGCCTGGATGACCAGTAACTTTTTACTTTTAAACTCTGAGAAAACAGAAGTCATTATATTTGGGCCAAAAAATCTCAGAAATAACTTTTCTCAAATAATAGCTACTGTAGATGGCATAACACTGGCCTCTAGCACTACTGTAAAAAACCTTGGAGTTATTTTTGACCAGGACATGTCCTTTAACTCACACATAAAACAAATTTCTAGAACTGCATTCTTTCACCTGCGCAACATTTCCAAAATTAGGAACATCCTGTCTCAAAATGATGCAGAAAAACTAGTCCATGCATTTGTTTCCTCAAGGCTAGATTACTGTAACTCATTACTATCTGGATGTCCCAATATTTCCATAAAAAGCCTCCAATTAATCCAGAATGCTGCAGCCAGAGTCCTGACAGGAACTAGCAGGAGAGATCATATTTCTCCTGGCTTCTCTTCATTGGCTCCCTGTAAAATATAGAATAGAATTTAAAATCCTTCTTCTCACATACAAATCCCTTCACAATCAAGCTCCTTCATACCTTAAAGACCTCATAGTACCATATTATCCCAATCGACCACTTCGCTCTCAGAGTGCAGGTCTACTTGTGGTTCCCAGAGTTTCCAAAAGCAGAATGGGAGGCAGAGCCTTTAGTTATCAAGCTCCTCTCCTATGGAACCAGCTCCCAGCCTGGGTTCAGGAGGCAGACACTCTCTATACTTTTAAGGCTAGACTTAAAACCTTCCTCTTTGACAAAGCATATAGTTAGGGCTGGCTTCAGGCAACCCTGAACCATCCCTTAGTTATGCTGCTATAGGCCTAGACTGCCCGAGGACCATTGGTGCACTGAGCTTCCCTACCCTAACCCCCCCCCCCTTTCCCTTCCCCTCCCCTCTCTTCTCTCCTCCCACCTCATGTATATTCCACCATTGAATCTTACTAACCTTGTGTTCTCTCTCTCCCCTAGTTTGTGCTCTCTCCCTCTCTCTCTATTCTCTCTGTACCTTCTGCAGGTGTCCCTGGTCCTGGAGCTGTATATCGCTGATGTGCAGTTACTGGTCCCACCAACCTGCAGTGTCTATTTGTTGTTTATTGTTGCTGTTCTTTTCTCTCTGCTCTATCCACTCACCCCAACCGGTCGAGGCAGATGGCCGCCCAAACTGAGCCCTGTTCTGCTGGAGGTTTTTTCTTCCGTTAAAGGGAGTTTTTTCCTCTCCACTGTCGCCAAGTGCTTGCTCATAAGGGAATTGTTGGGTTTTTAGTTTTAGTTTTTGTAAAGTGCCTTGAGATGATTTGTATTGTGATTTGGCGCTATACAAATAAAATTGAATTGAATTGAATTGAATTGAATTGAAACCTGTTTTTTTCAGTATCCCAATAAATCATCTTTTTTATACCGACCCACATATGACAACCCCTCTCCCAAAGTATCAGAGCGAAAAAAAACCTATGCAACTTGATAAAAACGTATAATAAATAGATAAAACAAAATTACCTTTAACACGCGCCTGTGTAGCTGGTCCGCTGTCCACAAGCGCTCTTGACACAGCACCTAATGGATTATGCTTTTTTCAAATACAATAATACAATTTCAATGCAAATGACCCCTCACTCTCTCTCTATGAGACTTTGAATAAATCAAACAATATCAATACCTGAAGGGAAGATCAGCATGTGTCCTCTGTCCTCTGAGCTTCAATTACCTCAGAAAAAGACCCATACAGAACTTAACATAGCGATTAAATACTGGGACAACCAAACATGACATGACACGCGCATACGTAATATGTACATCACTGCACAACCAATAGCAAGCTAATATTAGCAGTTCTTAGAAGAAAAAGTTACCAAAGTTATGGACTAAGTTATGGCAAGTCCCACTGAAAATGAGACAATTGTTTTCATTAGTTTAGACAATGTTTTGTGTTTTGTGTCTCACAATATCATATCATAGGCAATTTACAAAAACTAAAACTAAAAACCCAACAAATCCCTTATGAGCAAGCACTTGGCGACAGTGGAGATACTTTGGGAGAGGGGTTGTTGTATGTGGGTCGGTATAAAAAAGGTGATTTTTTGGGATACTGAAAAAAAACAGGTTTCAACAGGTAACTGTGTTGTATCAAGAGCGGTTGGGCCCTAGGACATGAGTCTGATAAAGGTAAGAGAGAGAAGATGCGTTGCATAGGTTTTTTTGTCGAATGCATTGTGTTTTTAAACAGGATGGTTGAATTAGGTGTTTTTATTGTGACCTGGTAGTAGTGGTCTGGTAGTAGACGCGCTGCCATCAGCACTCGTGTAACAAGTCCATGTGAACCATTTGCAAGTCAGAGCTCTGTTACAAGATGGGCACTTAAACAGGCTTTTATGTGTACGTGAAACATTACCGGGTAGTCCCCAAGTCATCCTTTTTAGCTAGTGTTGCTGGTATCATACATTATAAAATGTGCTATAGGTTGTGGCTGGGGTGCCGTGCATTCTTGATGGCGGACGGGAGGGGTGGTCATTTAGTGTGTGTGGCCAGCTCGCGCGAAAATCCCCAGCAAATCAGAGGTATAGTATGCTGATTTTTTTTAATAAGGGGACCATTTGTTCCTTATTTTTCTCTCCCTTTCCCCTTCTCACTCAGCTGTTTCTCTCCCTTTGTTTTCTACATGTACCGCTTTTTTCTTTTTCTTTGTAACCATCTTTTCATGTGTAACTTGCCTCTAGCTCTGTTTACACTGTAGAGTCATAATGTTTACCGCCTGGAATGCACAGACATTGGCTGAGTGGTATCACGTGGGATGGCTCAACTAACATGCAATTGGCCTGTGCGTTTCCACTACCGTAAAGTCGACAAAAGCTGGTGGAAATAAAAGCGCCCCGTTAGGTTTTAAATCATAACCTTCTCTTTTGGCTGTGGGTGCAGGTCCGTATGGGGCAGCTTTTGGGTCCGCACCTGTACCGCGGTCCGCCTGTTAGTGACCTAGGGTCTAGTGTTTGCTTATCAATGAGGGGGGTATGTTATTGTTTCCAGAAGGGAACAAGCTAGCACCTGTAAGCGAGTTTGTTTTTCTGCAATGAGGACTCTTCTCAGTAACTCAGTTTAGTAGATTTATTTGCATTGAAGAATCACCAACATGTACATGGACCTCTCTTTGTTCGGGAAATCGCAGTCTGCAAGCAGTTAGCTGCAACCAACCAACAAAGAGAAGATGCCTATCCTTAACATTACACAAACTTATATATGAAAATGCGTCACACATAGTGTATCTGATTGGTCTATACTGGTGGGGGGCAACTGTGGTTTTAAACTTAGTTCCCCCCTGATTGGTGTGCAGTCCGGTCCCAGTCTCTCGGCACTTTCTTCATCCAATCCCATGGGACAGCGCCCATCTGTGAAATCTAAAGAATTCTTTACTGGCCGTTTCTAGGCGCCCCTCATTCTAAGGTTGTCTGACCTGTAACTCACGTTTACCAGGACAATGGTTTCTGGGGGGACCACTTCTACTTCTCTATCACAGTTATGATACTATTCTCTAAGACACATTCTTTTACAAACAGTTAATAAAAAGCATATAATAACTTCTAATCCTTACACGCCACGTCCTAAACCTGGGGTGAGTGGATTGTCACGAGGGAGTGAGCACGCTGTGGTAGAGCCATTCGGACAGCAGAGGTCGCTAGAGATAACCTGCAAGTCAGCTAGCCGACAGGAGGAGGTGTTGGACCCCAATGAGCAGCAGACGGATAATTTTTAAGACAAATGAAATTGAATTGAATTGAATTGAATTGAACTACGGGCAAGGCATGAATGAGTGAAAGTCAGGGAGAAATCAAAAAACAAAGTATAAAGGCTTGGCGTTGAGATTGGGGTCTCCTATTCGGGACTCACCAGATCGACATGGAACACAAGGAATATGGGTCAAGGAGACATGGCATGGGAATCCGGGACACACACACACTTGGGGACTCACCAGACTCTAGGAAAGCATGAGCTAAGGGGACAAGGCATGGAAGTCCGGGTCACACACTTGGGGACTCACCAGACTTTAGGGGAACATGAGCTAAGGGGACAAGGCATGGAAGTCCGGGTTACACACAATAGGAGACGCACCAGACTATAGGGACACATGAGCTAGGGGAACATGGCATGGAAGTCCGGGTCACACACACACTTGGGGGCTCACCAGGCTACAGGGAAACATGGGATAAGGGAACATGGCATTGAAGTCCGGGTCACACACACACTTGGAGACTCACCAGACTACAGGGAAACAGTGGCTAAGGGAACATGGCATGGAAGTCCTGGTCACACACACTTGGGGACTCACCAGACTACAGGGAAACATGGGCTAAGGAAACATGAACTAGGGGAACACCACAGATTTACTTAGGAACGAGAAAACATGAATACATGGCATGGACATACTAGGAAACACGAATACAAGACATGGAACGGGAATCCAGAATAACAAACACAAGTCTCTTGGGCAAAAACAGTCTTTTCTCTGGAACCCAAGGAGCAGTCACTTAGCTTAGTGTGATGAGACTAAACAGAACGGTGATCAGTAGTTAGTTCCAAAAACATGAAGTAGTTCGGAGTGGGGAATCATGGCTGTAGCTTGGGTCGCTGTGGCAAGGAGGAAAATGATAACCTCCTGCCTGTCTGTGGCTGAGTGAGGGTATATAAGCCAGGCGGCAAACAGAAATAACAGGTGAAACCAATCAGTTAAATGAGTCAACGGTAGTACTAAACAAAATTATTAAAATATTTTACTTTTATTTAAGTGCACCACACTTGGAAAGCCGCTAGCTTAAGTGCTATGACGATACTAATTCTGGGTTTTGCATTTCAGTGTATGTGTTGAGGAGCTCATTACTCATCTGGTGAGATATTGTGTCCCTGGTTTCCAGGATGTTACCAATAAACGGCGAGTTGAGCAAGAAGGGTCCAGCCGTCCAACGCAGAGATGAGAGAAATCCACAATAACAGAGTACATATCCGTCACACCGTGTCCCTGGTCCTGGAGCTGTATATCGCTGATGTGCAGTTACTGGTCCCACCAACCTGCAGTGTCTATTTGTTGTTTATTGTTGCTGCTCTTTTCTCTCTGCTCTATCCACTCACCCCAACCGGTCGAGGCAGATGGCCGCCCAAACTGAGCCCGGTTCTGCTGGAGGTTTTTTCTTCCGTTAAAGGGAGTTTTTCCTCTCCACTGTCGCCAAGTGCTTGCTCATAAGGGAATTGTTGGGTTTTTAGTTTTAGTTTTTGTAAAGTGCCTTGAGATGATTTGTATTGTGATTTGGCGCTATACAAATAAAATTGAATTGAATTGAATTGAATTGAATTGAATAGTATGGTTGGGACAGCTGATCAATCACTATTAAATGTTATTGTCAGGTCTGATGTTAAAGAACCTGTGAGTTTAAAGGGTGATGGCAGTGATGCATTTTCAGTTCAGGAGTGGGAAGCTGTGGTAGTGGCCTACATGAAGAAAAAAGGGGTGCCAGTCACTGAACAGACTGAGGAGGTGCTCAGTAGGTTGGTGGGGAGGGCACGAGAGGTTGTACGGGTGGGTTTACATAATAAGCCATCAGGGACCCTGTCTGTGGGCCCGGACCCAATTTTCGAGATACTGAAACAACACTTCAGTGATACAGTCTCTTCTAGCATGCCTTTAGCTGATTTCTACACCACTCTACTAAATACACCATTCAGGTGAACACCCATTTGACTATTGGCTGAGGATAAACAGGGCTCTAGAGTTGACTGAGGACTGCCTTAGATGCCATAACAAGTCATTTGATGACTTGACCCGTGACTTGACTGCTGTGTTTATACACCATTGTCCTAAGCCAGAGTTGTCCCTCATTTTTAAATATAAACCATTGAATCAATGGACAATGGCTGACGTGTACGAGAGACTCATTGAACATGGCAGGGATGGGAAAAGATTGTTGCAGTCGAGGGGGCAGTGACTGTGACCGCAGCAAGTAGTTAGCTCCTGCGTGCACCATGTAGCTCCTGTTAAGGAAGTTGTAGTGTCCCCACAAGCCCCTGTTTTGGTGTCTCCTTCTAGGCAGCAGGTGGAGGTGTCCTCTGACCTCCTGGACCATCTCTTAGCGATGCTGGAATGTGTCTTGGAACAGCAACCACAACAGATTAGATCATCTGATAAGAGTGACAGACATGTCCACGAGAGTCAGCCATCTTCAGTTAGGCCATCAACACTGTGTACTGTTTGTGGGGATGCCACTCACACTACTCGTCATCACTGTAGGGCTAACTGCCTGTGCGTTTTCTGCTTTGCAGCTGGTCATTCCCATGCCGAGTGTCCCAAGGCTATGGCTACGTCATCTAGTGGCGCTTCACCAGCAGCTCAGCAAGGGGGAAACTAGTGGGCCAACATGTGAAGGGGGCAAGTGTTAGGCCGGATTGTGATCCCCCCATTGCTATAGATGTTGACGATATGGTTTGACAGTGGTTCAATGGCATGCATCCTGAGTCCCAGTGTTGTGGCTTTGTTGTCACAGCAGGCAGTGTTGGCCCCTGTCCTGGCACCGACTGATGCTGTGCTGATCGGTTGTGGTGGTTCGAAAACAAAACCGTCAGGCATGTGTGACCTTGAGGTGGAAGTCTATGGTTGCAGGGTGGTTGTGCCGATGTTAGTGGTTGATGGTCAGAGTGAAGAGCTAATCATTGGTAGCAATTTGTTAAGGTATTTGGTCAAACATTTGACATTTGATGGGAGTTTGTCAGACAGTGAGTCAACTACACCTCTTGGTGACAGTGATCCCCAGCTCAGGCAACACCCCTATACATAGTTTAAGACTACAATACAAACAAGAAATTAGCGTTGGCTCATAACTGAAAAGTCCCTTTCTTAACATTCACTTTGTGTCATAACGGCGAATGAACGGAACGTAACTTAGCGAATGTATGGTGAACATACAGTATATACTTTTAGCTACCAATCAGCTTAGCTCACACACGATATGTTTATCCATATAAAGTTAGTAACAGTTATAAATACCAAACAAGTGAATACTCACAACGTCATTCATGCACAACCACATAACATCACAGCAGCGCAAATTGCTGCACCATACATCAAGCTATTGGTGGTCCGACCCATATAAACCCTCTGTTACATAACTGACGTAATCACGTGAGCCAAATCGTCCAGCAACCTACATGAACCAAACAATATCCAACCATAAGCACGTAGCCTGTTAACCTCTAAAGAAGAAACACTGCTGGTAAACTTGGAGACTTTTCTACATGTATATTTGATCATTGATTGTATTAAATTGTGAGAGCTGCGCAGCTAAGAGTTAACTGTGATTACTTTAATTGCCTTACTGAATGCTCATTATGTTTTGTTATGTCACCAGTGACTGATTTGACTAATTGTTGACTAGTTGATACTGGCCTCCACAGGTTTTTTTTTCAGGATTTTTATCCTGGTTGGATTTTCTTGTACCTGTTACAAGTGGTGAGCTGGTAGGATTTTTTTTCTTTTCCTTTTTCATCAGACAAGTAAATGAACTAAAGAAAAAAAGATAAAGAACCAAAGGAAGTGAACATACTACCATACAAACAGTACAAACAAACAACCTGATCCCAGTGTTTGAATTGTATTGGTTGAATGGTTGGGTTTTTTTTATTGCTTCCTTTTCTTTGCTTTAATTTAATCCTTGAATATATATCATTTTGCATTTACATAATTTTGCCTCTATCTCATCATTCACACACTCAAGGCTCCAAAAAGAACCGCATTATATGGTTGCATTATAGTCATATGTGCTATTTCCATAGCCCATTCACATTCATAGCCCCTAAAGTACATGCTACTTGAATGTTGAGTGTGTCTCAGTATTCTGAGTGGATGTGCCATTCCAGCAGTGACGTGACCATAAATCAGTGCCTATTGAGCTGCTTTATCACCTCCAAAAGTAGCACACACACCTAAGGACTGTCTGTGCTTGAGTCGATGGCTCAAAATACTCTGCTGTGCACTTATGTTCCTGCTAATAATAGTCTACTTGAATCAGACTTTTTAACATAGCATCAACCCTTTACAGCAGAAGCATCACAGCAAGATGTTTTGATGCCTCACTTCACAATCTTAAATTTATATGACCATCCCCTTTTGAGGATTTGAATTCTAAATGTACTATCACACTATTTCAAAACAAAGTAACCAGTTACCAGTTTTTGCTGAACATAATAATATTCATGTCAATTGCTGCAAAGCTGTATTTACTTCCCTTAACAATCAGACATTGGCTCTGCTTCAGGTTTTGCAAAATGTACAGGAAAGCCTTTTTAGCAGGACTCAAGAGAACAAACCACACTCTGTCTAGTGGGCATCATTACATACATATTGTTCATCAAGTTACAATAACCTTCAAGGCTTGTCAAGAGCTTAATCTTAGTCATGTAGTCTACAGCATTCAGGGGCCAATCTGTTATCTGCCAGTGTGTAATACAAAATTTCCAAATTAAACATGACAGATGGACTGATGAGTGAAGGAAACCTTCAGTGTGCCTCTAATGTTAACTGACTCAGCTGAACCGCTGCTGACACTGACCCTCCCAGGCCTCTTACTGCAATCCCTGTTACTCAGCCTCTACAGGGAAATCATTGTAATCCCAGTAGATGGTTTATGTACATTAAGTACTCTTGGCACACCTGGAATTCCTGCCTAAAGACATTGCAGAACCACAAACACTATTTGAAGAGACAGTGTAAGGGATAAAGGAACAGACTAGATTTATTATGCATTGCCAGTAGGCGCTTTTCAAGACAGGCTTACTGACTTATTTACTTACTTGTCAAAGCAAGAAATGCACATGTGGGTTTCTAACATTAATTATGGCTGAATTACATATAGGGAGCCAGTTCCAGGACTCTGGTTTTGTGCATGCCCACTCACTTACATGGGCTATCGGGACGCTAGGTCTATAATCCATGGCATAAAGCCATGCAGTGAGTCCATCTGTCTGTCTAATAAATTCCATAAAATTAAGTTTATATTTATTGTAATGAAAGCATGAAATTTAAGCATGTTTTTGATGAACCCCTGAACCTTCCAACCAGTGCTGCCAGAATGTCACCATTTCCTCATACACTGAAAATAATACATTAAATCTAATAGGCACTAAAATATATTGAACATATTCATGTTCTCTGGAGGGTGAACTCTTTCCATTTTAGACACACCATGAGCTTTTCTGGAGCACTATCTACCAAGATGTCAACTTAACACAGGTTTTGACACAAGTTATGTCATAACTTAAAAAAGGTTGCCAAATTTCCCTGAGCACCATTTTAGCAAGGCCATGCTGTGAAGGAAGTAAACACTTATGAAAAAGTGACATTTCCTCTACTTCTACTCTTAACTTTATTGTTTAACCCCATTGCTGTTACAGTGTTACTGAGAATGCAATACAATACCACTTGTTTCTTTAAATATCACAGTAAGGTAAGTAAAACAAAAACACAATCTCAACATTAAAAAATCTATTGAACCTTGTTTCTTTCTTTCTTTCATCATTTAATTATATTGCTCTTATAGTGGTGTTGTGACTTACAAGTCTTTCCAGACTTGGTAGTGGAGCAGTTTTCCTGAATATTCGGGGACTGTTTGGGTCATTTGAATATTTCAAGTGCACTCACTTGTGTACTCCAAATAAAATTGTCTATCCAATTTAGATTTGTTTTCATCTGATGTCTGATTGCTTGTTTTTTTACTTACACCATTTTTAGCAAGGCCATTGTCTTCCCAGAGTTCTTACTTTGTTGAATATAATATGACCATTATTGATTGAACTGAGTTGTAATTAACCACAGTTTTCCTTTAAGTAGAAAATACACGCTACCCCATTATGATTTATGTATTCCGTGTATGTGCCTTTGTCCCAGTTACATTACACGAGAAAGACATGCACTAAACATGTACCTCGGAAACCTTATTGTTGTTTGAAAATGTTTTTAATTTATTTGAAAAATATTATTTCATTTCTGCATGTACATCCAGGACATCAGTTACTGTTACTAGGATATTTAATAAGCTTTTCTGATCAAAATCTCTGCCCTGACAGTATCTGTGCTTGATGATGCTTGTTGCCAAGTTCACACAGATTTCTTACTGCACAGCAGCTTTTTGAAGGGGCATGAAACATTCTCCATTTTGTGTGACAGCTCATGTCTGTTTGGAGTGCTACAAGGAGTGACGATGAAAAGCTGCAGTGTTAGGTGAATAGTCTGTAAGGAGAAATAATTATAGACTGTTAAAAATCTCACTGGCACATTTGAATAAAGATTCATAAAACCCATAGAAATGTGACATGCAATTGATTCTGCCTTTGTTTAAAATTTTAATCAATATTATTAAAAATAAATTGAATATTGCACTGCCACTTTGGACATTGAATTGCCAATTGTAAAATGAAGTGCAAATTGAATAGAGTCCAGAAAACTTCCATACCTTTCACTTACGTTAACTCAAAGAAGCAGATCTTTTCTAACACAGATGTAACTTCAGAAACTCTCAAGGTGGAATCCGTATCTCATGTGTTCTATGGTTTGAACAATAAATGTAAAAGCTTCAAGTGGGTTTTCAATAATTATGCACTTGCGTTCTGACAGTTTTCTGGCAATTTTACAATACACTGGCAAATGCTGCAATTTAAAAGGACACATTTATCCTATGCTGACCCATTACTGGTCATTATTACAACCCATTATCAGACCAGTGGAAACAAAAAAAGTTTCCTTCGCCCGATTCTTATGTGTCCTCTGAGCACCAATTGAATCTGGTTTCCCATTTATTTACTCTGACAGCACACAATAAAGCATGTCATTAAAGGATGTACCCATTACTAAAATCTCTCCTCTGCCAAATTATAGCCCTAATAACATTTTAAAGTATAAGGCTACTCAACAGAGTCTAATAAAAAGTATGACCCAGATAAACACAAGATAAGAATGGCAGTCTGCAACTAGAGCTTCACTAACATATGTCAGACAGAAAATGGTCCAAGACAAAGAAAATCTCCGCAGGCAGGTCCATTCACTTTGTTCAGCAGTGTATCAAAACAGTGAATTAGAAGTTGAGACAGAAGCATAGCTGGTTTCTATTCTCAGATCAACATTTCTGCAGGCTCAGAACCATTCAAAGCTAAAAAAGCAAAGAGCACCACCATAACCAGCAGAGACAAGTGAGACTTGAGTGTGCAACCCCACAGTACTTATACCAGGGATAGAGTGGTTGAAAGAGGAGCTCTTAGTGGGTTGTGTGTGGGGCAGGATGAGTAGGTGGATAAAACAAGGAACAGAGGGAAGTGTTGTTATGAAAAAGCTGATTGATGGGTTTATTTTTATACTGGAGGAAAGGTGATGTGTAGGACAAGAGGCCAGCACAGATGTCAGAGCTCCTCATTTGGTCTACAGGGGCCACTCAGGGGGCCCTTGACTGTGACTGAATCACAACTTCACCCTCTGAGTATTACTTACACTGAAGTCATTGCCAGATTATTCTCTGCTCTGGTTGAAAATGGACATAAGGTCCAAAATAGTTAGTCCATATGTTTAGATTCATTAAAGATTGTCTACCATCTTGTACTGAAAAGATTTATTAATAGCATAAAAAACAGGGAACAATACACAATCATTCACACACACATACAGTACTACCCAAACAATGCACATACATGACAAATATATGTAAAAAATTACTGGATGCAAACAATAATATGTACACTGAACATACACGCCTTTAGGCTCTCAATGTCTAGCTCTTTCTCTCTCTCTCTCTCTCTCTCACACACACACACACACACACACACACACAAAGTATAACAGCTGTTCTGCTTTCTGATCTACAGTAACTACAGTTTATAGTGGCTCATACTCTACATCAGGGAGCTGATTCCCATCAACCCGTCCCACATACTGATGCTGTATATCTAAGATGCAATTGTATCATACAATTGTACAATTGTTCCAATTGCAAATGTTTTGGTATTCACGTGCTTATTGCGTTTGCTTGCACTGCAACAACACAAAAAAACAAAGAAGAAAAGTGAAAATTATTGGGGGCAGCATGGTGGATGAGTGGTCGGCACTGTTGCCTCACAGCAAGAAGGTCGTGGGTTTGCAACCCAGCCTTTCTGTGTGGAGTTTGCATGTTCTCCCCGTGCTTGTGTGGGTTTTCTCCAGGTACTCTGGTTTCCTCCCACAGTCCAAAAACATGTATGTCAGGTTGATTGGTGACTTTAAATTGCCCATAGGAGTGAGTGTGAGTGTGTGAGGTTATTTGTCTCTATGTGGCCCTGTGATGGACTGGTGACCTGTCCAGGGAGTACCCCTGCCTTCCACCCGAAAGAGAGCTGAGATAGGCTCCAGCAGATCCCTGTGACCCTGGTTAAGGAATAAGAGGGTCTAGAACATGGATGGATGGATGGACAAAATTATTGCCACCTTGTCAAAATTGTAAGAAATAATTGCTTTTCAAGCATGTGATGCTCCTGTAATTTGTATTTAGACACACCTGTGACAAGTAACAGGTGTGGGCAATATGAGTAATCACACTTGCAAGCAGTTAAAATGGAGAAAAGCTGACTCAGCCTTTGTGTTGTGTGTCAAACTGAGCATGGAGAAAAGAAAGAAGCGTAGAGTTGACTATGGATCTGAGAGAAACAATTGTGGAAAAACATTAACAATCTCAAGGCTACATGTCCATCTCCAGAGATCCTAATGTTCCTTTGTCCACTGGGTGCAATACCATCAAGAGGTTTATAGCCCATGGCACTGTAGCTAACCTCCCTGGACGACGAAAGAAGAGCAAAATTAATGAAAAATTACAACAAAGGATTGTTCGAATGGTGGATAAGGAACCCTGATTAACTTCCAAACAAATTCAAGCTGATGTGCAGACACAGGGTACAACAGTGTCAGTGTCAGCAACGTAGTGGCCAGTGTCAGAAAGCTGCGTCTCCACCAGAGGTCATGGGTCTTCAAGCAGGACAATGACCTGAAACACACATCAAAAAGCACTCAAAAATGGTTACAAAAAAAGTGCTGGAGACTTCTGAAATGGCCAGCAGTGAGTCCAGATCTGAATCCCATAGAAAACCTGTGGAGAGATCTCAAAGCAGCAGTTGGGAGAAGGCATCCTTCAAATCTGAATGACCTGGAGCAATTGCAAAAGAAGAGTGGTCCAAAATTCCAGTAGAGAGGTGTAAGAAACTCATTCATGGTTACAGGAAACGATTGATTTCAGTTATTTTTTCCAAAGGGTGTGCTACCAAATATTAAGTTAAGGGTGCCAATAATTTTGTCCGGTGCATTTTTGGAGTTTTTGGGTTCTGTGTGGAATTGTATCAGATTTGACTTTTCTTCTGTTTTTTGTGTGTCGTTCCAGTGCAAACAGTCTGCCCCTCGAACATATAAATCAAACAAATCAGAAGTTAACAGAAGAGGAGTTATTCATAAAAACTTAATAAAAATTAAGACCACTCCTCTTATTGAACAGAAAAACAGAACTGTCAAATGTGGATTATTAAATATTAGGTCCCTTTCTTCTAAATCTCTGTTAGTAAATGATTTGATAACTGATCACCAAATTGACCTACTTTATCTTACTGAAACCTGGTTACAGCAGGATGAATATGTCAGTCTGAATGAATCAACCCCCCTCAGTCATAAAAATTATCATGTTCCTCGAAGCACAGGTCGAGGTGGAGGAGTAGCTGCAATCTTCCAGTCAAACTTATTATTAAACTTTCATCCTCAGAACAGTTATAACTCATTAGAGAGCCTCACTCTTAGTCTCTCACATACAAACTGGAAAACACAAAAACCAGTTCTACTTGTCATTTTGTACCGTCCACCTGTTCCTTACTCAGAGTTTTTAACTGAATTCCCTGACTTCCTGTCTGATTTAGTGCTTAGATCAGATAAAGTCATTATAGTGGGAGATTTTAACATTCATGTAGATGTTGAAAATAACAGCCTCAGCATTGCATTTAATTCTATATTAGATTCAATTGGTTTCATTCAAAACGTTAATAAACCCACCCACTGTTTTAATCACACCCTTGATCTTGTTCTGACCTATGGCATCGAAATTGAACATCTAATAATTTTTCCCCCAAATCCTGTTTTGTCAGATCATTCTTTAATAACTTTCGAATTTAAAATGATGGATCATGCAGCGTCTGGAAGAAAATTCCACTACAGCAGATGTTTATCCGACAACGCTGTTAATAAATTTAAGAAAATGATTCCATCTTTATTTGCATCTATGCCAAGTATAAACATAGTGGAGGGCAGCTGCCTTAATCCTACTCCCTACCAAATTGATCATGTTGTTGACAGCGCTGTAACCTCACTGCGTGAAACGCTTGATTCTGTAGCCCCTCTGAAAAAGAAGTTAGTGATTCAGAGAAGACTAGCCCCATGGTATAATTTACATGTTCGTACCTTAAAGCAGGCATCACGAAGGCTGGAAAGGAAGTGGCGTTCCACAAACTTAGAGGAAATTTTTCTAGCCTGGAAAAACAGTCTACTAACATATAAAAAAGCTCTCCGTAAAGCCAGAACTGCATACTATTCATCACTAATAGAGGAAAATAAGAGCAATCCCAGGTTTCTTTTCAGCACTGTAGCCAGGCTGACAAAAAGTCACAGCTCCGTTGAGCCCAGTGTTCCCTTAGCTCTCAGCAGTGATGAATTTATGAGTTTCTTTACAAATAAAATCACAACTATTAGAGATAAAATTCAGCAGATGCTTCCTATACCTGCAATAAATGAATCTTTTACTACAGTAGCTCTTGAATCATCTGTAGGACCTCAGTTATGTTTAGACTGCTTCTCTCCTATAGATCTCTCTGAATTTACAGCAGTAGTTGCTTCATCGAAATCATCAACGTGTCTCTTGGACCCCATCCCGACTAGACTGCTTAAAGGCACCCTGCCATTAATGAACTCATCTTTATTGGACATGGTAAATTTATCTCTAGTATCAGGCTACGTACCACAGGCCTTTAAGACTGCAGTAATCAAACCTTTACTCAAAAAGTCTAGTCTTGATCCAGGAGTCTTGGCTAATTATAGACCAATATCCAACCTGCCATTTATTTCTAAAATCCTAGAAAAAGCTGTTGCTAAGCAGCTATCAGACCACTTACACAGGAATGAACTATTTGAAGATTTCCAATCAGGATTTAGAGCACATCATAGTACAGAAACAGCACTGTTGAAAGTTACCAACGATCTTCTCTTAGCCTCAGATAATGGACTTGTTTCGATACTTGTCCTCCTAGACCTTAGTGCAGCATTCGACACCATTGACCACAACATCTTATTACAGAGACTGGAGCATGTGATTGGTATCAGAGGAACAGCGTTAAAGTGGTTCCAATCCTATTTATCGGACAGATTCCAGTTTGTTCATGTCCATGATGAACCTTCCACACGAACAAAAGTTAGTTATGGAGTTCCACAAGGTTCTGTGCTAGGACCGATTCTGTTCACCCTGTACATGCTTCCTTTAGGATATATCATTAGGAAGCACTCTATTAATTACCACTGCTATGCGGATGACACTCAGTTATATCTATCTATTAAACCTGTTAGCACAAACCAGTTAACCAGACTTCAAGCCTGTCTAACTGACATAAAGGCTTGGATGACCAGTAACTTTTTACTTTTAAACTCGGAGAAAACAGAAGTCATTATATTTGGGCCTAAAAATCTCAGAAATAACTTTTCTAAAATTATAGCTACTCTAGATGGCATAGCCCTGGCCTCCAGCACTACTGTAAAAAACCTTGGAGTTATTTTTGACCAGGACATGTCCTTTAACTCACACATAAAACAAATTTCTAGAACTGCATTCTTTCACCTGCGCAACATTTCCAAAATTAGGAACATCCTGTCTCAAAATGATGCAGAAAAACTAGTCCATGCATTTGTTTCCTCAAGGCTAGATTACTGTAACTCATTACTATCTGGATGTCCTAATATCTTAATAAAAAGCCTCCAATTAATCCAGAATGCCGCAGCCAGAGTCCTGACAGGAACTAGCAAGAGAGATCATATTTCTCCTATATTGGCTTCTCTTCATTGGCTCCCTGTAAAATATAGAATAGAATTTAAAATCCTTCTTCTCACATACAAATCCCTTCATAATCAAGCTCCTTCATACCTTAAAGACCTCATAGTACCATATTATCCCAATAGACCACTTCGCTCTCAGAGTGCAGGCCTACTTGTGGTTCCCAGAGTTCTCAAAAGCAGAATGGGAGGCAGAGCCTTTAGCTATCAAGCTCCTCTCCTGTGGAACCAGCTCTCAGCCTGGGTTCAGGAGGCAGACACTCTCTGTACTTTTAAGGCTAGACTTAAAACCTTCCTCTTTGACAAAGCATATAGTTAGGGCTGGCTTCAGGCAACCCTGAACCATCCCTTAGTTAGTTATGCTGCTATAGGCCTAGACTGCCCGAGGACCATCGGTGCACTGAGCTCCCCTACCCTAACCCTCCCCCCCCCCTTCTCTCCCACCTCATGTATATTCCACCATTGAATGTTACTAACCTTGTGCTCTCTCTCTCCCCTAGTTTGTGCTCTCTCCCTCCCTCTCTCTCTCTCTCTCTCTCTCTCTGTACCTTCTGCAGGTGTCCCTGGTCCTGGAGCTGTTTATCGCTGATGTGCAGTTACTGGCCCCACCAACCTGCAGTGTCTATTTGTTGTTTATTGTTGCTGTTCTTTTCTCTCTGCTCTATCCACTCACCCCAACCGGTCGAGGCAGATGGCCGCCCAAACTGAGCCCGGTTCTGCTGGAGGTTTTTTTCTTCCGTTAAAGGGAGTTTTTTCCTCTCCACTGTCGCCAAGTGCTTGCTCATAAGGGAATTGTTGGGTTTTTAGTTTTAGTTTTTGTAAAGTGCCTTGAGATGATTTGTATTGTGATTTGGCGCTATACAAATAAAATTGAATTGAATTGAATTGAAAAAAAAATAAACATGTGAGTACCAAAACATTTGCAACTGCAACAATTTTCTGAGAGAAGTGTTGCATTTTCTGACAGGATTGGAAGGGTGCCAACATTTTAGGCTATGACTGTATGTGCTTTGAAAAATCTAAAACTGACAACAGCAGCATCCAGCAATGTAGTTTTGATAGGGAAAGCAGCCAAGTGAGCCAAGCAGTCAACAAGATTTTTTCTAACAAGAGGTCAGAGGATGGTCTTATGACACTGACAGCAAAGAATAATTTCACATACTGAAATACTTTGTCCTCCTCCATCCAGTGTGGAGCAATGTGAGGGCTGCTTTTTTTGGAACTTGTAGAAGACGTGATGTGCTAGTGGAGTCATTTGGTTGTGATTATGTAATCATATTTTTTCAGATACAAGTAGACCAGTCACATTTCACAGAGTGAATCATTATTTAAAAATAAAAATACACAGTGGAAAAAGTTACTCAAACTGCAACATCCTATCCTATGAAATACAATATTCAAATCTGGTGGATTATTCAGGCTGAAAGCAAAAAATAGAATAAAAAAAGAATAAAGTCCTATTGAGATTGACCTATACTGCCACCCTTTAAATTACAATGCTAAGATGGGCAATAATTGCAAATATTGTAACAATACTTATAACCCAACACTGCGATATTTTCTTCAAAACCAGGTAACTGAGCTATTTTTGTATATGCTGCTCTTTATTAGGCATGATTACTCACCACCACACCTGCGTAATAGTAGAGTGAATACTGGCTATAGTGCTGCATTTACATAAAAAACTCATTTATAACAAAGGAGTAATAAAAACATCAAGCTGTCCTAGACTTCTGAAGTTATGCTTATGTAATGAGGGACAGTCATCATTACTTATGTGAATGATACTTGTGGGATTTTACAACAGTGCAAAGGGTCACTGACTTAAACCAATGTGGGGGTTTTATACCTGGTCAAAGGGTCACATGAATACTTTACTTAACCCATTTTATGTATGTAGTTGTCTGTTTTATAGTTTAGTGTTTTAGGGTAGAGGGTTATAAATAACTGCCAACAATTTGTTTCTTTGATGGTAAGAAGGCTGAAGATAGATACCTGAACAAATATGTGGGTCTGTTCAAGATTAGTCCACCCCTTTCTTGTCTCAAATAAACTTGAGTACTGTAACACAAAGTCAGAGAATGCTTACTGAAGTCTTCTCTCCATGCACATGAAATTAAACCTGAGATGATTCATCACACTTGTGGTTGTTTCTGAGACTTAGCAACTCTCAAACTTAAAGAAATTTCTACCACATGCTTACTCAAAGATATGTCTTATTTCTTTAAGAGCCATGATTCTTCTGTTCCCTTTCCATCAGTATTACAAAATGCCTCCTCATTTCTGTATCTCAAGGACAAGAATATGCCTGCCTATTTGTCAAAGTATTAAGGAGACATTTAGTGAGGATGAAATCCCAGAAACCCCTATGCTATTTTTAGTTTGACAGACAAGCTGATTACCACAACAGGATTACTGTGATACAGCAGTCCATTATCCATGACATTATCTGTTGCATTGTAGGCTACCTGTTCCAGGACAGTGTTAGTTTGACAAGCGTTTATTGAAAGTGATGACAACAAATCCCACAAGAGCCTGCATCTGCTGAACAACTGGAGGAAAGACTGATTAGGGAGAATCATGTAATTTTAAAGCAAATGGCCAATAAATTACAGTTGATTCAGACTGGAAACACTTGGACAGTCATACGTGGACAGGTGTTATGTACTGCACAGTAACCATGCTACTTTAACTGTACTATTCACTGTCAATTCAGCAAATGCAGAAATGTATGCTTACAGGTTCACTTTACCATAGACACTTTCAAATAAACTACAGACTGCCTTTACCATGAACTATCCTCCACTCTGCCCAGACCAGTTTAGGATACAGTCGTACAATTTGTCCAGCAGGCACAGTTGGCTCAACACCAGAAAGGCAAAGAGAGACATAGCAATAAATTTGACATCCTCCTCTCTCATAGCGAGATAGCAAAGGAGAAGGTGATTGACTGTTTAAAACACCTGGAAAACAAAATGCCATCAACAGGGTTACCTCCCACAAACTGCATCCACGGGCAATCACCCCCTGCCTGAATGAGCTCCCTAAGATACACAAGGAAGGAGCCCCCCTGAGACCTATTGTCAGAAGCATAAACTCAGTTACATATAACATCACTAAACACCTTGCCACCATCTTAGCATCACTTGTATGTCACACAGACTACCATATTTTGAACTCAGAGGAATCTGCCACCAAAATCAGAGATCTAAAACTGGATACAGATGAAACAATGGTATCCTTTGACGTTACATCCCTCTTTACCAGCTTATGTGGATGATACCTGGGTGAAAATCAAGAGCCCAGATGTTCGAGCCTTCATAGATTAATGCAGTAGATGCCAAATTCACCAGAGAAGGCACCAAAGAGACCTGGACTGTGAAGTCATCATCGGGTCTGATGGTAACCACACATACGGATCAATACCTGCTATTTGACTCCCGCCACCCACTGCAACACAAATGGGATTACCCTAAATGTACTGTACCCATGAGCCTCAGCCACCACTGATATGAAGTTGAGGTTGGTCAGAGAAACAGATCAGAGTGATAGTCAACTCAGAATGCATCATCACTGAAACTATGATTGAAACATGGTGCCAGATTCGATGAATTCATTCTAAATTGACCTGAATTTACAGGACCAAATCTAACTTAAATATACATATCTTCACAAATGAGGTCATCCATGTATGCGGCTTCCTGTCCTTTACCACCCTGCTGGTAGACACCTGTGAAGTTGCATTTCAGATAAGAGAAAGCACTTTGATAAAACAGGCTTTAAATCCTTAGCACCTTCAAAATGGTAATGAATTACTCAGCTCAGTGGTTTGGGGTGCGTTGTTTCTAAGTGTCTTTTTAATTTGTTGGGTCTCATGCTGTCTGCTGGCGTGGAGTCGCCTGCTCTTTTAGAGGTCCATGTAACAAATTTATCCATTGTTATGCCCATTAATCATTGCGTCGCTGCGTGAAGGTTTGCTTACTGTTCTGCTACAATTAAGTGCTGACGTTAAACATTTATTTCCCACACCATGGTTCCTCTTGTTTCCCTCTATTTGTGTTTTTTTATTTACACGTTTCTTTGTATGTGGTTGTATCACGGCAGGAGAGGAGGAAGCACTCGGGACCCAAGAGCAGATTCCGCTCAATAAGCTTTATTTAGTTCTTAGTGACTTGAGCTCCGGAGGGAGTGGGATCCTGAGGGCTGACTCCGGCGTGGGAAGTCTTGGCGACGGGAGTGACTCCCGGCCGGGGAGTTGGTCCGACGAGCCAGCAGGAGCAAGAGGGGCGAAGTGGTGGCCGAGCCAGTGACGAGCAGAGGGAGGACAGGAAGCCTGGGAACAAGAGAAGAGGGTTTTAGCCTGAGTTGAGCAACGGTGGTTAAGCCGGGCTGCATGTACTACCGAGGTAAGTAGACGGACGAACTGGCGATGAGACCTAAGGAGATTGAGCAGAACGCAAGCAAGTGGCGTGGCAAAGGGCGCTCCACCCCGTCACTTTATGCTGTCGCCAGTCGATGAGAGGATTGTGCAAGGCCAGCCACGGGCGACCGAGGAATAGCGGGGAGATTGGGGAGGAGATAAGCTTAAGTTGAATCTCCTCCCGGTGATTGCCCGAGAGGAGTAAGGAGAGGGGCGCGGTGGTGTGCATGACGTTGGCGAGAAGCCGTCCGTCCAGCGCCTCCACCCGAACAAAATTGAGGCTGGTAGAGAACAGCGAGTGTTCTGTGTGGAGTTCTGGAGTGGGCTCACCTGTACCCCCACCTTAACCGGTGAGCCAATTCTTTTGGGCGGTCTGGGCGGCTGGGGCAAGTTGCGAGGAGGTGACCCTGAGCCCCGCAGTAAAGGCAACACCCCTGGCAGAGACGTCGCTGACGCTCGGCGGGGGTAAGCCGGGCGCGACCCAGCTGCATCGGCTCCTCCGGTTCTGGGGAACTCCGAGGCAGGGCAGGCATGGTGGCTGCAGACATGTCCGAGTGTCCCCGTCTGGACGCCAGCTCTGACTCACGCTCGCTCTGCCGCTCTCTTAGCTGGTTATCTAAGGAAACTGTGAAAGAAATGGGAGCCTTGAGTGAGGATTCCTCGCTTCGCCCTACCAATAGGTCCTTTATCCTGCTACTTAGTCCTCGAATAAAGATTCCCCTCAACTCCTTATCTCCCCAGTTGATGGCGGTGGCCAGCGTGTTAAATTCAATTGCATATTCCACCACCCGCCGGCTCCCCTGACGGAGAGCGAGCAGCCTCTGAGCCGTCGTACCAACATGATCGGCATAACCAAAAGTGCCTCGAAACGCAGATGAAAACTGTTCAAAGGTCTGCGTCTCTACAGGACGGGCAGTTAGCTCTGCCTCCGCCGACGTCAAGGCCTCGTCCGTTAATAGTCCAGAAAAAAACAATAACTTAGATAAGTCCGTGGAAAAACTAGAGGGACGAGCCTTCAACACATTGGTGCACTGAAAAATAAAGGAACGGCACTTATCTGGCTCTCCGGAGTAGGGGTAAGGATCCGGGACCGGAGTGTCGTGGGGACCTTGAGAGAGAGGTGAGACGCTGGCCCTGGGGGATGCTGGGGAACGGAGTTCCGGCTGAGGATTAGGAAGGGTCAATGGCGCGGGGTGAGTGCGCATCTGATCCGTCAGCTGCGCAACCTGCTGCAGGAGTTGATGGAGAGTGTCGGTGAGTCCCCGCAGCATTCGGTCATGTTCCCCCAGGAAGCGCCCCCGGCTATGGAGGGCCTGGTTTAAGTCCGAGGCCGAAGGAAGAGCTCCTGAGGTGGTGTCCGCTGGGTCCATGTGGCCAGTTCGTTCTGTCACGGCGGGAGAGGAGGAAGCACTCGGGACCCAAGAGCAGATTCCGCTCAATAAGCTTTATTTACAGCCACAAAATGTGACAGGTGTTATTGCAGTTTGACTGAATTTTAGGTCTCCAACAGATCATCAAGGGAAAAAACACGTCACTGTCACAGTGAAAACACACAAAGTGGGTCTTCATTACAGTTTCTGATCACAAGCGCTTACAAGAAGGTGAAGCACAAGTATCCACACTGTATGAAATCTTAGTAAAAGAAGACATTTGCTGTTTTTTACTTTTAATTTACAAAAAAAAGCATACATACTTATCTCAGGTGGTATTCTATTTGCCTATGATTTGAGACCTGTGTTCTACAAACTATGATGTTTGACAGTCTCACATGAAACACCATTACGAAAAGTATAACATGAACTGTAATTTAGGCTTAGTGCAACCTCTATCATCTGCTCATGCATATACAGTGGGTACGGAAAGTATTCAGCCCCCTTTAAATTTTTCACTCTTTGTGTCATTGCAGCCATTTGCCAAAATCAAAAAAGTTCATTTTATTTCTCATTAATGTACACTCAGCACCCCATCTTGACAGAAAAAAACAGAAATGTAGAAATTTTTGCAAATTTATTAAAAAAGAAAAACTGAAATATCACATGGTCATAAGTATTCAGACCCTTTGCAGTGACACTCATATTTAATTCACATGATGTCCATTTCTTCTGATCCTCCTTGAGATGGTTCTGCTCCTTCATTGGAGTCCAGCTGTGTTTAATTAAACTGATTGGACTTAATTAGGAAAGGCACACACCTGTCTATATAAGACCTTACAGCTCACAGTGCATGTCAGAGCAAATGAGAATCATGAGGTCGAAGGAACTGCCCAAGGAGCTCAGAGACAGAATTGTGGCAAGGCACAGATCTGGCCAAGATTACACAAGAATTTCTGTAGCACTCAAGGTTCCTAAGAGCACAGTGGCCTCCAATGGAAAAAGTTTGGGACGACCAGAACTCTTCCTAGACCTAGCCGTCCAGTCAAACTGAGCAATCGTGGGAGAAGAGCCTTGGTGAGAGAGGTAAAGAAGAACCCAAAGATCACTGTGGCTGAGCTCCAGAGATGCAGTAGGGAGAGGGGAGAAAGTTCCACAAAGTCAACTATCACTGCAGCCCTCCACCAGTCGGGACTTTATGGCAGAGTGGTCCGACGGAAGCTTCGCCTCAGTGCAAGACATGAAAGCCCGCATAGAGTTTGCCAAAAAACACATGAAGGACTCCCAGACTATGAGAAATAAGATTCTCTGGTCTGATGAGACCAAGATTGAATTTTTTGGCGTTAATTCTAAGCGGTATGTGTGGAGAAAACCAGGCACTACTCATCCCCTGCCCAATACAATCCCTACAGTGAAACATGGTGGTGGGAGCACCATGTTGTGGGGGTGTTTTTCAGCTGCAGGGACAGGACGACTGGTTGCAACTGAAGGAAAGATGAATGTGGCCAAATACAGAGATATCCTGGAAGAAAACCTCTTCCAGAGTGCTCAGGACCTCAGACTGGGCCGAAGGTTCACCTTTCAACAGGACAATGACCCTAAGCACACAGCTAAAATAACAAAGGAGTGGCTTCGGAACAACTCTGTGACCGTTCTTGACTGGCCCAGCCAGAGCCCTGACCTAAACCCAATTGAACATCTCTGGAGAGACCTGAAAATGGCTGTCCACCAACGTTCACCATCCAACCTGACAGAACTGGAGACGATCTGCAAGGAAGAATGGCAGAGGATCCCCAAATCCAGGTGTGAAAAACTTGTTGCATCATTCCCAAGAAGACTCATGGCTGTACTAGCTCAAAAGGATGCTTCTACTCAATACTGAGCACAGGGTCTGAATACTTATGACCATGTGATATTTCAGTTTTTCTTTTTTAATAAATTTACAAAAATCTCTACATTTCTGTTTTTTTTTCTGTCAAGATGGGGTGCTGAGTGTACATTAATGAGAAATAAAATGAACTTTTTTGATTTTGGCAAATGGCTGCAATGACACAAAGTGAAAAATTTAAAAGGGGTCTGAATACTTTCTGTACCCACTGTAATTTCAGTTGAAATAAAGCAGGCCTTCCCAAATTGTTTTACAGTCAATTAATGAAAGCTGCAAACAGCTAATGAATCAATAACTGATTAGTTGATTGACATCAATGTACCTTTGTTGACAGTTTTCAACTGCTTCACTCATTTTCCCAGATTTGTTAGAATTTGATGACTTTCTTTGTTCCACATATAATGAGCTGAATATCTTTGGGTTTTGGCCTGTTTGCAGTGGCGGCTAGCTAATAGATGGCCCTATAGCGCCGCCCCACTCCCTGCCCACCAGTGAAATTTTTTTAAAAATAATCTATTTGTTAAATTAAAAAAGTAATTAATATTACTAGTTCATGTATGTGTATGGGCAGCATGGTGGATGAGTGGTTAGCACTGTTGCCTCACAGCATAAGGTCGTGGGTTTGCAACCTGGCCTTTCTGTGTGGAGTTTGCATGTTCTCCCCGTACTTGCATGGGTTAAACATCGCCCAGGCAGTGACACAGTAAAGCCAATCAGATATACGCATTGCAACAGAAATTCCGCCAATCGTTTATTTGACACATAAAGGGCTACGATTTTATCGCCCAGAGCAGAGTCGATAAGTAGCGGAGGAGTGACAGCGATCGACAATGATGCCGATACCTGAGTCGCAACTTTAGCTTTCTCCTAATTCAGTAAAATCTCTTCTTCAAAATCCATATGAAAGAACAATTTTGTTGGAGAAATTACAGGTTATGGTCAACGCGACATCATAATTAAACAACATGCTAGCGAAAAAGGTAAAACGTAAACCGTGAGAGGTTTCACTCGTAATTGGTTCAACACAAGCCAGAAGGGCCTAGCTAGCTAACTCAATGTTTTGCTTCCTTTGCTTACTTTCTAAAACGGGAGAACAGACAGCATGGACTGTGGCAGGAATTAGGTGACGTTAAACATTTATCTAAAAAATTAACAACCACGAATGAGCCAACAGATCCATCTTTTCCGCTGGGTGTTCCTGCGTCAACATTATGCTAAAAACCCGGGGAGCATAATGTTAACGCAGGGTCTAGTTCATTGAGTTCCGCTGTGCGTAGGGATATTCCATTGCAGGTTTCCCGTTTGGGACGTCATTCAAGACCACCTGTACGTTATGGTGACTATGTGATGAGTTAATATGTTTGTCCGTACCTGCTGGTACGTTGTGTAACTATGTTACACTGTTTGATAATGTTTCTTTTGTTTATTGTTCTTTGTTATTATATTGACAGTGAAATGGGGACATTTCATTTTGGTGAGGGGGGACGACTGTAAGCGTGTGTCTGAGCTGTGTAATGTGCGCATGTTACATTTATATTATATTAATTGATATATTGTTTATGTATATTTTGCCTTTGTGTAATGGCCAAACATTTTAATGTTGGCATTAAATAACTGCTGAACATTTCCAAGCACATGAGTTATGTTATTGCCCTGCAGTTCTTCTTTAATTTTACTGGGATGGTTACTGAACTGGAAATTTTAGTGGACATTGGTTACTGTTTGACATTTTAGGGACAAGATTATTAATCAGGAAACAATCAACACAATAATCAATAATGAAAACAACAATTAGCTGCTGGCCTAAATCTCATCATAGTGTCTGTGACATGAACACATTAAGAAACCATTTGCTGTGGTTTTCTTTGTACAAATTAGCCTACGTCAGAACATTTGAGTTTATGTTTGTTCGCGCTGCCAGTGGCCACGGAGCAATAAAGCACAAATGGCGTAGAAAGAAATAATAAAAAGGATGCAGCTGGATCCGGGGACGTGCAGAGGAAACAGCAGTCACAAACTAGTGCTGTTTTTACGACAGCGCTGCATTTCCCACTCTATCTGTAGAAGCCTACTAATGCATGTTCTCTGTGCCTGAAGCATACAGTGCAACACATAAAGTGTACAAAAATATAACAGGCTCACACACTTAGAACTACTGGAGTTTCCGTCTCGGGTCCCGAGGCTGTTTTTGAAATAATTATGAGCGGACCGCTCAGACTCACTCACGCGCACACATGCATGAAATCCTACCTTCACCGCGTCTAAGTGAGTGACATTGTTGAACATCATGTCATTCACGGTCACTATCTGGTCCCCGACCCGCAGTCCTTCTCTCTCGGCCGATGAGCCCGGTTCCACTAGGGACACGTAAATCCCCACGCCGTGCTCCGATCCCCCGCGGATGCTGAATCCAAGACCCTCGTGGCTCCTGGAGCGTTTCAGGGTGACTTTGCGCACTTCTCCATAGGGACCCTCGTAGTACAGAGCGGACAGGGATGGTGACAGCTCCGCGGCGGCGGTAAAACTGTCTGAACAGCCTGGGGTAAAAGGCTGCTCGTGGATGGAACTGAAGTATTTTTGCAGAGCTGAATCGCCCTCGTCTCCAAGGTCCTCCGCGCTGCCGTTGCTTAGGAGCAAGTCTGTTTTCAGGTAGAGTCCCTCGGATGTGTACTGGTCAAACAGCAGTTGGTCGGACCTCGGGATGACCAAGCGAAGCATTGGCAGCAGTTGTCGTTTGCCAGGCGTGTTGAGAATCACTTTGAGAGTTTGGACCAGATCGAAAACGTTGCGCTTCGTGTGGTACACATTGATACAGTGGATGAACTGCTCTCTCTCCAGTTCGCTTAGCAGCAAGTTGAGAGCGTTGTGGAGCCTCCGGACTTTTGCTGAGAGCGCACGGCCCCCCGAGCCGACCGAGTTCACAGTGTTGAGTGAAACGCGCTCCAAATCAGCGCTCATTCTACAATATAACGTGGAAACAGTGCGTCATACAGACCAGAGGACAGATCGTGCATTTATTAGAACGCTCTTCCAATCGACCATCATGTTTGAAAATAAAACGTGAAACAGCTCCGCGCATCGGGCAACCTCAACAGGTGACCGGTGATCCGGGTGCATTTTTCTGGGTGTTTATTCCATACAGGAGAAAAACTTTACCATGGCTTCACCGGGACGAAACTCAGCGATCCAAGCAGTGTCCTGATGTATGAAGCCTGACAGATTAAATGTCGTGGAAGACTCTCATTGGTATTGTAAATCAAATAGCGGTACCTTACATGACCATAACCATGTTCATTCTGCCCACAAAATGAACTCGTCTGTCGGGTTTCTGCCGTGTAGCCTTCTCTCTGTGCGCAACTGACAGAGAGCGCTGAATTGGATGCTCTCAGACCCCATGTATAGGAAATGACGCAGGTGTGTGTGTTGCTTAGAAACTGTCTGACAACAGTACTCGCCCTTATTGAAATGATTATTTTTGGCAAGCCACTGGCTGATGTCATACACTGTTGACTGAAAACAGGAATAGCATGAGTTTAAAAAGCAAAGAGCTCTACCCACAAACCAGTGAAATATCCGAAATTATATATTTTATTTTCGACCAAAAAGTGATAAATTCTTGTTTGGGATAACTGTTATTTATCTGGACAACTGAGAAACATATTGGGGGTGCCTTTAAGATGTGTTGGATGGTGCATTTGGATGCAGATATCAGTAGGTGTCTGTCAGCCTGATCAAGTTATAGCAAATATATAGCAATTATTATTAATTATAGCATTATAGCAAATACCTTTATGACACTCCTTGTGATGTCCTTAAGATTAAGGCTGTTTTTAAATAGCTATTTATAGGAGCCCAGGGGTTGTCTTCCTCTTCATGACAGTAACAAGCTGCTGCCATCCACTGCCTCCCAATTGCTGGTTGATTGTGATGTATTATTTATGCTTTTAAGAAGTTTTAATTGTGTACAAAACAATAAATAGGAAATCTGTACACACAGAAAAAATGTACCTTTAACATTTCGGCCCTGCATCATTCAACCAACTTATTCAGTATAAATTCCAGGGTAAATCAAGGTAACACAAGAAAGGTAGGTAGACATACCCATGTCAGTACAAAGAGAAAAACTGTAAAGGAGGTTTATTGTTATAGCATAATCCATACAGCTAAGGGTCTTACATAATACCTTAAAACGAATTAAAACTGTTGAAAAATGCTAATAAATAAAAATATAAAAAGATATAAATCCCTGATAGATACAACAGTAAGTGCAAGGTAGATAATGATAATATCTTAAAGCTGCATTCAGTTTTTAGACATTTGGGGCAGTGCAACACAACAATCAGAGATTATTACTTTTTAAATTGGCACGGAAAATTTAAACAAGTCCATAATTCATTACATTATATGAGAGATGATGAGATGAGATAAACTTTATTCATCCCCAATAAGAAATTCAGGTGGTCTTTTAGTGAAAGTAAGTAGTAAAAAGTAGACAGTCCAGTAATATGTTCATTAGTAATCTGCCATTGGCTAAGGTGTTGTAGAGCCTGATGGCAGTGGGGATGAAGGATCTCCTGTATCGTTCAGACCTGCAGTGCAGTGAGGTGAGTCGTCCACTGCAGCTGCTTCTCTGTTCCATCAGGATGTTGTGAAGGGGATGGTCGGTGTATTCCAGGATGACCTCTACCTTTTTCTGTGTGCATCTCTCCACCACAGCCTCCAGTGAGTCCAGCCTCATTCCAGTCACTGAACCAGCTTTGCTGCAGCATAAAACAGCACACTTGCTGTGTCTGGTAAAACATGAGGAGCATCTTCCTGCAGACATCTAAGGACCTAAGCCACCAGGATATGTAAGCCATAGGAGGAAAAGTCATCTCTTATTTTTATAGTCTGTGTTCAGTCCAAATTATTGTCCAAGTGTACATCTAGATATGTGTACGCTGGCAACACTTCAACGTTTGCGCAAGTGACTTTGACTGGATAGGGAGGGGGCATTCAGAATTTGCACATGGCAGCAAATTCCTGTAGCCTGTCTTGTAGCTCCTGAAATTTTCCCTCTTTTTTGCTATATGTTGACAACTACTGTTTTATTCACTTAATGAGCTATGGATAATACTGTGGGGAGAATAATCTACACAAGAGATGACCTCCTTTTACTACAACAGTGCAAATCTATTCTAGCTGAGCTGAAGAAGCCTCTCCGTGGATGCTTGGCTGGTGCTAAACTGGTTACAAAAAAAGAACAACCAGCCACCAGTGGGTGATGTGGACGGAGCCAATTAACTCAAGTTCTTCAACAGGTTTGACACTGGTTAAATCCGTAGTACGTTGTTTGAAAAACCCTGCATTAGAAAACAACATTGTATTATGCAACTTGTTACGCGATAGCCTCACAAGCTGCAAACTCATTGGAGTAAAGCTACATCAATTCTGATCTTAGCACTATGTTTGCTATGTTCCAGCTTGTAACACTAGAGATATGCTTGTCTGAAGTTAATCACACGATACATTGGCCACTGCACACTAGGCTGAAATATTGCTTGCCAATCCAACTGAAATTTTTCCTATTAATTTTACTGCAGCATATTTTCTCATACAGTCATGAACATCTCTTCATTGTTTTATAAATATTTTTACAGAACAGATAACAAAACAGGGACAAGCAAAGGAGAAAGACCTAAGACACACACACCTTTACAAAAATAATAACAATAATAAAACCAAAATATACCAATAAATACATAAAATAATCATAAGTGTACTGATAACATACATAAAAAAAGGAAAAATTAATGTGGTGAGTCCACTTATTACAACAGTCCATCATTCTGGATGTCACTCTCTATATCCTTGTATTACAGAAAATTGTAGAAAATATCCCATATTTTGTGAAACCTGACAAGTTTATTCTTATTCTTATTTAATCTTATTCTTTACAAACTTATGCCTTTAGCCACTGGGAAACACAACCAAGAGTCTGTTCTATCCATGAGATGGTGATACATCGTTCATAACCGTTGAAACAGTAATAATACTGTTTCAAATACTTGGGAGTAACATTAGAAAACACACTCTCCCTTGATCAGCACATCATGGAAAAAAAGAGACTGCCAATCATCCACAAGCTTAAAGGACTTCATGTTGCTCCTCATCTACTAGTGCTACTGTATCAAAGCATTATTCAGCCAATTTTATTATATTCTTCCAGCTGTTTCTTGCATGCTCTTTGTCAAAAGCCGGACCAAACTTACAAAAGACCGCTGCGAGGATAATCTTCCCACATCCAACCTTACTGAACTAAATAACAAGGCCATTACACAAATTGCAATTTCAATAGAACAGGACCCCACATACCCACTCAATGAACACTTATAAAAACACTTGTTACTATTGTTGGTGTTATCACAGTTGTTGTATGGTTTTGTTGTTATTATTGTTGTTGTATGGTCAAACAAGTGCAGGGTTGTGGGGAAAAAAAAAATCCCCTTGGGGGGAAATAAAGTGTAACGTCTAAATCAAGTCTGAAAAAATGGTAGGCCTTTCAGCGCTTCACCTCAGATGGTCTTCGGGCTGTCTAGGCCTATAGCAGCATAACTAAGGGATGGTTCAGGGTTACCTGAAGCCAGCCCTAACTATACGCTTTGTCAAAGAGGAAGGTTTTAAGTCTAGCCTTAAAAGTACAGAGAGTGTCTGCCTCCTGAACCCAGACTGGGAGCAGGTTCCACAGGAGAGGAGCTTGATAACTAAAGGCTCTGCCTCCCAGTCTGCTTTTGGAAACTCTGGGAACCACAAGTAGACTTGCACTCTGAGAGCGAATTGGTCTATTGGGACAATATGGTACTATGAGGTCTTTAAGGTATGAAGGAGCTTGATCATGAAGGGATTTGTATGTGAGGAGAAGGATTTTAAATTCTATTCTATATTTTACAGGGAGCCAATGAAGAGAAGCCAATATAGGAGAAATATAATCTCTCTTGCTAGTTCCTGTCAGGACTCTGGCTGCAGCATTCTGGATAAACTGGAGGCTTTTTATGGAGATATTGGGACGTGCAGATAGTAATGAGTTACAGTAATCTAGCCTTGAGGTAACAAATGCATGGACTAGTTTTTCTGTGTCATTTTGAGACAGGATGTTCCTAATTTTCACAATGGTTGCGCAGGTGAAAGAAGGCAGTTCTAGAGATTTGTTTTATGTGTGAATTAAAGAACATGTCCTGGTCAAAAATAACTCCAAGGTTTTTTACAGTAGTACTGGAGGCCAGGGCTATGCCATCTAGAGTAGCTATAATTTTAGAAAAGTTATTTCTGAGGTTTTTAGGCCCAAATAAAATAACTTCTGTTTTCTCTGAATTCAAAAGTAGAAAGTTACTGGTCATCCAGGTCTTTATGTCAGTTAGACACGCTTGAAGTATATGTGAGCAGCAAGTTTATACATGATTGTGTTTTTGAGAAAACAGTGTTTATGCATTGTTAGTGAAAAACTACAATTTTTAAGTCACTGAAATAAGGCCATAAAACACATACAGGACATTGGTTCACAAGACTTTTGAGAAATCCATCTTGTAGTGTAAAGTGTTTCCTTCAAAATGATGTGAAAGTCATCTTGTTCACTCACTTTGAGTAGTGAGTAAATTCTATGATGAAGTTTGACGTTTTATGTCATTTCTCGGGCGCGTGTACATAATTACCTCGTTCACCTCAGATTATTTCCATATGAACAGTGCGCTCAGATCAAATTAGCTGTAATGAGGTGAGACAGGAGAAAGCGTTAGGGCTGAACGATTAATTGCATTTGCAATTAAATCGCTATTTGAAAAAAACGCGATTTTTAAACCGCAGAGACTGCGATTACACACCATCACGTGACATGAGAGAGTTTAGCAGGCTGCAGAGGAAGAATAAAGTTGGCAGCTACACTACAACTTAACTACATATGAACGCACTTCAAAGTGGTAGGCCTACATGGAAATAACTCAAAAAGTAAAAAGTGCATCGCGAAAGATATGATGTCCCTTAGTACAGCGACCAAGCCTGGGGTCACTGCTTTAATAAATACACTGGATAAGCGGTGCATCATGCCGTCCCGCACGTATTTTAGCCAGGACGCCATACCGGAGCTACTCAGAAAATGTAAACAGAGTCGCTGCGGAGCTGAAAACAGCGGAGTTTTTCGCTGCTACTACAGGCCTGTGGTCAAGCCGTACAACGGAGCCCTACCACAGTCTCACGGTGCATTTTATTACTGAAGATCTTGAGCTCAAAGCTCGCTGCCTTCAAACTGCTTACTTCCCAGACGACCACACAGGGGTCAGTAAGAGTTTTTTATTTATTTAAAGTCTGTCTGGTAACGTTCATAGTTAAGTGCAAAAAGTGCAATCCACACGTTTACATGTTTATTACAGTAACTTTGAATTACTTAAATGTGGTAAAGCCACAGTAAAGTCAGTGTGATTTGTTACTGACTTTTATATTAATGTTTACTCCAGGTTTATGTTCATTTGTTTATTTATTTTTGTTGTAAGTTTTACATGGTAACAAGGCTGGAAGTTCAACAAATCAGTCATTATAGTACTACTGTGATTGTAGTTGATAAATAAAAAAATAATTTATATCAATACTTGCATCACAGGATTTCATTGTAACATAACATCTACAGAAAAGAACATTTATGTTTAATCTATCTAAATATTGTTTTGTTCATACTTCAATGATTTATTGCTTGTCATTGTTGAAAAATACAGAACAGAAAAAGCTTTGAAAAAATAATCGCATTGTAAATCGCAATCGCAATATTGATAAAAGAAATCGCAGTTAGATTATTTTCCAAAATCGTTCAGCCCTAAAAAACCTACTTCTTACTTTTATGCGAATTAAATAAAAAGTGCTGATTAGTTTTCGACTTTAATTGTTTTATTTAAAGGAAACTTCAGTGAAAGGAATTTCAAGCTTTCTATCCATATATTTCTTATTTTTATGAGGCAAGTATTTGCTGAGATTCAGGTTGTTTTATTTACATGTCTGTGAAGAGAGATGACAGAGACAGAGAAGACAGAGAGCACACCCTGCTTTCTTTATTTTACAAAGGCACAGTATTTTGTTGTTATTATGAGTGTATACAACTAAAACTAGACCCTTTACAGATTTGAATGATATATTGCTATTTCAGCGTTATCAGGAGAAGATGCCACAAAACGCACCAGCGCATTCATCGACCCCTGAGGGTTAAATTTCATATTATATTCTATCGGTATTATAATTATACCACATCTTTATGCTCAATGAGCGGGATAAGTGTAACACACATGCCATATTGAATTCTTGCACTATTCTGTCCACACTATCGTAGTGGGCCAATGAAATGGATAGCTTAACGGTCTTATCACTCTTGGTATCTTTTATCAGTATTTCTGCATCGTGTTGGAAAAAGCTGAGCCACATAGAAGGGTACTGAAACTTACTGATCCCGCCCTTGTATGGCTCATCCACATGTATAGGTTTGGCTAGTTGTGTTCTGTAATTCCATATCTTATTGTTCGAATAAACGTATGCCGATGCATTGCTGGGCAATGTTATATAAAAACCTGTGTTTCTTATTCATTATCTCTTGTCTTTAACGTCTTTCTTCAACACATGTAATAGCCTTAATTCAATTCAATTCAATTCAATTTTATTTGTATAGCGCCAAATCACAATACAAATCATCTCAAGGCACTTTACAAAAACTAAAATTAAAAACCCAACAATTCTCTTATGAGCAAGCACTTGGCGACAGTGGAGAGGAAAAAACTCCCTTTAACGGAAGAAAAAAAAACCTCCAGCAGAACCGGGCTCAGTTTGGGCGGCCATCTGCCTCGACCGGTTGGGGTGAGTGGATAGAGCAGAGAGAAAAGAACAGCAACAATAAACAACAAATAGACACTGCCGGTTGGTGGGACCAGTAACTGCACATCAGCGATATACAGCTCCAGGACCAGGGACACCTGCAGGAGGTACAGAAAGAACAGAGAGAGAGGGAGAGAGGGAGGGAGAGAGCACAAACTAGGGTAGAGAGAGAGCACAAGGTTAGTAACATTCAATGGTGGAATATACATGAGGTGGGAGAGAAGGGGGGGGGGGTTAGGGTAGGGGAGCTCAGTGCACCGATGGTCCTCGGGCAGTCTAGGCCTATAGCAGCATAACTAACTAAGGGATGGTTCAGGGTTGCCTGAAGCCAGCCCTAACTATATGCTTTGTCAAAGAGGAAGGTTTTAAGTCTAGCCTTAAAAGTACAGAGAGTGTCTGCCTCCTGAACCCAGGCTGAGAGCTGGTTCCACAGGAGAGGAGCTTGATAGCTAAAGGCTCTGCCTCCCATTCTGCTTTTGAGAACTCTGGGAACCACAAGTAGGCCTGCACTCTGAGAGCGAAGTGGTCTATTGGGATAATATGGTACTATGAGGTCTTTAAGGTATGAAGGAGCTTGATTATGAAGGGATTTGTATGTGAGAAGAAGGATTTTAAATTCTATTCTATATTTTACAGGGAGCCAATGAAGAGAAGCCAATATAGGAGAAATATGATCTCTCTTGCTAGTTCCTGTCAGGACTCTGGCTGCGGCATTCTGGATTAATTGGAGGCTTTTTATTAAGATATTAGGACATCCAGATAGTAATGAGTTACAGTAATCTAGCCTTGAGGAAACAAATGCATGGACTAGTTTTTCTGCATCATTTTGAGACAGGATGTTCCTAATTTTGGAAATGTTGCGCAGGTGACAAAATGCAGTTCTAGAAATTTGTTTTATGTGTGAGTTAAAGGACATGTCCTGGTCAAAAATAACTCCAAGGTTTTTTACAGTAGTGCTGGAGGCCAGGGCTATGCCATCTAGAGTAGCTATAATTTTAGAAAAGTTATTTCTGAGATTTTTAGGCCCAAATATAATGACTTCTGTTTTCTCCGAGTTTAAAAGTAAAAAGTTACTGGTCATCCAGGCCTTTATGTCAGTTAGACAGGCTTGAAGTCTGGTTAACTGGTTTGTGTTAACAGGTTTAATAGATAGATATAACTGAGTGTCATCCGCATAGCAGTGGTAATTAATAGAGTGCTTCCTAATGATATATCCTAAAGGAAGCATGTACAGGGTGAACAGAATCGGTCCTAGCACAGAACCTTGTGGAACTCCATAACTAACTTTTGTTCGTGTGGAAGGTTCATCATGGACATGAACAAACTGGAATCTGTCCGATAAATAGGATTGGAACCACTTTAACGCTGTTCCTCTGATACCAATCACATGCTCCAGTCTCTGTAATAAGATGTTGTGGTCAATGGTGTCGAATGCTGCACTAAGGTCTAGGAGGACAAGTATCGAAACAAGTCCATTATCTGAGGCTAAGAGAAGATCGTTGGTAACTTTCAACAGTGCTGTTTCTGTACTATGATGTGCTCTAAATCCTGATTGGAAATCTTCAAATAGTTCATTCCTGTGTAAGTGGTCTGATAGCTGCTTAGCAACAGCTTTTTCTAGGATTTTAGAAATAAATGGCAGGTTGGATATTGGTCTATAATTAGCCAAGACTCCTGGATCAAGACTAGGCTTTTTGAGTAAAGGTTTGATTACTGCAGTCTTAAAGGCCTGTGGTACGTAGCCTGATACTAGAGATAAATTTACCAAGTCCAATAAAGATGAGTTCATTAATGGCAGGGTGCCTTTAAGCAGTCTAGTCGGGATGGGGTCCAAGAGACAGGTTGATGATTTCGATGAAGCAACTACTGATGTAAATTCAGAGAGATCTATAGGAGAGAAGCAGTCTAAACATAACTGAGGTCCTACAGATGATTCAAGAGCTACTGTAGTAAAAGATTCATTTATTGCAGGTATAGGAAGCATCTGCTGAATTTTATCTCTAATAGTTGTGATTTTATTTGTAAAGAAACTCATAAATTCATCACTGCTGAGAGCTAAGGGAACACTGGGCTCAACGGAGCTGTGACTTTTTGTCAGCCTGGCTACAGTGCTGAAAAGAAACCTGGGATTGTTCTTATTTTCCTCTATTAGTGATGAATAGTATGCAGTTCTGGCTTTACGGAGAGCTTTTTTATATGTTAGTAGACTGTTTTTCCAGGCTAGAAAAATTACCTCTAAGTTTGTGGAACGCCACTTCCTTTCCAGCCTTCGTGATGCCTGCTTTAAGGTACGAACATGTAAATTATACCATGGGGCTAGTCTTCTCTGAATCACTAACTTCTTTTTCAGAGGGGCTACAGAATCAAGCGTTTCACGCAGTGAGGTTACAGCGCTGTCAACAACATGATCAATTTGGTAGGGAGTAGGATTAAGGCAACTGCCCTCCACTATGTTTATACTTGGCATAGATGCAAATAAAGATGGAATCATTTTCTTAAATTTATTAACAGCGTTGTCGGATTAACATCTGCTGTAGTGGAATTTTCTTCCAGACGCTGCATGATCCATCATTTTAAATTCGAAAGTTATTAAAGAATGATCTGACAAAACAGGATTTGGGGGAAAAATTATTAGATGTTCAATTTCGATGCCATAGGTCAGAACAAGATCAAGGGTGTGATTAAAACAGTGGGTGGGTTTATTAACGTTTTGAATGAAACCAATTGAATCTAATATAGAATTAAATGCAATGCTGAGGCTGTTATTTTCAACATCTACATGAATGTTAAAATCTCCCACTATAATGACTTTATCTGATCTAAGCACTAAATCAGACAGGAAGTCAGGGAATTCAGTTAAAAACTCTGAGTAAGGAACAGGTGGACGGTACAAAATGACAAGTAGAACTGGTTTTTGTGTTTTCCAGTTTGTATGTGAGAGACTAAGAGTGAGGCTCTCAAATGAGTTATAACTGTTCTGAGGATGAAAGTTTAATAATAAGTTTGAGTGGAAGATTGCAGCTACTCCTCCACCTCGACCTGTGCTTCGAGGAACATGATAATTTTTATGACTGAGGGGGGTTGATTCATTCAGACTGACATATTCATCCTGCTGTAACCAGGTTTCAGTAAGATAAAGTAGGTCAATTTGGTGATCAGTTATCAAATCATTTACTAACAGAGATTTAGAAGAAAGGGACCTAATATTTAATAATCCACATTTGACAGTTCTGTTTTTCTGTTCAATAAGAGGAGTGGTCTTAATTTTTATTAAGTTTTTATGAATAACTCCTCTTCTGTTAACTTCTGATTTATTTGATTTATATGTTCGAGGGGCAGACACAGTCTCTATGTGGTTAGAGGGGGGCGGCGGCTCTAAGGAAACTGCAGAGAAGCGTTTTAGACTGAGTCTCTGCATCCCGGTCCCCACCCTGGATTGTCAGGCTTTAGGTCGGCTAAGAAACTCGGCCAAATTCCTAGAGATGAGAGCTGCACCATTCAAAGTGGGATGGATGCCATCTTTCGCTATCAGACCGGGTTTTCCCCAGAAAGTGGCCCAATTGTCTATGAAGCCCACATCGTTTGCTGGACACCACCTAGACAGCAAGCGACGGAACGACGACATGCGGCTAAACATGTCATCCCTGGTCAGATTGGGGAGGGGTCCAGAGAAAACTACGGAGTACGACATTAATTTAGCAAAGTTACACACCGACTCAACATTAATTTTAGTGACCTCCGATTGGCGTAATCGGGTGTCATTGCTGCCGACGTGAATAACAATTTTCCCATATTTACGATTAGCCTTAGCCAGCAGCTTCAGATTTGACTCGATGTCGCCCGCTCTGGCCCCAGGAATACATTTGACTATGGTCGCTGGTGTCTCTAGCTTCACGTTCCTGACTATGGAATCGCCAATTATCAGAGTCGGTTTCTCAGCGGGTGTGTCGCTGAGCGGGGAAAATCTATTAGACACATGAACAGGCAGGTGATGAGCCGTGGGCTTCTGCTTAGGAGTATGTTTCCTTCGGACCGTCACCCAGGCTAATTCTCCGGGCTGCTCCGGAGCTGCCCTTTGGACCGCTAACAGACCCTGAGCTCGGTGGCTCCACACCAGATAACGGGGCTAGGCTAGCTGGCTTTTGTTCGAAGGTGCGGAGCCGCGCTTCTTTCTTTACACATTCAGTGGACTGACTGTGAATGAGCGACATCGTTAAAATATGTCTTTAGTCGCACTTCTGCTGTGAGATCTTGATCTGCGCCGCTTGACAGCTGGAGACTTTCTGCTCCGTCTGACAGAGCTGCTTGGTGTTTTACGCACCTTTTTGGTCTGGCTACATATTCGTACCCTATAGCAGACATCATGAAGGCTGGAAAGGAAGTGGCGTTCCACAAACTTAGAGGAAATTTTTCTAGCCTGGAAAAACAGTCTACTAACATATAAAAAAGCTCTCCGTAAAGCCAGAACTGCATACTATTCATCACTAATAGAGGAAAATAAAAACAATCCCAGGTTTCTTTTCAGCACTGTAGCCAGGCTGACAAAAAGTCACAGCTCTGTTGAGCCCAGTGTTCCCTTAGCTCTCAGCAGTGATGAATTTATGAGTTTCTTTACAAATAAAATCACAACTATTAGAGATAAAATTCAGCAGATGCTTCCTATACCTGCAATAAATGAATATTCTACTACAGTAGCTCTTGAATCATCTGTAGGACCTCAGTTATGTTTAGACTGCTTCTCTCCCATAGATCTCTCTGAATTTACATCAGTAGTTGCTTCATCGAAATCATCAACGTGTCTCTTAGACCCCATCCCGACTAGACTGCTTAAAGGCACCCTGCCATTAATGAACTCATCTTTATTAGACTTGGTAAATTTATCTCTAGTATCAGGCTACGTACCACAGGCGTTTAAGACTGCAGTAATCAAACCTTTACTCAAAAAGCCTAGTCTTGATCCAGGAGTCTTGGCTAATTATAGACCAATATCCAACCTACCATTTATTTCTAAAATCCTAGAAAAAGCTGTTGCTAAGCAGCTATCAGACCACTTACACAGGAATGAACTATTTGAAGATTTTCAATCAGGATTTAGAGCACATCATAGTACAGAAACAGCACTGTTGAAAGTTACCAACGATCTTCTCTTAGCCTCAGATAATGGACTTGTTTCAATACTTGTCCTCCTAGACCTTAATGCAGCATTCGACACCATTGACCACAACATCTTATTACAGAGACAGGAGCATGTGACTGGTATCAGAGGAACAGCATTAAAATGGTTCCAATCCTATTTATCGGACAGATTCCAGTTTGTTCATGTCCATGATGAACCTTCCACACGAACAAAAGTTAGTTATGGAGTTCCACAAGGCTCTGTGCTAGGACCAGTTCTGTTCACCCTGTACATGCTTTCTTTAGGATATGTCATTAGGAAGCACTCTATTAATTACCACTGCTATGCAGATGACACTCAGCCGTATCTATCTATTAAACCTGTTAACATAAACCAGTTAACCAGACTTCAAGCCTGTCTAACTGACATAAAGGCCTGGATGACCAGTAACTTTTTACTTTTAAACTCAGAGAAAACAGAAGTCATTATATTTGGGCCTAAAAATCTCAGAAATAACTTTTCTAAAATTATAGCTACTCTAGATGACATAACCCTGGCCTCTAGCACTACTGTAAAAAACCTTGGAGTTATTTTTGACCAAGACATGTCCTTTAAATCACACATAAAACAAATCTCTAGAACTGCATTCTTCCACCTGCGCAACATTTCCAAAATTAGGAACATCCTATCTCAAAATGATGCAGAAAAACTAGTCCATGCATTTGTTACCTCAAGGCTAGATTACTGTAACTCATTACTATCTGCACGTCCCAATATCTCCATAAAAAGCCTCCAATTAATCCAGAATGCCGCAGCCAGAGTCCTGACAGGAACTAGCAAGAGAGATCATATTTCTCCTATATTGGCTTCTCTTCATTGGCTCCCTGTAAAATACAGAATAGAATTTAAAATCCTTCTTCTCACATACAAATTCCTTCATAGTCAAGCTCCTTCATACCTTAAAGACCTCATAGTACCATATTATCCCAATAGAGCACTTCGCTCTCAGAGTGCAGGTCTACTTGTGGTTCCCAGAGTTTCCAAAAGCAGACTGGGAGCCAGAGCCTTTAGTTATCAAGCTCCTCTCCTGTGGAACCAGCTCCCAGCCTGGGTTCAGGAGGCAGACACTCTCTGTACTTTTAAGGCTAGACTTAAAACCTTCCTCTTTGACAAAGCATATAGTTAGGGCTGGCTTCAGGCAACCCTGAACCATCCCTTAGTTAGTTATGCTGCTATAGGCCTAGACTGCCCGAGGACCATCGGTGCACTGTATCTTCCCTCATTTCTCTGCTGTTATATTAATGCATCTGAGTAATGGTGCACACGTGTCCCCCACCAGCTGATGTTCGATGATGTCCGTATACACATAAATATTATACAACCCTGCATGAATATCCGCAGGGTGTGGTGCTGTAAATATTTTCGCCCTGGAAGGAATAGTAAGGGCGGCTTCATCTGGTTCAAACCCCAGTATCCTAGCAAGCCGGCCTTTAAATTTCAGTACCAGTCCTTCAGCACCAGATATTTGGACTGTGTGAAATCTGATTGTAGCGCATTTTTATAAACATAGTGTTTGTGTCTAGCACGCACGCTGTGTTGAATTCCTGTGTTATTCTGTCGCCACTGACGTAGTGTCCTACAGGGATGGTCAGCGTGTTTTCCTTCCCCATCTTAGGGGCTCTTATCAATATGGATGCATCATCTTTGGGGAAGCTGAGCCATGTTGCGGGGTACTGGATCTCTGAAAGCTCCACTTCATATATGTCGTCCAGCTGCCCAAGTCATCTCTCTCAGATGGTCTGAATATCTTTTGTATCCACCCATGTGTTAAATTTTTCAGGCCATCCCAGCCATTTCACCAATAACCTCCCACCGCGCCTGGCTCTTATTTCCTCTATCTTATATGGCTTGTCTAGATCTACAATCACAGGCTGGAGCTCTTGGTGATAAAATGCCCCTTTGAATAGTGGCGAGGGGTTTTCATCCTCAGTCTCGTACAGCGCCTTGATCACCTCCTTCTAATTTTCTCTGGTCACCGATACTGGATATCTTTTAATTGACCTGTGATATGCTGAGTTATATGACCTCACCAGATCGTCTATTTTATCAATATATCTTCGCGAATTAACATCTGTTAAATAGAGCCATATCCGCCCTTTAAACGTTGTGTTAAACCTCTCCACGACGCTGGCTTTAGTTTCGTTATATGTAGAGAAAAGCACAATGTTGTGCTTTTTCAACAACTGTTTAAAGTGACGGTTATGAAACTCTGTACCATAGTCAGTCTGAAGCCTAAGTTCAATTCAATTCAATTTTATTTGTATAGCGCCAAATCACAATACAAATCATCTCAAGGCACTTGAATAGAATAGTGAATAGATAGTGCACTTTATCATTCTCTGCAGCGTATTCGCTCATGTCCACAAGATCACACTGGTGTTGGTGGTCGATCCCTCCCACCAACACTCGTCCCCTGGGGAAATTTTTCCTGGTGGGTGCATGTAAGCGTCTTCTGACCATAAATATTTTTTGACATCAGATAATGCAGGATTAATCCCTGTGGCTGCTCTAACTGCATTGCGCAGCTTGTTAATACCAGATAGACCGCCGGGGTGGGATGGATCATGATAAATTCTGTGCATGGCCCCCTCCATGCTGGAAAATAATGACTAGTTTCTTTTCAAAACTTTTTTTTTTTATTCACAAAATCATCAGCATGGTTCCCAGACAGTGTAATACGATAAAGCATACATGCCATGATGTTTAATGAATGAATACAGAAACGTTTAAGGAAAAAACATCAAAACAGATAATGATGGAGAGCTTCACAAATATTTAATGACTACAGAGACGTTTAATGAAAACAGATAATGATGGAAAGCTTCACAAATACAGAAATATTTAATGAAAAAACAACAAAACCTTAACAAATACAAAAGTATTTAATGAAAACGTCAAAAACAGATAACAATGAAAAAGCTTAACTAGACCCTTAATGGATGCATGGAACAATACTGTTTTCACAGTAGCCCTGCTGCCCAGGTGTCCATGAGGACCGGCAGATTTTCAATTTCCGCAAAATTCTTGAAGCCCCAGATCTCAACGGCATTGATGCGTTTTTTGGAACTCTACAGGTTTTGCAGAATAACTTCGGCAGCTCCTGCAATCCTCGGATTTTCAACAACCATGCCGTTCTTGCGCAGGTATGCTGAGAGAGCCGGAATGAATCGGGCTGTCCACAGTTTCTCCATAATGAAGTCAAAACGACGTGCCATGAAGTCTGCAGGGAACCCCCAAAGACACTCGTGATTTTCCTGGGACAAACAGTCGACTGCGCAGGCTTGGCACCATTTCTCCCGGTCGATCCAACATTGAGCAAGCGCTCTGCACAGCAGGTGTTCCACGGCCTGTTCCATCGTCTCCACAAAGATCACTGACTGCTCTTCATCTCCGGAATGTATGGTTAGGCCGCGCTACGATTTGCTCTCTGTCATCACACGCTCTTATCAGAATAAAATCTGTAGCATACGCATCAAAACGATTGGCGAATACCCTGAATACCTGTAGACTGTCAGGACTGGCCCACTGTATGACATAAGCATCGTTTTCATCACCGCGCTGGTTGAGATCAGTGCATGTCTCATCGCGAAATATCGACCAATCCTCTACACCCATGCTACGTGTCCCACCCTGACCCCACTGCTCACCTCTGCACACATTCTCCACGTACAACATTACCCTCCCCTCACTATATTTAAACTTGTAAACGTACCCTGTTGCACCCTCATACAGCCACTCGCAGGGACCTGCAGCACCGCTAGACACGTGCCTTCTACACCGCTTACGTGTAGAAGGCATGGAGAACAGCAGCACTACACGTACCTAGGTCGCACGACGCATGCCCGCCGCCATTGTTTCCGCCAACGCGACCACCGCCGCTTCCGCCCCTGATAACGATGTCGCTAGAGATACCGATGTGGCCCATGGTTGCTTGAAGTCGTCCTTAGATAAAATCATACTGAATGAGGCACATACAACAACATTTATACAGTATAACAGACACATCCCACAAACAACATCATGACCAATAGGAAAATAGCGCCGCCCGGTGGGAGGAGAGCGTGACGTCGATTTTATGGTTTTATTGCTTTATGACTGTCATAAAAGAGGGTTATAATGACCCCCCCTGTCTGTGCCCACAAGCTAAACCAAATATATACTACTTTTGTTGGCACATCTCTGTCACTCATGCCGCACTGAGATGATCAGAATTTTCCATGTTTTTCTGATACTCCAGGATGTACTCACTTAATTGAGCACGACATTGATGTTGGTGACACCAAACCGATAAAATAGAGGTTTTATTGTGTTAGTGCAGAAAAACAAACGTTTTTGGAGGCGGAAGTGAAATACATGTTGGAAAATGTCATTGCTGAACCCACCTCTTGTAGGTGGGCTTCACGTTGTTTGTTGGTTCCAAAATCAGACAATACATCACCTTTCTGTTCTGATTTCCGTAAGATCAACAGTGTAACGAAACCTTATTCATTTCCACTTCCAAAAATAGATGATTGCATTGTACTAATGTTTTTTAACCCTGATGTAATTGAGTTTGAGTAATTAAATCTAAGGTATAATAGTGATTTAGATGTTGAATACCCTCCATTACAAAAATATCACTGTCAAATCTGACAGCTTTCATTCCCTTAGCAGCTAATAAATCTCTCCCTAGCTGGTTTACTGGACATCTGTCAGACAGCACAAACTGGTGTTGAGTTGAGAGCCCTGTTTCTTGATCATGTACCTCAAATGGAACTGTTAGGGAATAAACATGCAAATCCGCATTCGCTGCACATACCAGGATATGTTCTTGAGTCACCACCTTAAATTTCTCTGGTGGACTTCTGATTTACAAACTCCTGTATCACAAAGGAATTTTATTTTCAAGCCTTCCACTGGCAATGTTACTCTAGGTTTTTCTTCATAAAGCATAATTTCAGCAACACTATACAAGCTCAGAATGTCTGGTTTATCAACCTGTAGTTCTTGCATGTCTCCCTGCTTTTTCAGTGTGTGTTTTGCATCCAACCTGTTTCATCTGTCAGTCACGCTGTTGCACCCTCCTGTTGTTCAGAGTGTACTTATGCTGTGGACGCATTCTGGCCTGTTTTTCCACAGACACGCTGAAGCGGTTGCTGTCTGCTAGGTCTTCCTCCACCACGACCACGCCCTTGTCCACAGAACCCAGTTGAGGGTCTGCTACTCTGAAAACAGTACTTCATCATAATCGGCATAAAATACTTCAGTTGTTTCTGCTTTTCTTTTGTATTTTAGAATTTTGTTGAAGAACAGTGGCTGCATGAATTGCATAGTTTTTAGTATCAGTTAAAGGACACATTTGCCAGCCAATTTGATGCTTTCGGATAAATCTGCGACAAATAGGAATAACATCTATATCTTCACTAGTTCGTCCCAGGTACATTGTTTGTGGAGAGATATTTAATTCTTTTTCTGCTTCTCTTGTCTGATTTTGTTCCTTTCTTTCTCTCTCCTTCTCTCTTCCCTTACTCCTAGTTTCTGCTTCCCTCAGCCACTCATGTGCTGCACATTAGCTTTCTTTCCTCCAACCTTTCTGGTTGCCTTTCATCTTATTTTCTATATCCCTCATCAAACTTGTGCAATCCTCACAATTCAACCTTCCTGAAAATCCATACTTTTTTTCTAGTTTTTCTATATTTTTAGGATGCTTATGTTGCATTAATATAGTGTCATCTGTGACTTGTCCTTCCAATGTAGTATTCTTATTTCCAATCTTATTTCTTTTATCTTTTAATTTTTCCTCAGTACCTACACACTTGGCCTTATGCTCAAAAACACTTTTGATGCGGCACCGGGGTGTTTTTCTCTAGGTCCCCTTTTCACACTTTTGTTCGAGTCCCTGACTCTGAGATGCCTACTCAGTTTCACACACGGTTTTATTTTAGGTCCCTGACCTTCTGATTCCATACTCAGACAACTTTAAAATGTTCTTACCTTAAACAGCACCGTCTCTGGTCTCCGGTACAGTTTATGGGTCAAAACCTGGAAGGAAGAGGAGGTATTGCGATCCTGGTCAAGCCCCCAAATTTGTTAGGGAAATTCTTAACAAAATATACTTTTGTTAACAGAATAGAGGACGAACTTCAAAGTTTAAGTCAATTTTACTTGTACAAGGAGTAACTGTCACAAAGCACAGTCACTGAATAGACACAGCCAGGCTAGACATTTTATAGCTTACTATGAGCAGAATTTCATACAAAGGAGAACACTCTTCCTGAGGTGAGGGCATCTTGAGATAAAACCCAGAATGCGTTAAAGAGCGGTCAACCATCTTCCAAATTAAGATAAGAGACAGAACTGTGGTCATCCATGTTTAAGAATAGGCACTTAATTGGGGTGAAAATATGGTCAACTGTCCTGTTGTTGTCCTCCAGCCCACAGATGGGCAAAGTTCTCTCTCACACATCTCAGAATTAAGAAACAAATACCCATAGTAAGATAAGTGTAAGAATATACTTTATGTAAACAATTGAACAGAATAAAACATTTTCTTAACAATATGGCATCAATATTGAACACTTAATCCCCAAAATCCTCTTTTGTCAGATCATTCTTTAATAACTTTTGAATTTAAGATAATGGATCATGCAGCATTTGGAAGAAAATTCCACTACAGTAGATGTTTATCTACTATCTATCTACTTAATGTTGTTAATAAATTTAAGAAAACGATTCCATCTTTATTTACATCTATGCCATGTGCTGACACAGTGGAGGGCAGCTGCCTCCCTACCAGTTTTTTTTGTTTTTTTTTTTTTTTTAAATGTGCTGATCTGAATGGCAGAAAGTCCATGTAGCTCCTTTGTTTTTTGTAGATTTTTTGTATGTTTTTTTTCTTACAATGTGTACTTGCTCAAGTAGAGTAGTGTACACTAGAGAGAAACTGTTGGCCTTCCTGAACATTGGACATGGAGGAAAACACCCAATCCTGACTATGCTGAGGAGACGTTTTCTCTCTCTCTCCTGCTCGGTGTGCCACATGTTTAGTTATTCCTCTGCCTCCTTTAGTGATAATGATACTTGTAATGTAATGTGTAATGTAATGTAAAGTTTAAGGTTCTGGTAGCTTTGAAGGCGAAGATCACTGATTTGAAAGCGCGGCTCTGCACCTCTGAACAAAAGTCAGCCTAGCCCTGTTAGCAGGTGTGGAGCCACCAAGCTCAGGGTCTGTTAACAACTTATATGGCCTTTGGCACTACAACTAAAAAATGGATTATTAACACATACTGTATATGTGTCAGCACTAAACATTTACACGTGTTGTATGTTATTGTATACTATGTGTCTTTTTATATGAGCTTATGTGTATATTTTGTTTTTTATTGCTCCTAAATGCTTGCATTTCTGTCACTCTTATGTAGTTGTGGAGTCAATGTTTTGTTTATGTCTCAAGTCAGTACTAACTGTTTTGTTTTGTGTCTGTGGCCTTGTTTGGCCTTGCCTTGTTTGTATTCCTTTTTTCTTTTCTTTTCTTTTTTTTTAAATCAAAGCCAGGGGGCTACAGATGAAAAACAGCCTTTTGGGTAATTCTGGATCATGTGTGATCATATGTTTTAGGAAATTGCACTGTCCCCTTTGAAATAAATTAATCTAATCTAATCTCTATGGCGATGCCGTCTGGTCTGGGGGCTCCCTTCAAACAGGATATTGCCTCAAAGAGATCCTGGGCCCCAAGATTGAACTGTAATAAATCTATATTTTCCTCTTCCAAAGAGACAAACTCTTGAGAATCCAGAAATGTTGATTGCATATGGTAGGCTGAGTCTGGATATTCAGAGCAGTAAAGCCTTTGATAAAAATTTATAAAAGATTTATTTATTTCTCCAGGATCTGCTGTCATCCCTCCATCTGTTTGATACACCAGGCTAATAGTTTACCAGCTCTCGCCCCTTATTCATAGTATAATTGGTATTCATTCATTAATCTTGTCGCTTTGTTTCTAGTTAACAAATTGTATTTAGCTCTGAGCTTATGAAATTCTGCTATCAATTTAGCACATGGGTGTGAAAAAGTTCAATTTTCCACTTCTATAATTGATTTTTTTGAGTTTTTCCAGATCAAACTCTGGATCCCTAAGCCAAGTTACCTGAAGGTGCTGATTAGGAGAAGATATAAAGTTAGGAGATTTGTGGAAAAATGAAACCAAAGCATGGTCTGGAATGACTATACAATAATACCAGCACTGAGCAATGCTGAGTGCTAGTTCAGCTGAAACCAAAAAATAATCGATCCTGGAAAAGATGCGATGAGTGCTGAAATAACAGGAGAACATGAGATGAGTAGGGTGCATATTCCACCATATCTACCAAGTTGAGATTCCTCATTCATTGAAGTAGTTCTTTCCTTCTCTGGGAGTGTAAGGTATCTATCCCAGTAGATCAATCTAATTTCGTCGGCTGAAGAGTACAATTAAAATCCCCCCGCTGATATAGTGTCCAGGCAAAGACACTATAGTTAAAAGTTTGTATGTTTGTTGTTTGTGTACATTTATCAAGTTCAGCCTAACAGCGTTTACACTGAATGATAAGGTATCTGCTATTATTGTCCTCAGTTACATCAATGAGGTGGAATGGCATAGATTTTTGTAACAGAGTAACAGCCCCTCATGATTGTGAGCTGAGAGATGCTGAAAACAGTTGACCTGGCCACCTTCTCCTCAGCCTAACTATTTCTTCAGCATTTAAATAAGACTCCTGAAGGAAACTATCTTGGCCTTTGTGTTGCAAGGGGAGATGAGTCTTTTTTATGCCTGGATCTACCAGGCTCAGGCACAAACACAAAAACTCTGCCCCAGATGATCCTGCATGTAGGTGCAGTGGACACCAGAAAGGGAGAATCAGAAAGGGAGAATCAGAGGTTTTAAAACAGGACTTCTCTAAATTATTAGAGGAACTTGACAAACTGAAAATCCAGTCATTTGTCAGTGGACCTCTCCCAAACATCGACAGGAGGATTAATAAATTCAGTCTGCTGCTTGCATTGAACACATGGCTGTCCAAGGCCTGTGAGATAAGAGGAGTACACTTCATTGATAACTTCAACCTGTTTTGGCAACGCGACAACCTGTTCAAGGGAAAGGGCCCATATCTGAGCAGGAGTGGAGTGAGACAGCTAACGGATAACCTCCTCCACTCTGTAAGGCACCAGACTGGGTCTGGACGGTCGTGTGAACAGCCAAAGGCTCCTCTGAGAGAAGAGAGGAGTGAAGTAAACACCCACACCACACCAGCAATGGACCCCTCATCAGCCAAGGATCCCCCTCAACAGCACCTTCAATGGTGCCCCCTCCACTGCCCTGGGCCCCCCCAGCTGCATCCACATCCTCTGCAGACTCATGATTAACCATCCCATCTCTGGCTTCACCAATGGGATTTCCAAATCATTTGGAAACCTTGGTGAAATCAGGAATTAAAATGGTGCATCATACCCCTAACCTGGCAAGGTCACGGGTATTATCATCAACGGCAGTGAATTCATCCCTCCAGCAAACACCACCCCCTTTGCCACCCAGGAGCATGACCTCTGTCCCTCAATCAACTAAAACGCCACCAGCTCGACCACCACGGCCCCCCCCCCCCAGGACACCGAGGGCCTCTGCTGTTCCAGGACTTATAGCCATAATAACCCACTTATCGACCTGAGGCCCAGGGAGAGAACACTCTCCCCTAGTGCTATAGTTCCAGTCAAAACCCCCTGCAGACAGATAGTTTCAGGTCCTACTCAAACTAAGGTGCTCAATGTCAGATCTTTATGTAACAAATCATTTTTAATCAATAATTTTATCTCCTCTTACAATCTTGATTTTATGTTTTTAACAGAAACATGGTTAGATAGCAGGACAGCAAATGCGGTTCTTATTGAATCCACCCACCGAATTTTACATTTCTATCAGAAACACGAGAAAACAAAAAGGGTGGTGGCGTCTGTGCCTTTGTTAGGGATAATGTGGTTCCCCACAGGCTGTTATTTGGGGAGTTCTTATCATTTGAGTATGTATCTTTTAAAATGGAGCAAAAATTATCTCCCACTGTACTTTTTATTATTATTTACAAACCTCCCCAATGCTGTCAAAATTTTATTGATGATTTTACTGAGATGATTTCAGTTGTCCTCACAGAGTTTGACTGTTTGGTTATTACAGGTGATTTCAATGTTCACATGGATAAGGCCTGTGACAGATATGCCAAAGAACTTTCTGCCGTCCTTGAAACCTATGGCCTTAGTCAGCACGTTAGTGAGCTGACCCATACCAGAGGTCACACTCTGGACCTTGTCATTACTAAGGGTGTTAACATTTCTAATGTCACTGTGATTGATGTTGCTTTGTCTGATCATTTTTGTGTCTTTTTTGATTTGTCCATAATTCCCAAAGATGCAACTGGACCTACACTTGTTCAGAAAGGACACATAAATGATAACACCAGGACACTGTTTATGGAGATGATTAGGTTTGAAAGTACCACTTTCTCTCATGTTGAAGATTTGTTGGCTTCATATACTTCAAGTGTTCTAAATGTCATGTGATGTTATTGCTCCTGTTAAAGATAAATTAATCAGGAATAGGCAAAAGCCACCGTGGAGAAATGATGACTTGGTCAGGGCACAGAAAAGGGAGTGCCGGAAGGCCGAACGAAAATGGCGTAAATCAAAGCTCCAGGTTCATTGTGATATTTATAAGCAGATGTTGTGTGTGTTCAATGAAACTCTATGCAGAAAGAGAGAAACGTATTTTTCTGAAATATCAACAACAGTAGTAACAACTCACGTGTCCTGTTTGCTACAGTGAGTAGATTAACAAACCCTCCATCTCCATTGCCACTGGAACTAATTTCAACATCCAAATGTAATGAATTTGCATTATTTTTTAATGACAAGATTCAGCGTATTAAACAAACAATAAATTGCACAAGGCAGATACCAACTCTGCAGCCATCCAGGAGACACTTGGTAGAACTGACACACTTTACACCTGTAAATGACGTAACAGTTGAAGAGATCATCTCCAATCTGAGTTCATCCACCTGTTGCCTTGATGTTTTACCCACTAGATTTCTGAAATCAGTACTAAGCAGTTTGTTTCCACAACTCACTCAATTAGTTAATAACTCATTACAGTCTGGAACATTTCCAAGGGCTTTGAAAATTTCCGTGATCAAGCCTCTCCTGAAGAAGAGTAGTCTTGATGTTATGGTACTGAACAACTACTGGCCCATATCAAACCTGCTGTTTTTAGGCAAAATCCTTGAAAAAGTTGTTTACCAACAACAACTTTCTCATGCTAAACAACTGCTTTTGATTCAGTCAGGTTTTAGGCCCTATCACAGCACTGAAACTGCACTCATCAAGGTGACAAATGACATTCGTCTGAACACTGACGCTGGCAGAGTCTCTGTCTTAGTACTGCTGGATCTAAGTGCTGCTTTTGACACAGTGGACCATGTGATCCTGTTACAAAGGTTAGAGGACTGGATAGGCATCTCTGGTACTGCCCTTAAATGGTTTAAGTCCTATCTTGAAGACAGGAAGTATTTCATTGAAGTTGGTAACTGTGTCTCAGACCAAATGGTGCTGACATGTTGGGTCCCCCAGGGGTCCATCTTGGGACCCCTTTTGTTCAATCTTTACATGTTTCCTTTAGGCCAGTTAATACGCAGCAATAATGTGTCCTACCAATCTGCATAGTTATGATGACTCAGATTTACATTTTACTCACAGCTGGTGAATATTCCGATTCCGCTGTATTGAACAGATCACTCTGTGGATGCAAAACAACTCTCTCCAAATAAACAGTGACAAGACTGAAATAATCATCTTTGGGCCACAGAAACAAAGAAAGTGTCAGCAGTCACCTCGAGTCTCTTTCTCAAAAATTTAAAAATCAAGTTAGAAATCTAGGGGTAATCATGGACTCAGACTTGAATTTTAACAGCCAAATTAAATCGGTAACATTGTCAGCATTTTATCATCTCAAAAACATTGCCAGAATCAAAGGGATCATGTCTAAATCAGACTTGGAAAGACTCATCCATGCATTTATCTGTAGCAGGTTAGATTACTGTAACGGCCTGTTCACAGGGCTCTCAAAACGAGCTGTAAGGCAGCTACAGTACATTCAGAACGCTGCCTCTCGGGTCCTGACTAAAACCAGGAAGTACAACCACATTACTCCTGTTCTCAGATCTCTGCACGGGCTTCCTGTCCATCAGAGAATAGACTTTAAAACAGCACTGCTTGTGTATAAGTCTCTTCATGGCTCAGCACCACATTACATCTCTGACATGTTGTTGCCATATGAACCATCTCAAACTCTGAGAACATCAGGGACAGGCCTTCTGCTCGTGCCCACAGTCAGGACAAAACAGGGATAAGCGGCGTTTCAGTTCTATGCAGCTTAAACCTGGAATAGTCTTCCTGATGATGTTAGACAAGCCTCATCTCTGGCAATGTTTAAGTCCAAGCTAAAAACCTTTCTTTTTAGTGTGGCATATAACATATGACAACTGACAGTGTTTTATCCAAAGTGATTTATCTGCACTCAGTTTCCTTTAATATTAATTTCACTTTTAATTCTTGCTTATGTATTTTTAACTTGTCTTTTATTTCTGTAAAGCACTTTGAATTACTCTGTGTATGAATTGTGCTATATAAATAAACTTGCCTTGCCTTGCCTTGCCACTCGGCGGTAGGACAAACTACACTTGCCACTCGGTGACAGGACCGGCATAGACTCGCCACTCGGCAACAGGACAGGTATGGACTCACCACTCTGCAACAGGGCAGGTATAGACTCACCAATGTGCAACAGACCGGCATAGACTCACCACTCGGTGACAGGACAGGTATAGATTCACGACTCAGCGACAGGACAGGTAAAATTCTCCGCCACTCGGCGTTACAGAAGAGCAAACATTAATCCTCCGGCCGAGGAACAAAGGTATTCATGCCTTTGGGACAGAACTAATAGAAAATGGGTGAAACTAATTTGCATGCCGGGGCAGACAGTTGAGAGAGAGAGTGAGAGACAGACAAAAAAAAAAGGAACCGTAACAACACGCAGAACTCTTAACATACCTGAACACTGGAAATGTAACAAGATGTACCTTCAATGAAGAAATACATCCTTCCACCTCCACTAAATATATCCCAATTAGCCCAGCAAAGTGCTCAATTATGGTGCTTAGCTGCTCCTCCCATGTGAACATTCTGGAGTGGACCAGCATGCCTAACATACAGTGCTGAGGCCCCTCCGTGGTTAACAGTTCAATATAAACAACCACATTATGCTTCTTGAACCAACAATCGATATGTTCAAACATCAGTATCTTCAGTTTGTCTAAAGATAGCCACCGAGAAAGCTGAATTATAAGCACAAATGTCTGCACTGAAAAATAAACAGGATGTGGAAATGGAAAAAAAATATGTTGCAAGCCAAACTGGAGAGAATGGAATTAGAAACAGACATAGCTGCATCTGATGCCAAAATTAAAGCTTTTAGATCGTTTTTATGACAGCTCTGAAACTCAACCTATGGGACAGGATGGCATGAAAATATGTGGATTCTTACGTGAAAAATCGTAATGTCTCTACAGAGAAAACTGAATCTCCAGTCAAATACAAAGAATTAGGAGCTATACTTAAAACACCCCTTCAGTAATTACTGATTGAACCACCAGGTAACTCTGATCCAGCTCCAGCACAGGACCTGAGCACACCAGACCCTCCAAGAAGTGTCAGCTCTGAGACTGACTTGAGCAACCACAGTAAAGAACTATTGACTTTGATCCAGAAACAAAATGGTACTGCTGATTTACTGATGTTACAGCATAAACAGCCCTCACTCCCCTCCAGACAAATTCTAGTGTTTGATGGTGACATATCCTGAATTTCTGACGGGTATCAAAGTACCGATACCAGACTATCAATACACCCATTCCTAGTCAGGTCGTTCTTCACTCAGTTGAACATCTTCCTACTACTGTACCAATACTAGAATCTATATTATATAATGTATATTATGTTTATCAATTGAGGTCGTTCAGGTGGCTCGTGGACAGAAGTTTACAGAGGGCTCTAGCACACGACCACTCAACACCGCACCATAATCAGACCCAAGGCCACTTTAATCTTTCTCTCACTTTTGAGTAAAAGTATATGAAAAAACAGCTTCTTTTGTCCACTTCATATGTCTCAGTTTCCCCAGTTCAGTGTCTGGATCAATTTGTGTTCATTTCTTATATTATTTTTTGCTTGTATGTTAGTATCTGTTAGTGACTCTAAAACTAAAACACAAGGCAAGCAATTAAAAAATAAATGAATCTTTTAAACAAAATATTTTAACTACTTTGGAATTTGAGTCTTTATTATATATGTATGCCATCTTTACCTCACAGCTTAGTTGTGAGATGACATAGAGACATTCTGTATCTGTGGCTTTTATATTTATATAAAAACTGATGGCATTCCCATCAGCCTCACTGATGCATTTTGAGTTTAGCTCTAATTCCAAACATGAACAAATGGCAAACAGTAGCTGAGATGTGTTTGCATTTAGCTGTGAAGTCTCAAGGCCCCCCTATCCAACTAATGCACAGAGGCTGGGACTGCTATCTTTAGTCTACCATCAAGACACACAGTTGGGAGGATGTGAAAGGTGCACTAGTGCATGTTGTACTGGTAAAGTATAACATTTAATGGGTAGTACTTTAGTCTAATGAAGTGGCATATGATTTTGTAGTTTTTAGAATTATCAAAGGGAGCAAAGATCTAATGAAAATAGCCAGGGATTTGATGAAAAGCCATATGTATACACAATGTATACACAAAATATATTTACTAGTCCTGCCCTTCTTCTACTGTTACTCATCTTGATGTGTCATTATGCAACACTTTATGTCATGATCCGCACCATGCACTTCCTGTTTTATTTTGGAAAGGATCATGGCAGGATCTTGTTTTGGTTTTTTGTCTGTCTCTTTACTTTGACCCAATTAGTTCATTGTTTCCACCTGCACCTCGTTTTTCACCCCATGCCTTTTTATACGTCAGTTTGTTCCTTTGTTCCTTGCCAGGTTGTCTGTTGTCTAACCCTGTTCTGTACACCTTGATGATCCATGCTTAGGACCCCTCATGTCTCAAACCTGTTTCACTTCCCTTCCCTTTTTGGATTTTGTTCATGGACTGCCTTCTGTACTCCCAGGTTTGAGTTGAGTTATTTGTCTTTGTTTTCTGATTTTTTTTTTTTTCCCACATCTTGTGTTCATGTGTCCTTGTCCCATATTTATGTTTCTTGTTTCATGCCCATGTGTTTCCTTGTCCTGACTCCCTGTCCCCATGCTCATGTTTCCCTGTGTGGTCTGGTGCGTCTCCTTAGTTGCGTGTGACCCAGACCCCTTCATGCCTTGATTCCCTATTTGTATTTCATGTTCATGTCCCCTGTCTGGTCTGGTGTGTCTTCCCAGGTGTGTGTGACCCAGACCCTTATGCCTTGTTCCCCTCAGTGTTCATGCTCTTGTCCTACGTTCCTGTTTTTTACATAGTCCCATGTGCCTTGTTCTCCTCGTGTCCCTGCCCATGTTTTTCACTTATGAGTTTCCTTGCCTCGTCCTACTCCTGTTTTGCGTGTTTATTTCTTGTTCAGCCCTGTTTTAGTTAAATAAAGACCCTTTTCCTCACTCCTGTGTTTGTGTGGGTGAAGTGTGCTCCTGACCACGCCCTAGTTCATGACACTTTACATGTTTTGAAAATGTTGGAAAACTTTTAAATTCAATTTTATGTAGGGTTGCTCGATTATGGGAAAAATTCTTATCACGATTATTTTGGTCACTATTGAAGTCACAATCATTTTACACGATTACTCAACTGTATAACGAAGGATGTTGTGGGTAGGCGATATGAGATTCTGATGGTATGATAACCTTAAGCAAAAATATCACGGTTTCACAGTATCATAGTATTTCGATTACGGCTCTAAAATGTTGTTTTTAAACGTCTGGGGAAAAAAAAAAACTTTTTTTTCATTGAACACAATATATCTTATTTTTCAGAAACATATGGAACATTTTGGAACAGTAAGTGAATGTAAACCTGCAGTTCAACAATAATCTGAACATAAATTAATAATTTTCTCTAAAACAAAAAAAAATCCTCCTAAATGAAAAAATGTAGTCACTTATGTTAGCCTAAACCTGAAGTTCAATGACCAGAACATAATAATTGCTGTAAAAAAATAAATAAAATATTCTCAGCAGCTTTACAAGGTTTTTGGAGACATGCTCACTTTCTACATATTTATTTTTCAGTCCAAGTTATGATGCATTAATATGCATAAGGAGAGAGAGAGTGGTCACAGACACACGCACACACACACGCACACGGTCTCTCTCCCAACACTCAAACAGCGGCAAAGACACCAGAGCAGAACAGTTTGTTTGTTTTTTAAATGTCTTGATTTTGGACACATGTACACAGTGACAGAAGAGTTAAAAGTATATATGTGAATTCAGCTACATTTAAAGGAGGGAGGCAAACAGTTTATGTTAGCTAGTTAATCAGCTATTTTTTCTGCTTCCGTAGCATGCCATATAGTATTTGTTAAACACACTAACTCTCTTAGATGGTTGCAAATGTTCATTTCAAGACAGCTTTAACTCAAATTTAGTGAAGATTGATTGGTGGTGCTCTCGTAGATGGGATATCATATTTGACGTATCTTCCTCTAGCAGCCACTCTTTCCATCTTTGTCTCCACGTAAAAAACTGCTCATACCGCAGGAACAAAATAACGAAAAAATGTTAGTGGTTTTGAAACCGTGACTTTTACAAACCGCTGTATACCTTGAAACTGATAATCAGCTCATGCCTAGTTGTTGGGGTTGCTTGCTGTTCTTTCTATTTCTTTTTTATTAGTTGATCATATGTCAATTCAATTTAACTCAATTTATTTCTATAGCGCCAAATCACAATACAAATTATCTCAAGGCACTTTACAAAAACTAAAAACCCAACAAATCCGTTATGAGCAAGCACTTGGCGACAGTGGAGAGGAAAACCTCCCTTTAACGGAAGAAAATACTTCCAGCAGAACCGAGCTCAGTTTGGGCGGCCATCTACCTCGACCGGTTGGGGTGAGTGGATAGAGGAGCGAGAAAAGAACAGCAACAATAAACAACAAATAGACACTGCAGGTTGGTGGGCCATTAACTGCACATCAGTGGGGACACCTGCAGAAGGTACAGAGAGAGAGAGAACAGAGAGAGAGGGAGAGAGCACAAACTAGGGGAGAGAGAGAGTACAAGGTTAGTGACATTCAATGGTGGAATATACATGTGAGGGGGGAGGAGAGGAAGCGAGGGGAAGGGAAGGGAATGTTAGGGTTAGGGTAGGGGAGCTCAGTGCACCGATGGTCCTCGAGCAGTCTAGGCCTATAGCAGCAAAACTAAGGGATGGTTCAGGGTTACCTGAAGCCAGCCCTAACTATACGCTTTGTCAAAGAGGAAGGTTTTAAGTCTAGCCTTAAAAGTACAGAGTGTCTGCCTCCTGAACCCAGACTGGGAGCTGGTTCCACAGGAGAGGAGCTTCATGGCTAAAGGCTCTGCCTCCCATTCTACTTTTGGAAACTCTGGGAACCACAAGTAGACCTGCACTCTGAGAGCGAAGTGGTCTATTGTGATAATATAGGGGTACTATGAGGTCTTTACGGTATGAAGGAGCTTGATCACGAAGGGATTTGTATGTGAGAAGAAGTATTTTAAATTCTATTTGATATTTTACAGGGAGCCAATGAAGAGAAGCTAATATAGGAGAAATGTGATCTCTCTTGCTAGTTCCTGTCAGGACTCTGGCTGCAGCATTCTGAATTAACTGGAGGCTTTTTATGGAGATACTGGGACATCCAGATAGTAATGAGTTACAGTAATATAGCCTTAAGGTAACAAATGCCTGGACTAGTTTTTCTGCATCATTTTGAAGCAGGATGTTCCTAATTTTGGCAATGTTGTGCAGGTGAAAGAAGACAGTTCTAGAGATTTGTCTTATCTGTGAGTTAAAGGACATGTCCTGGTCAAAAATAACTCCAAGGTTTTTCTACAGTAGTGCTGGAAAACTTATTTCTGAGGTTTTTAGGCCCATGTACAATAATTTCTGTTTTCACTGAATTTAAAAGTAGGAAGTTACTGGTCATCCAGGCCTTTATGTCGGTTAGACATGCTTGAAGTCTGGTTAACTGGTTTGTGTTAACAGGTTTAACCCTCTGGGGTCTAAGGGGGTTTTGGGGCCCTGGATAAATTTTGACATGCCCTGACATTTGTGCTTTTTTCAATTACTTTTAAACATATTAATGACTAAAGTCTGATAATACTATAATTAGCACAAACTGGGCTACAATAATATGTGAGCAGCAAGTTTATACATGATTGTATTATTAAAAAAACAGTGTTAATGCATGGTTAGTGAAAACCTACAATTTTTAAGTCACTGAAATAAGACCATGAAACACAAACAGAACATTGGTTCACAGGACTTTGGAGTTGTAGGCTAAAGTGTTTACTTCACAATGATGTGAAAGTCATCTTTTTCACTTATTCACAGCAAACCATACACTGATTTAAATTTTCGAAGACACTTTTTGTCCAGAAAGGCCATATTCTTCTGAAAAAGAAGTTAGTGATTCAGAGAAGACTAGTCCCATGGTATAATTTACATGTTCGTACCTTAAAGCAGGCATCACGAAGGCTGGAAAGGAAGTGGCGTTCCACAAACTTAGAGGAAATTTTTCTAGCCTGGAAAAACAGTCTACTAACATATAAAAAAGCTCTCCGTAAAGCCAGAACTGCATACTATTCATCACTAATAGAGGAAAATAAGAACAATCCCAGGTTTCTTTTCAGCACTGTAGCCAGGCTGACAAAAAGTCACAGCTCCGTTGAGCCCAGTGTTCCCTTAGCTCTCAGCAGTGATGAATTTATGAGTTTCTTTACAAATAAAATCACAACTATTAGAGATAAAATTCAGCAGATGCTTCCTATACCTGCAATAAATGAATCTTTTACTACAGTAGCTCTTGAATCATCTGTAGGACCTCAGTTATGTTTAGACTGCTTCTCTCCTATAGATCTCTCTGAATTTACATCAGTAGTTGCTTCATCGAAATCATCAACGTGTCTCTTGGACCCCATCCCGACTAGACTGCTTAAAGACACCCTGCCATTAATGAACTCATCTTTATTGGACTTGGTAAATTTATCTCTAGTATCAGGCTACGTACCACAGGCCTTTAAGACTGCAGTAATCAAACCTTTACTCAAAAAGCCTAGTCTTGATCCAGGAGTCTTGGCTAATTATAGACCAATATCCAACCTGCCATTTATTTCTAAAATCCTAGAAAAAGCTGTTGCTAAGCAGCTATCAGACCACTTACACAGGAATGAACTATTTGAAGATTTCCAATCAGGATTTAGAGCACATCATAGTACAGAAACAGCACTGTTTGTAAAGAAACTCATAATCATTTCTCCCAAAAATTATTATGGGGAATGTGAGGGCACTCTGCAACAAAGTGGATGAACTTACAGCTTTAGCTAGCAGCCAGCGAGAGTACAGAGAGTGTAGCTTGCTTTGCCTCACCGAGACCTGGCTGAATAAAAATATACCGGACAGCTCGCTTGAACTGCCTGGGTTCTCACTAGTGCGAGCGGACAGAGGCAAACAGAGCGGCAAGAAAAGAGGAGGTGGTCTCAGAGTTTTTGTTAACTCTAAATGGTGCAACCCTGGACATGTAACAGTGAAAGACTGTATCTGTACTCCAGACATTGAGCTGTTGGTGGTTGGACTGAGGCCATACTACCTGCCCCGTGAGTTTTCACACGTCATTGTTGTGACTGTTTACATTCCTCCATCAGCTGCAGCACAGAGTGCATGTGACATCATCCACACAGTTGTCGCTGGTCTCCAAACAAAACACCCCAGTGCCCTTATACTAATTAATGGGGATTTTAACCATGTCAGTACTTCGGGAACTCTGACGAACTTCAAACAGTATGTGGACTGTGCAACACGAGAAAATAAGATTCTTGGTCTCCTTTATGCCAATGTGAAGGAGGCATACAGCTCTTCAGCCCTACCCCCACTTGGTGGATCAGACCACAACTTAATATATTTAGTACCAACATACAAGACAGTAGTAAAACAGCAGTCTGCTACCAAGAGATATGTGAAAGTTTGGTCAAAGGATGCTGAGGAGGCCCTGCAGGAGTGCTTCAGGGTTACAAACTGGGACCTTTTCATGGACGCTCATGGTGAGGACATCGAAGGCATCTCTCACTGCATCACAGATTACATCCACTTCTGTGAGGACAATATTGTTCCATCCAAAAACGTTCATTGTTTCCCCAATAATAAGCCATGGATAAATAAGGACATTAACCCTCTGGGGTCTGAGGGGGTTTTTGGGGCCCTGGATAAATTTTGACATGTCCTGACATTTGTACTTTTTTCAGTGTTTTTTAAACATATTAATGTCTAAAGTCTGATAACACTGTAATCAGCACAAAATTGGCTACAATAATATGTGAGCAGCAAGTTTATACATTGTGTTTTTGAGAAAAAAGTGTTTATGCATGGTTAGTGAAAAACTACAATTTTTTACTCACTGAAATAAGACCATAAAACACAAACAGAACATTGGTTCACAAGACTTTGGAGACCTGCATGTTGTAGGCTAAAGTGTTTACTTCAGAGTGCTGTGAATGTCATCTTGTTCACACATTCACAGTAAACAATACACTGATCTAAATTTTCTAAGACACTTTTTGTCCAGAAAGGCCATATGCAAGTGGGTGTGTCTGAGGATGAATAGTCATGTGATTTACCTGAGAACACAAAAGACGCACTGAACGACCAGACAAAGACGCGCATAATGAGCCTTTCAGTCAATGTAGATGGGACGGATTAGTGCAGAACAATACAACACAATGAGGAGCCAAACAATCCTCATTTGAGTTAAAATCAGTGTTTTTACTCTGAGGACAAGCTAAACTATTTGTCTCTGTGTGGAATACAAGAAGCGCTTCTTCACGTCCGTGCCGCGCCATCATCCAAACGCGCCGAAAAAGTGAGTAAATTCTATGATGAAGTTTGATATTTTGTCATTTCTCGGGGGTGTGCACATATTTACCTGGTTCACCTGAGATTATTTACATGAGAACAGTGGACAGTGTACAAGGCGGGACTGCATTACCTGTAATGAGGTGAGACAGGAGAAAACGTACTTCTCCTTACGTTCATACGGATTAAATCAAAAGTGATGATTTGTTTTTGACTTGAATTGTTTCACTCAAAAGAAAACATTTCAAGCTTTCTACCCATATAATTCTTATTTTTATGAGCCAAGTATTCATTGTGGTTGTTTTATTTACGCGTCTGTGAAGAGAAATGGCAGAGACAGAAAAGGCCGAGAGCGCACCCTGTCGGCTTTCTTTATTTAAAAAAAGCACAACGTTTTGTTTTTATTATGATGGTATACCACTAAAACTAGACCCTTTACAGATTTGAATGATATACTTCTTTTATCTGTACGATCAGAATTGACGGAGTAATTTAAGTTTGTTTCGGCGTTATCAGAAAAAGATGCGTCAAAACGCGCCGGCACGTGCATCGACCCAAGAGGGTTAAAGGTCTCCTCAATAAGAAGAAGAGGGCATTCATGGCAAGAGACAAGGAGGAATTCTGAGCCGCACAGAAGGAACTCAAGAGGAAGCTGAGGGAGACAAAGCAGCTCTATAGAGACAGAGTCGAGCACAAGTTGAGACAGAATAATATCAAAGAGGTGTGGAATGGGATGAAAATAATGACTGGTTATAAGAAGTCACACACTGCTGTGGAAGGAGATTCAAAGTTTGCTAATGAACTTAACCTGTTCTTTAATAGATTTGACACCACCTCTGCTTCTTACTCTGATCCATTGTCCTCACACACCATCCCTCCTCCCTACACCACCTTAGCTGATGCCTTGGGGTCTCTTCACATCCCCCCACCCAACATCTCTGCCAATGCTGCCTCCCCATTGCCCACTGATGCCATCTCCTCTATCAGCAGCCATACAACATTGAAGTATACCTCACCTCCAATAACTCCTCCCCTGCCCTCATCATCTGACTCCTCATCAACACAATACACAGGCCCAGCCTTTGCCACAGAACAGGTGAGGAAGGAACTAGCTAAACTAAAGGCCAACAAAGCAAAAGGACCAGATGAGATCAGTCCTTACTTAAGTACTTAAGGTGTGTGCTGGACAGCTTGCAGAGGCTTTTCAGAAACTCTTCAACCTCTCTCTGAGGCTCAAAAAGGTGCCTAAGTTATGGAAAACTTCCTGTATTGTCCCATTACCAAAAAGAACCCGTCCCAGTACCCTTAGTGACTTGAGACCAGTAGCGCTAGGTCCCAAGTGTCTGAATTTCTGGACCCCCTGCAGTTTGCATATCAAAAACACATCGGAGTGGAAGATGCCATCATCTTCTTAATGCACAGAGCATACTCCCATCTGGAGAGGCAGGGCAACACTGTGAGAGTCATGTTTTTTGACTTTTCAAGTGCTTTCAACACTATTCAGCCCCACCTGCTAAGTGCAAAGATGCAGGATATGGAAGTTCCCGCAGATATGGTGGAGTGGATCAAAGACTACCTCACTGGGTGGCCACAGTTTGTTCGCTTAGATGGCTGCATATCTGATGTGGTGATGAGCAGCACCAGTGCACCTCAAGGAACTGTACTAGCACCATTCCTGTTTACACTCTACACCTCAGACTTCCGCTACAACTCAGGAACCTGTCACCTCGAAAAGTTCTCTGATGACTCTTCAATCATTGGATGCATCAACAATAATAACGAGGAGGAATACAGACACTTGATAAAAAGCTTTGTTGATTGGTGTAACAACAACTGTCTAAAGCTCAACATCAAGAAAACCAGAGAACTGGTGGTGGACTTTAGGAGGAACAGGAAGACCCCAGTCCCTGTCTCCATCCTTGGAGACGAAGTAGAGATTGTGGACTCCTACAAATACCTTGGAGTCCATATTAACAACAAACTGGACTGGTCAAACAATACAGATGCACTCTTCAAGAAAGGACATAGCAGACTGTTCTTCCTCAGGAGACTCTGTTCTTTTGGTGTGTGCAACAAGCTACTGAAGATGTTCTATCAGTCTGTAGTAGCGAGTGCACTGTTCTTTGCAGTTGTGTGCTGGGGAGGTGGCATCAAGGCTGGTGAGGCCAACAGACTAAATAAGTTAATCAGGAAGGCAAAATCTGTTGTTGGACTGGAACTGGGCAGTCTGGAGGCTGTGGCAGAGAGGAGGATGGTGGACAAAATAAACTCCATATTGGACAATCCTGCCCACCCACTTCATGAGGAACTGTGGCGAATGGGAAGTTCATTGTGCCACAGACTAATTCCACCTGAAGCCAAGACTGAAAGATTCAGGAAGTCTTTTGTGTCCACGGCCATAAGACTCTATAATTCCTCAATATAAACAATAATGCACACATGCGCGCGCACACACACACACACACACACACACACACACACACATACATGTACGCACACACACATACACACACACACACACACACACACACAAACCCCCCAAATAAATAGTTAATTACTTTATTACTTTATGAATTACTTTATGAATTACTATTAATCAATATAATTTAAATAATTTCAAATTTAATAACTGCTGTAACAACTGAATTTCCCCTTGGGGATTAATAAAGTACTTCTTCTTCTTCCTTCTTCGACCAACAGTAGTCCAATTTCCACTGGCACCCTGTAGGTCAACAGCACCAGTGGTGGTCATGTTAACCCGGGCCGCAACCGATCCGGTATGGACGTCATTTGTGATTCGCATGTTTAATCTGGCTTAAATTTTAGGTCGGATGCCCTTCCTGACAGAACTCTCTGCATTTACCCGGACTTGGGACTGGCACATGAAGACACTAGTTTGTGCCCCCTTTGCATTAAAAAAAAAAAAAAAATAGGTATAATAAACCAAAAAAATGCATAGAAAAGATTAACCTGCGTTATAGAGAGCGGATTGGGTAGCAGGTGTAAAACAACAGCAGTCATAATCTTTGAAACTGCCGTAAATTGTTTCAACATATTTCAGACAGGAAGTAGACACCTTTTGTACGTGCACAGTACAAATCGTGTTTCTGGTACAGATTGTTGTTAAATACACACGTTATTTACCCAGGTCCGTTGATGAGGAAGTATACAGAGGCAGCTGGAGTGGTTCAGCTGATTACAGGTTTTATTTAAACTATACAGAGCGCTCTGGAGATCAACCCTCAGACAGAGAGATCTGAACTATAGGTGGAAACTATACAATGTATATATCTGTTAGCCACCGCCCTACCATACCAGTCCTTTTCCACCTAAAGGAATTTAGTCTATTACCATATATGGAGGTTGTTATTCCCTTATGTCTCCCCTATAGTAAAGAGAAGTGACTCTGTCACGTGTCTAAGCCTATAGGATTACCCTTTACACACTATGCTCCAATACTAGTCACACAAAGTGTGTCTGCATTCCCACAATTCCCCCTTTTGGGCTCTCCTAAGAGCCCACTCCTAATGTGTAAGTATCACAAATTTGATATCCCCCTTTTGATCTCCCCTAGGAGATCACATATCGATAGGCCTTACTATGGTATCATCACCGTGTACGTCATCGGAAACCGTAGCCAATAAGGGCATGAGGACCTTTCGGTCCTGTTTCTCTATGGTGGATGCAATTAGGCGGAGCACCAGGGACCACATACAGGGAATGCAGCAACACCCGCATGTGACCAGTATCCCTACAAATTCAGAAATTGAACCAAAATCCAAACATCTCCGTTTTAACTCCCCAGTTGTTAACTAAACTATCTAACAATGGCTAAGCATACACAATAAACAAAATAAATCAACAGCTAAAACTACCACTCAAAATCACAACCAACAATCCCTCGACGTTGCCTCCCTCTGCATTCTGATTCGTCGGCTGGAGGCTTGGCACACCTCTTGTTGGAGAGGGGCGCTGCTTTCACCCCCTCCCTTTAGACCCGTGTCGGCCGCTGTTCCTCTTATTTTTGCACTGAGGGTAGACTACCTCAGTACCCAGACCCAAACCTCGGGGATTATTCTGCCCCTTCGTGAGGAGGGTCCTTCTCTGTCTCAGAGGTATGTTCTTGCAGGTCCTTCTGTACCTGGGTCAGTGATCTGGATGGTGGGTCCCCTGGAACACACTGTGACTAGTGATATGAGGTGTCGCCTTTTCCCTGCAGCCTCACTACATGTGATGTTCTCTCTGTGACCTAATGGGGTCCTGTCCAGATTTTAGCCAATTTGGTTTTCACTGTCCTATTCATTCTTTATACCTTTCCCTGTGACTGGGGGTGGTAGACTGTACCAATCCCATGCTTCAATCCCAGCATTGCCTCTACCTTCAGTAGGTCCTGATTTTTAAAGTGAGTCCCGTTGTCTGATGTGTTGTGTACAGGCATGGTTTCTCTTTTCCATTATATCCAGCATTACACTGGTATACATCAGAATTCTCCTGTCTCCCCCTTTTTTCTGGAACAGGACGCCATTGGCCACGGCGTCCGTGACAGAAACATCCAACAAGAATGGGAGTGAATAGTCCGGAATGGCCAAATCAGCTGCTGTAGCCAGTTCTTGTTTAAGGCGGATGAAGTTTTGCTCTGGCTCAGTTGTCCAAACAAGGCGGGCAGAGAGGTTCCTCAGACCTTGGTCTTTCACCATCCATCGGAGGGGGCTCGTGAGGTTGGTGTAATCCGGGACGTAAGAGCGGCTGTACCCTGTAAGGCCAAGGAAGGAGAGCATGTCCTTTACCAGCAGGGGCTTGGGGTGGTGCAGTATGGTGGATCTTGTCTTGTCTTCTGCAAGTTTGGAGTTTCTGTTTACTAACCTTAAAACCCCTCTCAGCCAGGACCTTCAAGACTATCTTAGTGGCCTGGATGCAGGCAGTTGCAGATGGCGCTGCCAGCAAGAGGTCGTCTACATACTGATTAAGGGTGGTCTGGTCCCGCAATTGACAAGTGGAGAGCGCCTGCTTCAGTACCTGATTAAATATGCCGGGTGAGAGAGAAAAGCCCTGAGGTAGTCTGGTATACCGAAACTGGGCTCCCTGATATGTGAAGGCAAAGATCACTGTAGGCGTGAGCAGCATATCATTTATTGCTCTCAAGTCATGAGCCATACGATATTTACCAGTACCTTTCTTCTCAACCGGGAGAATGGGAGTATTTCAATTGGAATAGAAGGGTTCCAAGACGCCTGCCTGTAAGAGGCCTTCAATGGTGTCCCGGATCCCCTCTGCTGCCTGCTGTTTATGGGGGTACTGGCGGACCCACAAAGGGGGCCCTTCCAGTACCTGAAAGGCGCACAATCTGTCAACCCCACATCCGTGGGCGACTGCGCCCAGAGTGAGTCCGGCAGAGTGGCAAGCATGCTGGCAGCCAAATGGTGGTCTGTTTTTTCTCTCCTGTGATACCTAGAAACCTCACAATGCTCCAATGTCGCCATGTCTGTAGCGGAGAGCTGGATGCAAAAAGTCTGTATAGTGGGACCTGCTCCCAGCCTGGGTTCAGGAGGCAGACACTCTCTATACTTTTAAGGCTAGACTTAAAACCTTCCTCTTTGACAAAGCATATAGTTAGGACTGGCTTCAGGCAACCCTGAACCATCCCTTAGTTATGCTGCTATAGGCCTAGACTGCCCGAGGACCATTGGTGCACTGAGCTTCCCTACCCTAACCCCCCCCCCCCCCCCCCCCCTTTCCCTTCCCCTCCCCTCTCTTCTCTCCTCCCACCTCATGTATATTCCACCATTGAATGTTACTAACCTTGTGCTCTCTCTCTCCCCTAGTTTGTGCTCTCTCCCTCTCTCTCTGTTCTCTCTGTACCTTCTGCAGGTGTCCCTGGTCCTGGGGCTGTATATCGCTGATGTGCAGTTACTGGTCCCACCAACCTGCAGTGTCTATTTGTTGTTTATTGTTGCTGTTCTTGTCTCTCTGCTCTATCCACTCACCCCAACCGGTCGAGGCAGATGGCCGCCCAAAGTGAGCCCGGTTCTGCTGGAGGTTTTTTCTTCCGTTAAAGGGAGTTTTTCCTCTCCACTGTCGCCAAGTGCTTGCTCATAAGGGAATTGTTGGGTTTTTAGTTTTAGTTTTTGTAAAGTGCCTTGAGATGATTTGTTTGCGATTTGGTGCTATACAAATAAAATTGAATTGAATTGAATTGAATTATGTCTCCCCTATAGTAAAGAGAAGTGACTCTGTGACGTGTCTAAGCCTATAGGATTACCCTTTACACACTATGCTCCGATACTAGTCACACAAAGTGTTGGTTCTAATCAAACATCTACACAGAGACTTTCTTTTCTTTGTTCTAGGTTGAGCTCGTGACTTTTAGGAGATGCACACTTGGTGCTATCCCCGGCTGCAGCCCCGAACTCGCCCAGAACACTTTAATTTATATGTGATGTGGTTACATGGGTTCCAGGCACCGTCTCACTTTACACAACAGGGGAAAGTTGAAACATAGGTTAACTTCAAAGTTCATACAGAGTTCACATCCATATCTTTACATGTCTTGGTGATTTGCACAGAAAAACAGAGAACATCCTTGACTGTGATATGCCTGGTTGCACCCTTTACATAAATCTATCTGCAAAATGACAACTCTCATAACACAGTTAGCAATTTACAATGCCCTTATTCTAACATTTCCCTCCTGTTTGTCATTTTCACCATAGTATCAGAGTTTTCCATCTTCCTTTTGGGATTTTCTGGAAACTCGTCATTATGACTAAACAAGATTTGGAGAAGCAAGGCTCTGTGAGGGGTTGGGCGAAAACCTTCTGTAAAGGAAAAATTCCCAACCGGCCCCCAGGCTCCTGGGCGACCACCTCTGGTCCTCTATCAGAGCACAATCAGTTACACATAGTCAGTATTTACACAAACTGTTCATTATCATCTTCATCAGAGTGGTCCAAGGCTGTGAGGAGAGGGTACAGCTGATCCACCTGTTGCTCCACCGGGCCCAACGCTCGCTGTATTAGGCGTTCGACCAGGGAGCAAGTGGTATTTACAGTCACCTCTGTGCTTACATAACAGACAATACTTAGTGTCCCTAGACACAGAATCAGCCGATGGAGAGCCATAGCTGGGAGTAAGGATCAGATGGTCTCTTCAGCAGCCAAGGGTTTTGATACCGGCCGACTTCCACCTTACTCGGCTCCTAGTGGCTGTAGTATCTTGCAGTGGCTCTGATGAATCCACGTAGGTCTCTCCTGAATCTTCACTGCAGTGGGAGTGGTCAGGATCACTGTATAGGGCCCCTCCCACTTGGGAGTGGACCAGGTCTTCCTCTTGATGACCTTTATCAAGACTTGGTCACCAGGTTTGACTCTCTGCACCTGTGGAGACAAAACATCTCTTGGCAGATTATTTGCACTCATGACTTCTCTGGTTTGCAACATCTTGCTCATCCATTCAGCTAGAGTAGTTTCTCCTTGAGGTTTTTCACACACATTTTCACAAATGGGAAGTGTAAAAGGTCTTCCATAAAGGATTTCAAATGGGGTCAGGCCTCTGTCTGTTGGCGTGACCCTCATATACATTTTCACCAGGGGGAGACATTCCACCCATGTCCTTCCCGTTTGCTCCATAGTTTTCCTCAGTCTCATCTTTATAGTGCCATTAGTTCTTTCTACCAGGCCTGCACTTTGGGGAAGGTATGAACAGTGGTTCTTCAACTCAAAACCCAGATGTTTAGACATCTGCGTAACTACTTCATTTACAAAATGTGGACCATTATCACTGTAGACTCGCTGTGGGATTCCATGATCCGGGATTATACTTTTACACAGCGCTTTGGCCACTGTTAGTGCATCAGCACTTTTGCTGGGCACAATCTCAACCCACTTAGAGTATGCATCTATCAAAACAACACAATACTTGTATGTCTGACATTGTGACAACTCTATGAAATCCATGTGAATAACTTGGAATGGATAGTCCGGATTGGGGAATCTCCCTCTCTTTGGTCTGAGATTTCCCTGTGGGTTATGCTTACAGCAAGTCAAACAGGATTTACAAAAATCTTTTGAGTAGTTATTGAAACCTGGTGCATGAAAATACTTTTCCACTGCATATACCATCCCTCCTGTTGACACATGGCAAGGCCCATGCGTCAAAATAGCTGCCGTATGATAGAGACTTCTAGGCAGACAAAGTTTGTCTTTAATTTTAAAAAGGTCTTGCTCAATTATGGCTCCTTCTTTGAGCCAGAGTTGCTGTTCAGCCGGTGGAGCTCTTTTCTGCATGTCTGAAAGTACTTCATGATCTATAGGCTGTTTCACGTCTTCCATGAGGTACAGGTTACATTTTCCAAACTGTCCCTGCGCCGCTGCTTTCCTGGATTCAGTCAGGGCTCTGCCTTCTGGTGTTAATTTATGACCCAGGAATACAACTTCAGAAGTAGCCCACTGTAGCTTTTTTGGAGATGCTTTGTTACCCGTTCTTTCTAAATGTTTGAACAGTGCTATCGCCGTGTCTTTGTTGTGCTGCTGAGTGTCTGATGTAATTAAAATATCGTCCACATAGGTCAAAATTTGGCTATGTGAGGGCACATGGAATGTAGATAAGCAATTTTCCAATTCTGATACAAATATAGTAGGGCTATCAACATAACCCTGTGGCAACCTGGTGTAGGTGAGTTTCTTTCCCTCAAAGGTGAACCCAAACCATCCCTGTGAGTCTGGATGTACTGGGATAGAGAAAAAAGCATTACTGAGATCCACAACCGTGAACCACTTCATCTCAGGTTTTATATGGTTCAACAAAGTGTGAGGATCTGGGACACACGGGGCCCTACTTTCAACTGCTTTATTTACTTCCCTTAAGTCTTGGATCATCCTCCAACTCCTCCCATCAGCCTTTTTCACTGGAAATATAGGGGTGTTACACTGAGCCTCTGGTGCTCTCACCAGGATCCCTGCATCAAGCATCTCTTGTACTACAGGCCTGATTCCCTGAAGCGCATCTGGTTTAAGGGGATACTGCTTTATCCTAGGTCTATAATCAGATTTGGCCTTAATAATAACTTCTGGAGCTGTAGTCATTAGGCCTACATCAGTTTTGCTTCGAGACCAGAAACTGTCAGGCACCTCAGCCAAACACGGATCTAACTCCTCCAGAAGTAACACTCATTCTCGGTCATCCTCCCCCATGTGAGCACGGGGAGTGGCCGTCACAACCCAATTTAAGTTTTTGTAAAAACAGCTTCCCACACTATTACTAAACCAGCCTCCTTCTTCTTCATGCCAATCACAAATACTCTCAGCTTTATTCAAAAACTGCTTTAACTCCTCCCAGTGCATGCCATTCGTCTTAGACACTGACAAGTGAGGATTAGGTGACCATCCCATCAAGAGGCGCTTAGCTTCTGGAGGAAGACTAACAGAGCAGACTGCCTTTCCTTTCCTATCAGTATAAAGGGTCTTAAGTGTTATTCTCTGTGGCCCTAACTTCTCAAACTTCCGTACATAGTCAAAATCTGGACCTGGGGTGTGTTTATAATAGAGGGTGACATGCATCTGCTCTGGGGAGAGGCTTTCTAAGTGTGGTGGTTGAGGATCAGGCAGCAGGCGCAGGAGCTGCTCTCCTGTGCGTCCAGGGTCAGGCATGGGCAGATCTAGGGACCACCAGTAATGTGGTGCCCCTTGTTTCAGCACTACATAAGAGGGGATCTCCTCCCCCGGGCCTATGGCTGCCATCCCGTTAGTAGTAGGCACTAGGGATATTTTTAACTTACTCAACAGATCTCTGCCCAATAAATTCACAGGACAGTTAGGACACAAAACTGCCATTACCTTTTCCTGAAAGCCAGATGCCTCATCCTCAATCATAAAACTTTGGGAGAAACTGCAAGGGGTGACCTGTCCATTTGCTGATTTTACAAAAATATTTTTATCACCTCTTGTCACGCCAGGAACTTTATCCCTCAAGACTGTTCTGTCTGCTCCTGTGTCACACAAAAACTTTATTTTCACTCCATTAATTTTTAGCATTCTAATGGGCATTACCTTATTCCCTTCTGCACTATAATAAGTGTCTACAATTTCTTCAAGGTCCAGCATTTCATCTACAGTAGGGCCTAGTCATGCTTGGGGGTTAAAGGGTCCTGGTCTCCTATACTCTTCTGATCGTCTGCCTTCATCTCTCCCTGAGCTCTGGTTCTGCTCATCACAATCACGGGCAAAGTGTCCTGGTCTACCGCAATTATAGCATACATCATCCTTCCATTTCCTATTTCCAAAGCCTCTTCCTGAGCTCCCTCTACCTCTGCCTCTTCCTCTGAATCCTCTCCTGTTGTACTGTGAAGGACCTCCTCTCCCCCTGTCACCCATGACATCCAGTAGTGCAAACACTGCAGCTTTTGATTGTTGTTCTGATTTATGTTTCTGTAAGTCTTGGGCATGCTGTGCATAATTCATTATTTGAGTCACTCCATCTGTGGGTGTATTAATATTTAGCTTTCGGATGTGGTGGGTGATGGACGGAAGAAACCCACTCAGCAGGGCCTGCTTCAGTTGTTGCTGATAGGGGGAAGCGACAGTGTCAGAGGGATCCAAACCACTGTTTGCTTTAAACACTTCCTCTAGCCGTCCTCTATAGTCCTGCACATCCTCACCTTCTTTTTGTTTACATTGGGCAATAGCTTGGTAATCAGGAGGTTTAACAAATGCATTTTTTACTCTGTCAGTAATGCAACTTGGTTGTCTAAGACTGGGTCTCCGGGGGCCAAAACTTCCCCCCCTGGAGTCTGCCCTGTATATCCTCCCCTCACTCCTCCATATCTGTGTCCTAAAGCTTTCCTGCACGCTGAGTCAATCTCCTGCCCGTCCAAATTGTAAGTTTGTCTAAGTTGTTGCAGATTTTCAAGCCATTAACGAACATTAGCGAGGGGGTCCCCTAGCCCTTTTACTGCATCCTCTAGCTCCTTACAAGACCACGGTCTCCTTACCAGGAGAAGGGGCCTGTTATCATTCCCTACTCCAAAATGAGGGTTAGGCACCTCTATGGCTGGAAAGATGCTGGCTGGGTCAGTCAATGGTGGCCAGGGCGGCGGATCAGGACGGGGCCCCATCCTTGACCCATCGCCCTGGAGGTCCCTAAACGGACTTAATTTTGACATAGCCTCTGCCAGTCCCTGGACCTCATCAACTAAAGGACCATACAGATTTCCTGATCTAGTGTGGCTAGGACTGGTTAGGGCAGGTCCAGCCGTAGGAGGCGGGATCGCGGCTGTCCTCGCTGCCCCCGTCACAGGTGCGGCAGCCGCAGCAGCTGCAGCAGCCGCTGCTTCTTCTTGTTGAATTAAGCTTGTGGGCGCCCTACAAAATCAGCTGGGTCCTCTTAGAGGGCTGCTATGAGGGACTTTTTATCTCTTCTCTTCTGCCTTCTCTTCTCAGCTTGCTCTTGCCATTTTACTGCCTCAATGAGCTGCAGTTTAAATTTATCAATTTTCCTAGGTTCTACTATGGCCATTTCTGCTTTTAACTGAGTTACCAATTTATCGCATGCGCAGGTTTCCAATTTTCCAGGAAACTCATACTTTTTCTTCCATTCTCCTAAATATCTCGCTGATCCAGGAGAATAAGTGTTCATAAATTTAGGATCCCCCATTAATTGGGGTTTACTGTTTCCCTTTCCCATAGTTGCAACTTTGGCACAAGCAAACGATCAGTCACAACAGCGCGGGGATCGTCCACTGTATCAAGCTTCTACAGGTACTAATTACCTGCGGATACAGCCGTCCACCACACTCAACTTTTCAATTTTTACTTGTGCCCAACAAAATACACAGTTTAAATAGGTAGTGACGCTGCTCTATTCAGCCGACAATAGTCCGTCAACTACCATCAATCACACGTTCTCATTCACTCACACGCTCTCATTCACTCACACGTGTTTCAGTATCCCTGATACTTTCTTTTCGTCCCTGACGAATAGCGCTTTTACTTTTCAAGTGTCCCTGACACTGCTATGTCCCTGACATAGGTTTCGTCCCTGACGAACTTACAGCTGCTTTCTAGTGTCCCTGACACTGCTATGTCCCAGACATAGAAGTCAACGCAGCTCACCTATTTCTGCAGATACGTCTCTTGTCCGGCTTCCGTCAAGCAGCAGAAGTGAAGAGGATCTTTTCAGGCGAGTAGACACCGACCTCCCGCCGAATTCACGAGGGTGGATTTTCCTCGATCCCCTATGGGACCGACTGTGCACAGTTTTCCAGCGTCCTCGTCCTCCTCTTCACCGTTGATGCTGTATTGGAAACCGGGCGGAAACACCAATAAATGTTGGTTCTAATCAAACATCTACACAGAGACTTTCTTTTCTTTGTTCTAGGTTGAGCTCGTGACTTTTAGGAGATGCACACTTGGTGCTATCCCCGGCTGCAGCCCCGAACTCGCCCAGAACACTTTAATTTATATGTGATGTGGTTACATGGGTTCCAGGCACCGTCTCACTTTACACAACAGGGGAAAGTTGAAACATAGGTTAACTTCAAAGTTCATACAGAGTTCACATCCATATCTTTACATGTCTTGGTGATTTGCACAGAAAAACAGAGAACATCCTTGACTGTGATATGCCTGGTTGCACCCTTTACATAAATCTATCTGCAAAATGACAACTCTCATAACACAGTTAGCAATTTACAATGCCCTTATTCTAACACAAAGTGTGTCTGCATTCCCACATTGTGTATGCTAATATAACACAAAATAGGTGCATACAACTCAAGGGTAGTGATGGGACGTACTGTGCCGATGCTTCGAAGTGTGTGACGAGAAATCCAGGAATTTTTTAGTGAAGCGTGTATCAAGGCTTGTATTGTTTACTGTGAGTAAACTCCTTGAAGCCTCGCTGCACGTAGTGGTTCAGGAAGTGGTTCAAATTTTGGCGCAATGTTTTGACAGATATTAAGCCCGTGGAATCTCCACAAAGCTGGAGAACTCATTTTGAAAAAGAGGAATTGCTTAAACCCCAACACTGTTGAACAAATACTGTTCTTGTTGCACAAGCACCTTCACTGCCTTTGTATGTTCACAAGCACATTCACATTCCTCTTCATTAACAGTGCCACAGTTTGAATATGACTTTTTCAAATATTGATGTAAAGGAGAAGGTTCACTTTGGTATGTGTACTACTACCACGCTACATTGATTATAATGTATCAGCCAGGGAACTTTTACACACACTATTTACAAACAATCACAAGCATGTTAATAAGGAGAGACAAAAACACATGGTTTGAATGAGTTATTTGTACAAATGTATATTTTTTCATCCAAACTTATATTTTTTTTTATAAGGTTTTCACTTATTTACTTTTTCTACAGCTCCATCTCTCGTATTTTTCCCTTCCACACTCTGTAAGCGCACGAAAAAGAAAAGATAGTGACAAGAACAGTGATCGCTTACACAATGTATAAAACAAATGAGTGTCAACAGTTGTTTACTACCACCAAGTGGTGGAATATATGAATTACACTTGAACTTACAATGGAACATTTCCACTAATAAAACTGTAGAAAGGAATAATGTGGGCCAAAATTAACAGAGCCGCTTGTGATGATGTGGCAAGTAATGATGAGGCATCAGAAAGGTGATCATTGCATAAATCCAACTTCTCTTCTTTATGAAGGTCTTTATTCTTGAAAATCTTATCTTCAGTGTGCCTGGAAAGCTATATTAGATTAGATTTTTTACACATAAAACTACAGAGATCTTTGTCATCTGTAAGGACACCCTGCTATTCAATAAACAGTTTCTAAGTTCTTTATAACATTAGTCCCTCTGGTAATAGCAACCTCAATACAATATAATTGCCAGAAAAAGATAAGCCTGTAGACAACTAACAAAAAAAAGCAATGTTAATGCCAATGTTAGATAAAAATATCATAAACCTTAATAAGGTCAAAATAATGCTTCATTTTGCTTCATTTGAATATTATAGGATACAACAGAAATAGAATAGATATGCCCCAGTGAAACTACAGGAAAACTACATTGGGTTTAATATAAATATACAGTGATACCATATGAGAGAAATATGTTTAAAGCTTGATAAATTCAGGACTGAATGGACTCTACACCCCTTTAAGTGTGTTGCTTGGCAGCTCAGAGGCCATAGACAGCCACTATTCACAAATTAATACGTAGGTTAGAGAAGACTGCACAGTAAAACGTGCTTTTATAGCCCATGACTCTGGGTGATGTTGGTGTTCTCCCTGTAAGCAAAGCAACTGGGGAAGATGCCAATATTTCCTGCACAGTGTCCCTCCAGCCACTCCTCATTAACTAGGAGAAAATGTGAGAGAAAACTATTAAGACACAGTGAGACTCTGAACAGAGGATGAAGCAGTGTGAGAACCTTAACAGATGAATGTGCAAAAACAAAATTTATTACTGTGATTCAACTGAACAGCAATTTAGTGTGAGATTGACCTGCAGGCCCTTACCTTCACCCAGGATGTCAATGGTGTCTCCTTCACTGAACTCTAGGTCCTCTGGGCCCTGAGCAGTGTATTCATATAGCGCCACCATCTGGTATAAGATGGCACGGTTGGCCAAGGAGTCTTCTCTCTGAAGAACAATATAGAGCAATGAGTGCACATTTTTATTAGCATTTACCAGGTGAAATTTGTTTGTGTTTGGTGAAAGCAAAGTGACACTGCCCATTTCCAATGGACTGTATAAAAGTTATAGGGATACTGAACTGTATTTTGAACTCTTTTTTAAAGGCATAGTCCACCCCATCATTATTAACATATATATTTTTTTGACCTTGCACTATTTCTTTTGCCCTCCCTTGACTTATAAAGTATTTAGTCATTAATTAAAAGGAACAAAGCATAAATATTTTATACTATACTAAAAAAGACAAGATATGACTTTATTGTTCCCTAGAGAAGAAATTTGCCCTGCTCCTCATTCTACACAATCTCCCAAGCCTGTGTAAATGCCAGCTCTCTGCAGCTACCCTTTACCACACTGTCTGTAGTGATTACAACTCTGCTGTACTCTATAGCCATGATTTTACTCATCAGTTTCCACTGGACCATGACTCTGCTTACTGCTTGCCTGTAACTTCTACCCTATTAGTTTGTCAACTGTTAGTAGTATGACCAAATTATTGAACCAAAAACAGGTTCTACCTTCATATTCCAAAAAACATATGCAGATTACATTAGTAGACCATCGTTTTCTGAAAGCTATTAAAACACCAGTAAGCCACTCAGCTGTACACAGAGACATTTTTATTAAGTCCCGAGCACTGCAGTTGCAAAGCCCTATTGTTCTGTAAGGATTATTATTATAATTATTATTATTATTATTTGTCTCCTGCTGCCGAACGGGGCCATTTTTGAACTGGCTCCTGTGGATGAAAACTCACAAAATTTACCACTGACATCTGTTACCACAGTGAACAGTCACGGACAAAGTCTAAGCCAGGGGTGTGGCCCAGGGACTCCATGGCACCCCCTTATGTCAGTGAGCCTTGTGGTTCGCATGTAGTTTCAGCTACACACACCAAATTGGTAGGTGAATGGAACTCCCAGTACAAACATTTTTTGCATATACATTATAATATAGCCACTCACAGGAAGTGAGGTATTTGGGATTTTGTGTGTTTTGACATACAATGGAATTTATCATACTCCTACACCATACACCAGAGATGTGTCAAAATTGGTATACATGATGTCAAAAAGTTGCAGATCTCAAATTGTGAGCATTTTTTGATATGTTGAAATATGACAAAATGGTGTTACTATGGAATTTTAACCTGTCTTGCCTATTGATCTCCTAGACCAGAGGTCACTAACAGGTAGACCGCGTGCTGGGTCCGGACCCAGAAGCTGTCCCATACGGCCCCGGACCTACAGCCAAAACAGAAGGTTAAGATGTAATACCCAGACACTTCAATTTTAATCAGCGCAGCTTTTGTAGTCTTTATGGTAGTGGTTCAGTGGATGAGGAAATGCACAGACTAATTGCATGAGAGTTAAATTTTGCGACTCTACGGTGCAGACAGATGAGAGAGTTGGAGGCAAGTTACACATGAAAAGACGGTAGAAAGAATGTCATGCCAAATTAGTTATCCTCGACCGAAATTATATCCCCTGCCCCCGGTGCGCGCGTACATTCAGAGTGAAGGTGGGTCTGCGTTGTTAGGCTTGAATTTTAGCTAAGCTAATGAGAAACCAGTAACACTTGGATTCTTTAATCATTGTATCGAATGTAGTTTTTTTCCACGATGTTTTCTAATGTGTCTTTTATGGAGGCCTAGTTTTGGATACTGTTATGAATTACTCTGAATGATCACAACGGTCATATTGTCGAATAGTATGACGTTAGAGGGGGATACACGCATTACTTCAGATGCAATTTCCCACCTGACATAAACTGTATCCCTCCTCCATGATACCAAATGTTACTCAAACATCCTGACTGTTATTCTGTATACATTTCTGATCATGCTTCACAACACTGGTGATTTTAGACAACTTTCCTCCCCCACAGCTAAAGTTACAGGGGGATACAAATTATTTCAGATGCATTTCCCCGCCATGATGCCAAATGATATTCAAACATCCTGACTTATTTTGTATCCAAATTGTTATCAAGCATGATAAGAAATGCAAACACATTAGATCATATGATAATAGTGCATAATTTGCCATTATGGAAGGTGAAAAAGTTGTCAAGTATCATAATTTTTTAAAGGATTTTAATATTGCTGATGCAACATTATATTTCAAATTCCCATATTGTTTGTTGTAGTAACACCAAACTCTCATCACACATCAACAGTGAACTCCTCTATAGACTACAACTCTTACTTTGGCCATTTACACTCTTAGGATAGGGTTAGGTAGGGTCTTTTATATGATATGTATGAAAGGGAGAGATGCATACGACTGAGCCATAGCAGACTGACATAACACCACCGCCGGGTAACGGAAAGAATGGCCTTTTAACCTGTCTTGACTATTCATTTTGATATGATGGTCTTGTGGTTGGCATATAGATTCAGCTACACACCAGTCTTGGTAGGTCTGTGGAACTGCTGAGAACAAACATTTTTTGTACATTGCTATAGCCACACCCAACAGGAAGTATTTTGGATTTTGCGTGTTTTAACACACAATGGAATTTGACATACTTCTCTTACATATTCATCAGATTTCTTTCAAATTTGGTATATGTGATGTCAACATGTTACAGAAGTTAAATTTTGAGGAATTTCTTGATATGTTGTAATAAGACAAAATGGCGCTATGATGAACTTAGATATCTCGCCAAATAAAAAGGAAATAAGTCATAAATTTATCATGTATTGCTTGATGAGCATCAGACTTCACTGGTTATTGAGAATCACTATGATGATATACACATAAGCAACATGGCAGAATGACATAGCACCACTGTCTGGCAAGCTAGCTATTAGTGCTTCCTGTGTCTAAGGTATTTTTAATCCTGTCCTGTCCAGCTGCTTCGCATACAGTATTTAGGATCTGGATGCAACAGAATTGCATCATTTGCAATAACATCTAACCAGAGGTGCAAATAGCAAATGCAGTATCTACAGTATGTACGTAAGGCAGTGATATGAACATAATATAAAGATGGAAGTACTATGAACATAATATACAGATGGATGTGCTATGAACATATATACAGATGTGAGTACTATAAACATATTTGTACAGAGGAATGTATGTACAGTCTCAGCTGAAACAACTGTAAGACCTCAGTTATGTTTAGACTGCTTCTCTCCCATAGATCTCTCTGAATTTACATCAGTAGTTGCTTCATCGAAATCATCAACGTGTCTCTTAGACCCCATCCCAACTAGACTGCTTAAAGACACCCTGCCATTAATTAACTCATCTTTATTAGACTTGGTAAATTTATCTCTAGTATCAGGCTACATACCACAGGCCTTTAAGACTGCAGTAATCAAACCCTTACTCAAAAAGCCTAGTCTTGATCCAGGAGTCTTGGCTAATTATAGACCAATATCCAACCTGCCATTTATTTCTAAAATCCTAGAAAAAGCTGTTGCTAAGCAGCTATCAGACCACTTACACAGGAATGAACTATTTGAAGATTTTCAAATCAGGATTTAGAGCACATCATAGTACAGAAACAACACTATTAAAAGTTACCAACGATCTTCTCTTAGCGTCAGATAATGGACTTGTTTCTATACTTGTCCTCCTAGACCTTAGTGCTGCATTCGACACCATTGACCACAACATCTTATTACAGAGACTGGTGCATGTGATTGGTATCAGAGGAACCGCGTTAAAATGGTTCCAATCCTATTTATCGGACAGATTCCAGTTTGTTCATGTCCATGATGAACCTTCCACACGAACACAAGTTAGTTATGGAGTTCCACAAGGCTCTGTGCTAGGACCGATTCTGTTCACCCTGTACATGCTACCTTTAAGCTATGTCATTAGGAAGCACTCTATTAATTACCACAGCTATGCAGATGACACTCAGTTGTATCTATCTATTAGACCTGTTAACACAAACCAGTTAACCACATACCACTGACATAAAGGCCTGGATGACCAGTAACTTTTTACTTTTAAACTCAGAGAAAACAGAAGTCATTATATTTGGGCCTAAAAATCTCAGAAATAACTTTTCTAAAATTATAGCTACTCTAGATGGCATAACCCTGGCCTCTAGCACTACTGTAAAAAACCTTGGAGTTATTTTTGACCAAGACATGTCCTTTAAATCACACATAAAACAAATCTCTAGAACTGCATTCTTCCACCTGCGCAACATTTCCAAAATTAGGAACATCCTGTCTCAAAATGATGCAGAAAAACTAGTTAGGGCTGGCTTCAGGCAACACTGAACAATCCCTTAGTTATGCTGCTATAGGCCTAGACTGCCCGAGGACCATCGGTGCACTGAGCTCCCCTACCCTCCCTTCCCTTACCCTCCCATTCCCCTCCCCTTCCCCTCCCCTTCCCCTCTCTTCCTCTCCTCCCACCTCACATGTATATTCCAGCATTGAATGTCACTAACCTTGTGCTCTCTCTCTCCCCTAGTTTGTGCTCTCTCCCTCTCTCTCTGTTCTCTCTATCTGTATCTTCTGCAGGTGTCCCTGGTCCTGGAGCTGTATATCGCTGATGTGCAGTTACTGGCCCCACCAACCTGCAGTGTCTATTTGTTGTTTATTGTTGCTGTTCTTTTCTCTCTGCTCTATCCACTCACCCCAACCGGTCGAGGCAGATGGCCGCCCAAACTGAGCACGTTTCTTCGAAACCAACCATCTATACTAGCACCGAAACAACTAGTAGCTCAGTGTTCCAACATCCACAAACAGCAACTGCTATCACAACTAGAGATTGAAGAGATACAACACAAATGCTAAGGCAAGGGGGAGCCAGGACGCAAGGTCAGGGGGGAAACAATACCATCCCCACCCGGGACTGGGTACCAAACCCCAATACCAAGCCCCCACACACTCAAAACAAGAGCAGCTGACCTGAGATTGAAGATCATGAGTAAGCTGGACACCTGGAACCTCTGCATTCGGTTACCAAGACTAAGTGAAGTACCCTCTGAAAGTCTACTTGAAGATGTGAATGCAGCATTACGAACAATCCCTACTGTGACCATCACTGAGACCAACAGGCTGATATACACCATGGCAACAGTGACCCTTGAGATGCTTGGTCACAAGACAAACACCACTAAGGAGCAGTATCCTGCATGGAGAAGGAGGGTGGAGACAAAAATAAGGGCAACATGGAGAAAAGTTAGCCAACTATCAGACCTGCAGAGAGCGTGGGATGAAGAAAGAGTTTGGTAACAAGTACAACAAGTTGTCCGTACCAGAGGCCCTGGAGGCTGCCAAGCCACGCGCCCTGGACACATGCCTGAAGACAAATAGAAGCAAGGAGAATAAACAGGGTGTTCTCCACCGAACTATCCAAAGTGTACTCTCAGTGGCAGAGTTGTAACATGAGAGCAGACCCACCAAGGCTGGAGACTGAACAATACATAACACCAATGCCCAGTGGCTGGTACAGCTGAGAGCAGACATTAGTAACCTCCCTGAACAGGACACGGTAACTATCACAACGGCAGATATCCAAGAAAGGGTCTCAAGCATGAAGAACTGGACATCATCAAAACATCAACTACTGGTAGATAAAGCAGTCGCTCGAGGCTAAGACCAGACAAGCCAATCTGTGCACCACCTGGATTGACATCAAGAAAGCCTATGACTCAGTGCCTTACACATGGATCCTAGAATGTTTGGAGCTGTACGACATCAATAGGACTCTAAGAACCTTCATAAGGAACTCAATGGGACTGCAGAAAACAACCCTATTGGCCAAACTTAAGCCAATTGCACAAGTCTCCATCAAGTGCAGCATCTACCAAGAAGATGCTCTGTTCGCACTGCTGTTCTGCATAGGCCTGAACCCCCTCAGCCAGCATCACTAAGACTGGCTTCAGATACCGACTGCGAAATGGAGCAACCAGTCACCTCCCATACATGGATGATATCAAGCTCTACGCCAGGAGTGAGCGAGACATCGACTCACTGATGCACACCACCAGGATATACAGCAACGACACTAGAATGCCATTCAGACTGGATAAGTGTGGTCGGATGATAAAGAGGGAAGGTTGTCAGGACTGAAGGAATTGAACTGCCAGAAGGCAGCATAGCGGATGTTGATTAAAGCTACAAGTACCTTGGAATCACGCAGGCAAATGGGAACCAAGAAGAAGCTGCAAGGAAAGCAGCCACAGCCAAATACCTACAGAGAGTAAGGCAACTCCTAAGAAGTCAGCTAAATGGGAAGAACAAGGTCCAAGCCATCAACACCTACGCCCTGCTGGTCATCAGATACCCTGCTGGCATAATAAGCTGGCCAAAAGAGGAGACAGAGACCACCGATGTCAAGACAAGGAAGCTCTTCACAATGCATGGAGGACTTCACCCCAAATCCAGCATCCTGAGACTGTACACTAAGAGGAAGGAAGGAGGCCGGGGACTGGTGAGCATCAGAGCCACCATCCAAGATGAAACAGCCAAGATCCATGAGTACATCAGGAAGATGGCCCCAAGCGATGGAATACTTGAATATCTCAGGCAACAGAAGCCAGATGCAGAGGAAGAAGAGCGAGAACCATCATGGCAGGACAAACCCCTGCACGGCATGTACCACCGACAGATACAAGAAGTGGCTGATATCAAAAAGTCCTACCGGTGGCTGGAAAAAGCTGGACTGAAAGACAGCACAGAGGCACTAATCGTAGCAGCACAAGAACAGGCCCTGAGCACAAGATCGATAGAGGCCGGGGTCTACCACACCAGGCAGGACCCCAGGTGCAGGCTGTGCAAAGATGCCCCTGAGACAATCCAGCACATAACAGCAGGTTGTAAGATGCTAGCAGGCAGAGCGTACATGGAACGCCATAACCAAGTGGCCGGCATAGTGTACAGGAACATCTGTGCCGAGTATGGGCTGGAGGTCCCAAGGTCAAAATGGGACACACCTCCAAAGGTGAGGGAGAATGACCGAGCTAAGATCCTGTGGGACTTCCAGATACAGACCGACAAACAGGTGATGGCTAACCAACCGGACACAGTAGTGGTGGACAAACAGCAGAAGAAAGCCGTAGTGGTAGATGTAGCAATCCCAAGTGACAGCAACATCAGAAAGAAGGAACATGAGAAGCTGGAGAAATACCAAGGGCTTAAAGAAAAGCTAGAAAAGATGTGGAAGGTGAAGGCAACAGTGGTCCCCGTGGTAATCGGCACCCTCGGGGCCGTGACCCCCAAACTGGGAGAGTGGCTCCAACAGATCCCAGGAACAACTTCAGAGATCTCAGTCCAGAAGACACACCACCCATAGGGGTGAGAAGGGAAGTTTTTTTTAATATATATATATATATATATATATACATACATACATACACATATACATATATATATATATAAATACATACAGTGGGTACGGAAAATATTCAGACCCCTTTAAATTTTTCACTCTTTGTGTCATTGCTGCCATTTGCCAAAATCAAAAAAGTTCATTTTATTTCTCATTAATGTACACTCAGCACCCCATCTTGACAGAAAAAAACAGATATGTAGAAATTTTTGCAAGTTTATTAAAAAAGAAAAACTGAAATATCACATGGTCATAAGTATTCAGACCCTTTGCAGTGACACTCATATTTAACTCACATGCTGTCCATTTCTTCTGATCCTCCTTGAGATGGTTCTGCTCCTTCATTGGAGTCCAGCTGTGTTTAATTAAACTGATTGGACTCGATTAGGAAAGGAACACACCTGTCTATATAAGACCTTACAGCTCACAGTGCATGTCAGAGCAAATGAGAATCATGAGGTTGAAGGAACTGCCCAAGGAGCTCAGAGACAGAATTGTGGCAAGGCACAGATCTGGCCAAGGTTACAAAAGAATTTCTGCATCACTCAAGGTTCCTAAGAGCACAGTGGCCTCCATAATCCTCAAATGGAAAAAGTTTGGAACGACCAGAACTCTTCCTAGACCTGGCCGTCCAGCCAAACTGAGCAATCGTGGGAGAAGAGCCTTGGTGAGAGAGGTAAAGAAGAACCCAAAGATCACTGTGGCTGAGCTCCAGAGATGCAGTAGGGAGATGGGAGAAAGTTCCACAAAGTCAACTATCACTGCAGCCCTCCACCAGTCGGGGCTTTATGGCAGAGTGGCCCGATGGAAGCCTCGCCTCAGTGCAAGACATGAAAGCCCGCATAGAGTTTGCCAAAAAACACATGAAGGACTGCCAGACTATGAGAAATAAGATTCTCTGGTCTGATGAGACCAAGATTGAATATTTTGGCGTTAATTCTAAGCGGTATGTGTGGAGAAAACCAGGCACTGCTCATGACCTGCCCAATACAATCCCTACAGTGAAACATGGTGGTGGGAGCATCATGTTGTGGAGGTGTTTTTCAGCTGCAGGGACAGGACAACTGGTTGCAATTGAAGGAAAGATGAATGCGGCCAAGTACAGAGATATCCTGGAAGAAAACCTCTTCCAGAGTGCTCAGGACCTCAGACTGGGCCGAAGGTTCACCTTTCAACAGGACAATGACCCTAAGCACACAGCTAAAATAACAAAGGAGTGGTTTCGGAACAACTCTGTGACCGTTCTTGACTGGCCCAGCCAGAGCCCTGACCTAAACCCAATTGAGCATCTCTGGAGAGACCTGAAAATGGCTGTCCACCAACGTTCACCATCCAACCTGACAGAACTGGAGACGATCTGCAAGGAAAAATGGCAGAGGATCCCCAAATCCAGGTGTGAAAAACTTGTTGCATCATTCCCAAGAAGACTCATGGCTGTACTAGCTCAAAAGGGTGCTTCTACTCAATCCTGAGCACAGGGTCTGAATACTTATGACCATGTGATATTTCAGTTTTTCTTTTTTAATAAATTTGCAAAAATTTCTACATTTCTGTTTTTTTCTGTCAAGATGGGGTGCTGAGTGCACATTAATGAGAAATAAAATGAACTTTTTTGATTTTGGCAAATGGCTGCAATGACACAAAGAATGAAAAATTTAAAGGGGTGTGAATACTTTCCGTACCCACTGTATATATATATATATATATGTGTGTATATATATATACATACATATATGTATGTGTGTGTGTATGTATATATACACACACACACACACACACACAATACAAACATTATCAATGCTTATGCTATGTAAACAATATGTGAGACATTACTATTGTCAGTGATAACAGTGCAATACAGTGTTTTTAATAATATAGTAATAATAACAATAATGACTATAATAACTATATTCAAGGTCGACTGCAGCTGGGAGGGACTGTCTGCTGCAGGAGGACTGGGCTGTCTGGGAGTGCTTTGGGACAGGGGAGGGACCCACGGCACATTGAGAAGAGTAAGAACGATACATGCTTTTATGTCAACCTCGAAAGTCTCCAATAACCAGAAAAAAAAAAAAAAAACAGCTTTTTTGAAAAGATGGTCCCCTGAGTCCAGGGAGGACCGGCTACCAAACCAGGGCCAACACCCCAGGGCGGGACCACCACTTTCCCCAGGCAGCCAAGCCCCAACGCCAGAGCAGGGGTAGAAGATGGGAACCCCACCCCACCTAACAGCTCAGGGATTTGTGCTTGTGTTGGGTTGGGTGCATGAAATGCCATGTAGAGTGTTCTATATTGTGTGTGGAGAGGTGAGTGTGAGGTGCATGATGACCTATGGTGCAATTAAAATGAGGAGGCAGCTGTGGCACAGGTCTCCTACAGCTGCCTGACAGTGGAGATCTGGTACACTTCTCTTCTTGCCCTCCATGTCTCATATGCATTTAAAATTGTGGGACAGGCATTCAAGAGGGCAGGCAGAGGGCAGAACTGCCCTAAGGCAGCCCCACCCATCAAACCCCTTCTCTCCATCTGCCAAGGCCCTACATATTTGTGTTGAGCTGAAAGGGAAAGGAAGAGGGAGTAGGGGCACCAGAGGAGACAAAACATGGCCTCCTCCCAGGAGCCAACTTCCCGACGTCCCAGGTCTTCTAACTAGTCCCGCAAACCCACTCCTGGCAACAGGGAACCAGGTTTACTCAGCCTGGGGGCACAACGGGTCCACCACAGAGATATGTTTCTTAGGTAGGTCTTACTCCAGAAAAGAGCTCCAAACACTAAGAACAGCTATCAGTGTTTAGAGTCTCTGAGGTAAGACAGTAAGTTGTGTATGTGTCATCTCTTTTCTGTTCTCAGCCAGGGAGGTCTCATGGAACTAGTTGTTAATACAATAAAACTGTGCAAACAAACTAGCTTATAAGCCATTTTATTAACAGTGTTTGTGAAAATAAATCTTAATCCCGAATATATATATATTTTCTGTCATCTACAAGCTATAAACTGTTCTGTTAATTGTTTTAGAGTCAAGGCCAGAGTAAAGGGATATGCAGTAAATCCAGGACACATTAAATTGCTCAAGAAGTTAGGAAAAGTGATCGGAGAAAATGATTCCACAAGAAAAAAAAACTATTAAAATGTCTTATGCCATAATTGTTCTAATGCACCTCCCAACTGATGTCAGTTGATGTGTGTGTGTGTGTATGACTGAGGTTCAATCCTCACCTGGCACCACAGGGTGGCTCTACCGGCTTCGGCCACCTCTTGCACAGTGTGGCCTGGCTCGTCCTGATCACAGAGAGGCAACAGCACCTGGGAGCCATGCTTCTTATATCTAATAATAGATAAAGAGGGACTGTGTTAGCTGGGCAATCGATGAGAAATTGAGTGCATCACTTGGGAAAACCTGAGCATACAGAGGATCAAAAATAAATAACAGATTACAAGCATCAAAGATGACATTATACTATAATTTTTTTTATTCCATGATAATTCTGTGCCAATCCTCTTCTGCTGGTATTGGATTAATGTGATGGATTGGATTATGTAAAGTGTTTTTTTAAAAAATGAAGCAACACATGTTGAAATTGAAGCTGACAGACATTACCTGAGACGCAACTGAGCTGCAGACTGCCCAAGCTTCTGTGCAATTCGTTCCTTCAGTTCGTGGTATTGCAAGTCTGCAGGGACAGAGACAGCCACTGTGTATGTGTAGTGGACCTTCACCACCACAGAGCCTTCCTTTGCTCCCTGAGGTGAGCCAGTATTCTAAGAACCAGTAGAAACATAAATTGTTTGTGGAAGATCTTTAACATTTTATTTAAAAATAATCTAGCCAAGTTAATTACTTTTAACATAGCTGTTATGTAGCAATAATAGTGATAGTTCTATTATTAGTAGTGCATGTTGTTAGGCCCGAGCCTTGTTTCCTGTTTATCTTTTATTTTGGTCAGTTTCCTGTGTTCCGGTTCTGTTTGTATTAGTTCTAGGTAGCTTTATGTTTCGTTTGGTCATTAGTAAGATTATGTTCACCTGCGTCTAATTAGTTCTTCAGTTCTGTGTATATATATCCCCTGTGTTCCTTTGTTCCCCGCTGGAACATTACGATTACTATTACCAATGCTAAGTGTGAAGAGTGTTCCTGTCCTGTCTGCCTGTCCGCCGAGTAGCGGAGGATATTTTGTGTTTTTGAGCCCTGGACGGTCCAGGGGAATAAAGCCTGCTGTGTCCAGCATTTGGGTCCTCACACTTCTTTCCTTCACCACCGACACCACCAGTTAGCATAACACATGTGCTAGCATTTCTACTGTTCCTACAGTTCTGATACTGTTCAAATAGTACTAATTAGTAGACGTAATAATAGTTCCTAATGTGAAATCCTGTCAACATGTATCAGTAAACCAGGAGTAAACTGTGAAAACCTCAACTTTATTTGTTTAGCACTGTTGAAAACCATTGAAGTTGACCAAAGTCCTGTACAAGTTAAAAACATAATTCAAAAACAGGTAAGTTTTAAGAAGAGATTTAAAAAATAGGTACTGAGGAGGCTTGTCTAATGTGGAAGGGCAGCTCATTCCACAGTTTGGGTGCTGCCACTGCAAAAGCTCAGTCCCGTCTGAGCTTATGTATCAGCTTAGGTTTTTGGTATACTCAGTAGCAGCTGGAGTGTATGCACATAGAGCTCAGAGAGGTAGGGCAGGACAACACCATTCAGACATTTAAAAGCAAATTTAAAAAGTTTAAAATGAACCCTGAAGTGCACAGGCAGCCAGTGAAGCGAGGATAAAACTGGGGAAATATATTTCCGTGTGCCAGTTAAAAGACATGCAGCAGCGTTTTGTAAGAGCTGCGCTTGAGAAATGGAAGACAATAACATCAAAGTAAAGTGCATTACAGTAATCAAGCCGTGTGGTGATGAAGGCGTAGATTACTGTTTCAAAGTGCTGCGGTGTGAGAAAGTACTTAACTTTGGCCAGCTGCCTCAGGTGGAGGAAACTGGACTTGACCACTGATCGGATCTGGCTATCAAGCTGAAGATCAATGTCCATTTTAAAGCCTAGGTTTAAGATTTCAGGTTTGGCATATTGTGCCAGAAGTCCCAGGTCTAGAGGGTGCGACCCCTCTAATAGTACTGGGACCAAACGCCAACACAGTTTTCGAGTTATTAAAATGTTAAAAATTCAGAGCCATCCAGGCTTTAATGTCATCTAACAGGGAAAATCCAGAAATCTAAAATTCCATCAAAGTACAGTGCGAGTCCAGGAGAAAAAAAATAGAACACAACCAAATAACAAGACAAACCAACAATGAAAGACAGGAAGACTGAGGCTTAAATGCAGAAACACTATGACACTAACAAAAGACAGGTGAAAACAATCAGGCTGATTACAAGGCAAGGTCAAAAACTAAATTAAAGAAAACATCATGGACAGAAAACGCTACAAAATATGAGACAGAACAGGAAGCAGAGTGGGACTGTGACAACAGTACTATGAAACTTCATCAAGCCTCTACATTAATGTCACTAAGACTAATTCCCTGTATGTTGTACATCATGCAGAAAAGAGGTGTCAAGAGCAGCACATTATGTATGAAAAAGCATTATTACTAATCAGTTTGAAGTGAAGACTTCCTAAATAACCTTGACAGAGAGAAACTGTTATTTCATGGCAAATGTGGAAGGAAGTTCATTAGTTATTTGACAATCTTTTCAGGTGACTATGGCATGCAGAGACACAAAAGAATATGGATATCCAAATGCAGACTACCTTAGCATCCTCTGAGCATCATAGTGACTTAATCAGGACACATTAGAGATGGGCAAATGATACCGAGGCTTCGGAGCTTGTGTCACTCTTCCTGAAGCGGAGTGATTCGAAACACTGTGTCGGAGCTTGTATCAAAACACCAGTGTCACGTGACTGATGATCGCTGTTTCGCTTCGCGCTTCATCGCTCCAAAGTGTTTCAAAGCTTTTCATTGGCTCATAGTCTTTCAGTGTGTGTCATTGGCTCATGGCGTTTCAATGCATTCTGAGCCAATGACAGCTTGACAGGTTTGACAGATTTGAGTGGTTTGGTGCCATACCAGCTATATAAGATGCATCATTCTGCTTCAGGATTTGGAGAGTGAGAGAGAGTATTTTGGCAAGTTTCACGGCGAGTCCCACCAATAAGCGACGTTCTAAAGTTTGGGATCATTTTGATCCCAAGAGGTCTGAACTTTTGTTGCTGTCATGGGATTGAAACAGTGCCAGTGCTTCATTCATGCTCTTTAGAGGTTGCTATGGCTTCAGTTGTCCACCAGATGTCACCGTCACTGAAGTCTCGAAGCTTTGAATCTTTTTCGGCACAATTGTCAGGAAAGCCTCAGTGCTTCATGAGGCTTCACTTGCCCATCACTAGGACACATCAACATTTCCTCTGCCATGCTCAAGCTTACAAAGCAGTTTCTTCTAAAGTCCACAAATTCCTACTAAATTTAGATCAGGTACATAGCAAAGGAGAGTATTGTGTCATGCACTGGATGTGCAAGGTAAAAGAACTGCAATGCAATTCCACCTTTCAGCTTTGCAAACATGAATGTGGCTTTTTAGAGGGGGATATTACCTGCTCGCTGGCTGTGTACCTGGGAGGTTCTGAGGCTGGTAGCTGTGTGTGGGTGGCAGTAGTGTAGGATGGAGGTGGAGTGTCTGAGATAAAAGGCACTGCAGGAAAAACAGGGCACAGGTACAGGATGAGAAATACAAGGATGAATGAGTAGATGCTGTGTTCTTTGTGTCTGCTAAAGAATTTAAGCAGTTTTAAGGTATCACTTAAGAGTTGTATTTTTTGCTTAAGCCGACATTAAAAATAACATATAATGTAGCTTACATTCAGTTTTTGTTGTGTGGTTCACATGAAAGGTAAACAGGACCCAAGACTGCAAAACTAAAAGCTTTATTGAAACTAAAGATAACTGAAGGAAAAACTTAACTGCATGTGCATGGGGGGAAGAACGGGAGACACGGGAAACACGACGGACAGGGACAGGCAGGCACACAGGCTAACAAACTGTCAAACAAGTCTCAGGCAAAACATTCAGGATGAGCCAACAAAGAACAAATGTACAGGGCTGGTATATATAGACACAAAAGGAGAGAAAGAAAGGGTAGAGCAGGGACAGGTGAAACTGATTAGGAATGATTAACATAAAGCTACTGAGGACCACGAGACGGACGGACAGGAACTAAATGCAAAATAAGAGTCCTCAGGCCGGGAAGTCCAAGTAATGGTTATAACAGTATTCAGGGACAGGGAGGCCGGAGGCCAAAGGCTTGGGCAGGGAGGCAAGAGGCTCTGGCAGAAGGGTCTGGGGACTCTGGCAGGCTAGCTGGGGGTGAGGATGGCTTTTTCTGGCAGTGTCGTCATTGTCAACAAGGTCTGGTAGGTGTGCTGGATCTGGGCTGAATAGCACTGAAGAGCCCCCCTCCCTTTTCATTTGAGTAAAAACAATTTTATTTCAATATTCATTTTGAATTTTAGCATTCATAATTGATCAACTGAAGCATGCACATTTGATTAATTTTGTATTGTCAATGTTAAAGTTTGTTTTGTCTAACTTATAAATAGAATGTCTCCTTATGTTTTGAGTTCCCGGTCTGCTGGACTACGGTTGTTAGCCATCCAGGTAAAAGATTGGGCTGATGCCCACAACAGGCTTAAATACCTCCAACTAGGCCTGGACTATACCAATACCACTTAATGGGGCGGGGTGATTTGGGGGAGATGCTTTTGTTCATTTGTTATAGTTCATTTGAAAGTTTATCTGCTATGTTAATGTAGTATCTTTAAAATGTAATTAAGTTTTGAGTTGCAGCAAACTGACTTAATGTTTATTGTAGTTGCTTTAGTTATTGTTTTCTGTCTACCCCTAGGTGTGTCCCTTATTGGTCTGGCCAGCCAGTATATATGTGGTCCCCTGTGTGTCATTTAGGGAGGTCAGTTTTGTCTTTGTTAGTAGTTGGAACCTTTGTTGTAGTTCAGTTTGTGGTTTCCACTAAGTTCACTTATCTTGTGTTGACCTCTTTTAGGGCCCATTTGTTTGATGTTGAGTATTCCTTTGTATTTAATTCATTTTAAAACCCATTTCTTTTGAAAATTATCTCTTGAATTCTGTCTAACTGCTCGGTCCATGATAACAGGTTCCTGTAATAAAGATACATCAACATGTAGTGACTGTCAAAGTTTCATCAGGAAAGTCTGACAATAGATCTGTCCACGCAAGATCATGTAGTCAGTCAGTCTGCTCTGTGTCCCCTAATGCTGCCTGGGGAGCCTTGGTTGTATGTCATACTATAGCATATTAATAATTATATTATCAAAAAGCACATAAGGTATCAGCAGTCTACTTTAAAAAACTTTTCATTTTGAAGCACATTTGCAACTGTAATCTCAAAATACATGAATGCCAATATCACAAGCACCTAGTAAAGATGGAGCCACAGTACTACATGGTACACATCAGAAATTTTTTGAATGGAGAAGTACTTGCTGGAGCATATTAGAGGAAAGAAGGTGGAGAGGCTTTACTCTACTGAGGAACGAGGATTTTAGATAAGGTAGAGTAGAAGGACCCAGAAGCTGTTGATCAGTTTTTACCCTGTGGAGGACGGGTTGGTGGCTTCAGTCCAGGTGGGAGCGGGATCCCACTGGGAACTCTCTGTGGAAAATGACAGTAAAGTCAGTAAAACTGTAATTTTATGTTTATTTCCAAAAGAGAAAAAAAAACATTGAACTTTTCTCCAAGCGGGACACTTACAGTGTATCTTTCATTTAAGGAGCCTAGTAATCTTGTAACTGTTCTGGCTTAAGGACTTTAACTGTAGCAGTGTTTTTTGAAAACGATTTGCATCCCTTTTCTCTGACCTAACACTTTGTTGCCTGGTCTAGAGGGAGAAGCACAGCACAGCATGAATCTAATTTTGAGCAATCTGTGAAGTGCTGCCATTGAAGCTCTAAATTGAAGTCTAGTCTGTGTTTCATCTTAGGGCCAGCTTGAAATATGGTTATAATGTGTTATTCCATGGACAAATAAATTACATTTTCCTTTTTGCCTTTGAATGTCTTGATATCTGCAGGTTGAAGAATGGACACTGGCAAAAGTCCTCTCTGAAAAACAAAACTCAGACACATAAATATCAAGGCACTGACACTTAAATAAAACATCTTTGTTATTCTTATGGTATAGGCATAAAACAGAGAAATTTTGCCTTGTTTTGATTTGGTTCACTAAAGATCTAGCTCCTCTCTCTCCTCACCTGTCCATCATATATGACAGTTGCCATGCCATCCCTGTCCTCCTCCCTGAATAAAAACACCATGGCCCCTCCTGGCACAGTCACTTGTCCTGGACCCCGAGCCATATAAGGAGTCTGCACACGCATGTATCGAGAATCCCTGACAGGTAGTGAAAAGACAATTATGGCAGTCATATTTTCATATTTCAACATCCATGGTGTTATTATAATGTGTGTGTGTGTGTGTGTGTGCGTGTGTGCGTGTGTGCGTGTGTGCGTGTGTGTGTGTGTGTGTGTGTGTGTGATTGGTGATAATACTTACTGAGCCCCATCCACCTTGGGCTCATAGAACCCAGGCTTCTGTAGATGAAGAGAGTGACAGTTAACAAACTTTATAATATATTAACATATAATACTTAAAACTGTGTCTTACCTGCAGCCTCAGCGGTTCAAAGCCTCCAAAGTCATCATTGGGAATGACGGAGCAAATCACCTGCAAGTGCAGCATAACGTGATATTTTAAATATGATATTTAAACTTAGAGGAAATTTTTCTAGCCTGGAAAAACAGTCTACTAACATATAAAAAAGCTCTCCGTAAAGCCAAAACTGCATACTATTCATCACTAATAGAGGAAAATAAGAACAATCCCAGGTTTCTTTTCAGCACTGTAGCCAGGCTGACAAAAAGTCACAGCTCCGTTGAGCCCAGTGTTCCCTTAGCTCTCAGCAGTGATGAATTTATGAGTTTCTTTACAAATAAAATCACAACTATTAGAGATAAAATTCAGCAGATGCTTCCTATACCTGCAATAAATGAATCTTTTACTACAGTAGCTCTTGAATCATCTGTAGGACCTCAGTTATGTTTAGACTGCTTCTCTCCTATAGATCTCTCTGAATTTACATCAGTAGTTGCTTCATCGAAATCATCAACGTGTCTCTTGGACCCCATCCCGACTAGACTGCTTAAAGGCACCCTGCCATTAATGAACTCATCTTTATTGGACTTGGTAAATTTATCTCTAGTATCAGGCTACGTACCACAGGCCTTTAAGACTGCAGTAATCAAACCCTTACTCAAAAAGCCTAGTCTTGATCCAGGAGTCTTGGCTAATTATAGACCAATATCCAACCTGCCATTTATTTCTAAAATCCTAGAAAAAGCTGTTGCTAAGCAGCTATCAGACCACTTACACAGGAATGAACTATTTGAAGATTTCCAATCAGGATTTAGAGCACATCATAGTACAGAAACAGCACTGTTGAAAGTTACCAACGATCTTCTCTTAGCCTCAGATAATGGACTTGTTTCGATACTTGTCCTCCTAGACCTTAGTGCAGCATTCGACACCATTGACCACAACATCTTATTACAGAGATTGGAGCATGTGATTGGTATCAGAGGAACAGCGTTAAAGTGGTTCCAATCCTATTTATTTATGACCAGTAACTTTTTACTTTTAAACTCGGAGAAAACAGAAGTCATTATATTTGGGCCTAAAAATCTCAGAAATAACTTTTCTAAAATTATTGCTACTCTAGATGGCATAGCCCTGGCCTCCAGCACTACTGTAAAAAACCTTGGAGTTATTTTTGACCAGGACATGTCCTTTAACTCACACATAAAACAAATTTCTAGAACTGCATTCTTTCACCTGCGCAACATTTCCAAAATTAGGAACATCCTGTCTCAAAATGATGCAGAAAAACTAGTCCATGCGTTTGTTTCCTCAAGGCTAGATTACTGTAACTCATTACTATCTGGATGTCCTAATATCTTAATAAAAAGCCTCCAATTAATCCAGAATGCCGCAGCCAGAGTCCTGACAGGAACTAGCAAGAGAGATCATATTTCTCCTATATTGGCTTCTCTTCATTGGCTCCCTGTAAAATATAGAATAGAATTTAAAATCCTTCTTCTCACATACAAATCCCTTCATAATCAAGCTCCTTCATACCTTAAAGACCTCATAGTACCATATTATCCCAATAGACCACTTCGCTCTCAGAGTGCAGGCCTACTTGTGGTTCCCAGAGTTCTCAAAAGCAGAATGGGAGGCAGAGCCTTTAGCTATCAAGCTCCTCTCCTGTGGAACCAGCTCTCAGCCTGGGTTCAGGAGGCAGACACTCTCTGTACTTTTAAGGCTATTCCACCATTGAATGTTACTAACCTTGTGCTCTCTCTCTCCCCTAGTTTGTGCTCTCTCCCTCCCTCTCTCTCTCTCTCTCTCTCTCTGTACCTTCTGCAGGTGTCCCTGGTCCTGGAGCTGTTTATCGCTGATGTGCAGTTACTGGCCCCACCAACTTGCAGTGTCTATTTGTTGTTTATTGTTGCTGTTCTTTTCTCTCTGCTCTATCCACTCACCCCAACCGGTCGAGGTAGATGGCCGCCCAAACTGAGCCCGGTTCTGCTGGAGGTTTTTTTCTTCCGTTAAAGGGAGTTTTTTCCTCTCCACTGTCGCCAAGTGCTTGCTCATAAGGGAATTGTTGGGTTTTTAGTTTTAGTTTTTGTAAAGTGCCTTGAGATGATTTGTATTGTGATTTGGCGCTATACAAATAAAATTGAATTGAATTGAATTGAATATTTATAGTTTCTTTAAGTGGCAAATTGAATTCTGCACAATTTTAATGGTTCTCTTCATTAGTTTTATAAAAGTGGCAAGAGCGATGTGGAGTAATTCAAGCTTCTTATAGTATCTCACAATACGGACAGTACTTTACCTTTGCTTTGCCCAGGAAGTCTCTTTGCTGCAGCTGCTCCAGATCCTGTTTCCTGGGACGAAACACCGTACCTTCAGGTACAAAGAGAGGAGCAAGGACCTCTTCCTGCTATTTGAAAAGTTAAAGTGCTCTTTTAATTTAACATTAATGAATATAGTGTTTGTGTGTGTGAACTATAATACACATATATGCAGTGTGCATGTAAGTGTGTGCGTTAAGTTATTTTGATATTGATATGAGCAATGTACACACGTGGACAAAATGTCACGTGGTAGCCTTCCATTAAAGAAGGAAAAATGTCACAATGGTCATTGAAATAACTGAAACTGAACTGAAAATAATAATAATAATATAATAATAATAATAAAAAGAAATTTACTGAAATTTAAATAATGAAAATCAGACATTGCTTTTGAACTGTGGTTCAACAGAAGCATTAAAAAAAAACAAACTAATGAAACTGGCCTGTACAAAAATGATGGTACCCCTAAAGAAGCATCTGACAAATCAAAAATGGCAACGTCTGCTGAAAAAATCAATAATACTTCATTTAAAAAAGTGAGACTGCAATGAAAGTTTAAAACCTGCTCCTCCTTTTTTGTGCACAAGGAATACCCAAATTAAACTAGCTGTTGTCTTTATAGTTTAAGGGTTGTATTGATGACCTTGGTATCAAAAAAGGAAAGGAAACAGTTTATTATTTCAAACTGTAAAGTATGAAATATGACACCCCTTCCTCCCATAGCTGCGCCTGCTGCGTGCCCAGCATTGTCAGGGAGACAGGACATTAAGGCTGCGAGCCATCCCCACTCCCCTTTGCCCCCCATACAGTATGCCTCATTCGAAAGGGTTTTTCATTGGCTACAACATTTGTCAGTCATCATTGACAAACAATGCGACTGGCTGATTTTACTGTCATTAGAAGTTGTTCTCTCCCTCTGGGTGGGTTTTGTTCTGAGTCGTGACTCCCATTGGTTTTCGTACTGACTTACGCTGTAAAACAACAAATAAGTTTGATTGAGGGCTGCTCGTGTAATTCACAGAAGCCTAATGAATGTAGATCCACTGTCTGTTTGTAGTGAAAAAATGGCAAAATCCACCGTAAAACAAACAGGATTAAAAACTTTTTTGAGGACTGAAAAGTGAAGGACGATGGTTTTATGGCTTTTACTCAAGGATAATACATCTTTTGGACTAAAACGTGTAACCGGGTTATAAGTCACTCAGTGTTATAATTACACAAAATCTGTATTTAACCTCAAATGTAGCATACCTGGCTAGTAATACCTCCAAGCCTCTAGGGCTCGCACTTGAGTTCGCGGCAAATGCTCTTTCTTCTCCTGTGGTATTCCCTCTGTAAATACAGAGGGCACCTCTTTCTATTTCTCTACTGGGTGCCGGTTTCCTCTGTTCAGTTAATGGTTCAAATCAAAATGGTTCAATGTTATTATCGGCTATTTGTCTGTGGTTATTTAATTTCTTATCACTCTGTCTGTGGCTAACCATAATATGGGTGTGTTGATGCATAAAGGTTTGTAAGGTAACTTTTTACTGGCAAAGTGTCGCTAGCTAAAGAGCTTCATCAAGCTCAAGCTAACTCTTCCTCGTACATTTTGTGTAGGAGCTGGTGCGGGCGGAGTGTTCACTGAAGGTGGTTTCATGTTGTTTTTTTGGGTACCAGGTATGTCAAATTGTAATTGAGTTCATGTTCTGTGTTATATGTGAGCATGCTCATTGCGCCCTTTTCTGATCAGTGGGAGAGAAGCTGGTGCAGGTGGAGTGTTGACTGGAGGTGGTTTAATGTTGTTTTGTTTTGGGTACCAGGTACCGGGAATAAATGAAAAGTCAACCAAGAGCCCTGTGTCACCATTTTGTCCATAACACAACACAACACAACCCAGAATTTCCCCAAATACATCGGGAACCACTATACCAACTGGCCGTACGTGGTGACCAAAGCCCGGGAGGAAACTCAAGATGGCGGGGCAGAAACTGGCAATCCAGGCACAGGGAGGCTTCTAATGCAACCGGTTACACATGCATGCACTATGGTCCCTGAATTCTAAATGATATGCAACACTTGCTGTTTCAATACCTGTGTGGATCTGTACACATCAGCAAAGGTAAGAAGTAGCATTTTTTCTAGCATTTGTACTCTTGTTAAACATTAAGAAACTGCTGTCGCTGTGATAATTTAATCCTAAATTGCTTTATACCATTTGAATCATGTCACTTTCTGCTTTAACCCTCTGGGGTCGACGCACGCGCCGGCGCGTTTTAATGCATCTTTTTCTGATAAGGCCGAAACAAACTTAAATTACTCCGTCAATTCTGATCGTACAGATAAAAGAAGTATATCATTCAAATCTGTAAAGGGTCTAGTTTTAGTGGTATACCATCATAATAAAAACAAAACGTGCTTTTTTTAAATAAAAAAAGCCGACAGGGTGCGCTCTCGGCCTTTTCTGTCTCTGCCATTTCTCTTCACAGACGCGTAAATAAAACAACCAGAATCTCAGCGAATACTTGCCTCATAAAAATAAGAATTATATGGCTAGAAAGCTTGAAATGTTTTCTTTTGAGTGAAACAATTCAAGTCAAAAACAAATCATCACTTTTTATTTAATCCGTATGAACGTAAGGAGAAGTCCGTTTTTTCCTGTCTCACCTCATTACAGGTAATGCGGTCCCGCCTTGTACACTGTCCACTGTTCACATGTAAATAATCTCAGGTGAACCAGGTAAATATGTGCACACCCCCGAGAAATGACAAAATATCAAACTTCATCATAGAATTTAATCACTTTTTCGGCGCGTTTGGATGATGGCGTGTTACGCACGTGAAGCGGCGCTCCTTATATTCCACACAGAGACAAATACTTTAGCTTGTCCTCAGAGTAAAAACACTGATTTTAACTCAAATGAGGATCGTTTGGCTCCTCATTGTTTTGTATTGTGCTGCACTAATCCGTCCCATCTACATTGACTGAAAGGCTCATTATGCGCGTCTTTGTCTGGTCGTTCAGTGCGTCTTTTGTGTTCTCAGGTAAATCACATGACTATTCATCCTCAGACACACCCTCTTGCATATGGCCTTTCTGGACAAAAGTGTCTTAGAAAATTTAAATCATTGTGAATGTGAATGTGTGAGCAAGATGACATTCACAGCACTCTGAAGTAAACCCTTTAGCCTACAACATGCTGGTCTCCAAAGTCTTGTGAACCAATGTTCTGTTTATGTTTTATGGTCTTATTTCAGTGAGTAAAAAATTGTAGTTTTTCACTAACCATGCATAAACACTTTTTTCTAAAAAACACAATAATGTATAAACTTGCTGCTCACATATTATTGTAGCCAATTTTGTGCTGATTACAGTGTTATCAGACTTTAGACATTAATATGTTTAAAAGACACTGAAAAAAGCACAAATGTCAGGACATGTCAAAATTTGTCCAGGCCCCAAAAACCCCCTCAGACCCCAGAGGGTTAATAAATTTGCAAAAATTTCTACATTTCTGTTTTTTTCTGTCAAGATGGGGTGCTGAGTGTACATTAATGAGAAATAAAATGAACTTTTTTGATTTTGGCAAATGGCTGCAATGACACAAAGAGTGAAAAATTTAAAGGGGTCTGAATACTTTCCGTACCCACTGTATATGTGTGTAAAATCATCACTGTATAACACCAAGTGATTTAAACATCAGGGAGAGACAAAAGCAAGACAACACCCAAAAAGGGAATGGTTTTATATATGATGTTTTCTCCTTCCCTTTTGTGTTTTTCTACTGTCTTTGTCACTACTGGTAGCATGAGGCAGTACCTGCAGCCTAATCAGGTTGCACTGGTAGTCCAGTTACTCCAATGGCACATTCATACGTGCAGTTACAAGATGCTTTGCTGTATCTTCCAGCACAGTTTTAGGAGCATAGAGGAGATACTAGGAGATCAGCTGTTGCATCAGGAAAGCTGGACCTCCATCAGGATTCTGACCAATCTATCAGAAACTCCATGATGGTGGCATGAGGGCCCAATGTCCTCTAGTACGACCTGTACTCACAGCCCATCACTGTGAAGCTTGATTGATTGACCTTCACCAGACAACACCAGAATTGGCAGGTCTGCCACTGGTGCCCTTTTCTTTTAACAGATGAGATCAGGTTTACACTGAGCACATGTGACAGAAGTGAAAACATCTGGAGATGCCATGGTGAACAATATGCTGCCTATAACTTCATGGAGCATGACTGGTTTGGTGGAGGGTCAGTAATGGCCTTAACATGTCCTTGGAGGGGAGCACAGACCTCCATGTCATAGCCAACAATACACTGCTGTGAGGTACAAGGATGAAATCCAACTGTCAGACCTTACACTGGTGTAGGACACTGCTCAGCCTCATGTGGCCAGAGTGTGTAGGCCGGTCCTTGATGATGAAGGCATTAATGCCACTGACTGGCCCTCATGTTCCTCTGAACTAAATCCAAGTGAGCACCTATGAGACTTTATGTTTTGGTGTATCCAATGCCACCAACCCAGGCTTTCCAGGAGTTCTGTGATGGAGATCTAGGAGGATATCCCAGGACACTATCTGCTAACTCATCAGGATCGTGCCCAGATGTTGTTGGGAGTGCATACAGGCAAGCAGGTGCCATACACACTTCTGAGTCACATTACAAATTGTGATGAAATTGATGCAACTTGGATCTTTTGTTTGGATCTTGAGTTTTTTTTCACTATATACAGTATATGTGTACACTAAGTAGTTGATTCTCTGTCTGGTTGATTATAAATAGTACATGTACGTCTCTGTCTGCCACGGCATTTAAAACAGACTAATTGAATCTGTTTAAAAGTGACCAGTTTTCATAATACAAGCTTTATCAGATCCGCTCCGAAAGTTGTATGTCCAGATATTTCACCAAAGATCGTCACACAAGTTTGAATACAGTCTAAAAAATTTTATACCTAATAAAAGCTTAAAGTCTCACGATTCAAATGGTATAAAGCAATTTAGGAATGAATATTCACAGCGACTGCAGTTTCTTCGTGTTACTTCATACGTGTACTCAAATGGAGTGTCGCATATTGTTTTGTTCGTTAGAATCCATAGAACAAAGTGCATCCATGTTTTAGTCCAAAAGATGTATTATTATACAGTAAATCCATAAAACCATCGTCCTCCTCATGAAAAGCTGTAATCCGGTTTGTTTTACGGTTGATTTCGCCATTTATTCAATAAAGTTTGACATAGCAAGCTTCTGTGAATCACATGAGGCCTCAATCAAACTTGTTACGTTTCACAGTGTAACTAACCCTAAAACCAATTCTATTGGTTTTAGGGTCCGAGGACCATCTAGACTGCCCGAGGACCATCTAGACTGCCCGAGGACCATTGGTGCACTGAGCTTCCATACCCTAACCCCCCCCCCTTCTCTCTTTGTTTTTTGTAAAGTGCCTTGAGATGATTGTATTGTGATTTGGTGCTATACAAATAAAATTGAATTGAATGAATAAGATTGAGGATAGGCTAATTGATGTATTGGTGTCTCTAAATTGTCGGTATTGTGAGTATTTGTCTCTGTGTGTCAGCTCTGTGACTCATCTTTCTGTCCTTCTTTCGGCATCAGATATGGCAATGACAGAAATGCAAACAAAAAAGATATACAATATAAATGATGCAAAGGCAGTTTGGAAATTTGCCATCAAATTCTGTTTCATATTGCCCTTGTGAAAGATGCAACACTTACCAGGATGCAATCCAAAGCCACCTCTATGTTTCCCCCTCGACTGGCTCCTCCCTCCTGAGAGGCTGACAGCAGGACCTCTCGGGCCTGCTCCCACTGGCCCATCCGACAGTACACCACTGCAGCATTGTATAACACCTAAGGGGCATGTGACAAGCATACAATTCTGTAATCTCTAAAATCAGAATCAGAATCAGAATGAGCTTTATTGCCAAGTGTGTGCACACACACACAAGGAATTTGTTTAGGTACAGGGGGGTACTCCAGTGCAAACAGACATAAATACAAATGCTACAACGGATCAAACAGTAAACATAAATGGTACAGAAACAAATGCTACAAAAAAACTCAAAGAAATATGCACAGACAACCTGAAGACAGAATGTAAGGGGAACTAATTGGTGTGCAAAGAGCAAAAAGGTGCCAGTGTCATAGTGCAGGTGGTAGAAGGGAATGGTGGAGAACTACGAGTTTAAGAGTTGGATGGCCTGAGGGAAGAAGCTTCCTTTGTGCCGGGCTGTCTTGATGTTTGGAGCTTTGAAGCGCCGGCCAGAGGGTAAGAGCTGGAAGAGGTGGTGGCTTGGGTGGGTGGCATCCAGAGTGATTTTCTGAGCTCTTTTTCTCACTCTGGAGATGAACAGGTCTTAGAGGGTGGGTAGGGGAACACCGATGATCTTCTCAGAGGTCCGAACTGTCCTCTGAAGTCTTCATATGTCTGATTTAGAGGTGGAGCTAAACCAGACAGTGATGGAGGAGCACAGGACGGACTCGATGGCCGCTGAATAGAACTGGGTCAGCAGTGTCTGTGGAAGGTTGAACTTCTTCAGCTGGCACAGGAAGTACAACCTCTGCTGGGCCTTTTTCACGTTGGAGTCGATGTGCAAGCTCCACTTCAGGTCCTGAGAGATGGTGGTGCCCAGGAACCTGAATGACTCCACTGATGCTACAGTGCTGTTCATGATGGTGAGAGGGGGATGGGTGGGGGCATTTCTCCTGAAGTCCACAACCAAGTCCACAACCATCTCCACTGTTTTGAGTGTATTTAGCTCCAGGTTGTTGTGACTGCACCAGCAAGCCTGCTGCTCCACCTCCTGTCTGTATGCAGACTCTTCACCGTCCTGGATGAGACCAATGACAGTGGTGTCATCTGCAAACTTCAGGAGTTTCACCGAGGAGTCACGGGAGGTGCAGTCGTTTGTGTAGAGGGAGAAGAGCAGTGGGGAGAGAACACACCCCTGGGGGGCGCCGGTGCTGGTGATGCGGGAGCCAGAAGTAAATTTCCCCATCCTCACTAGCTGTTGCCTATCTGTCAGGAAGCTTGTAATCTACTGACAGGTAGAGTCAAGAACGGAGAGCTGGGAGAGTTTATTCTGGAGGAGTGATGGGATGATGGTGTTGAACGCCGAGCTGAAGTCCACAAACATAATCCTCACATAAGTCCCTGGTTTGTCCAGACGTTGCAGGATGTAGTGCAGCCCCATATTGACTGCATCATCCACGGACTGATTGGATCGGTAGGCAAACTCCAGGGGGTCCAGGAAGGGTCCAGTGATGTTCTTCAGGTGGGCCAACACCAGTCTTTCAAAGGACTGCAGGACCACAGATGTCAGAGCCAACGGTCTGTAGTCATTGAGTCCTGTGATTTTTGGCTTCTTGGGGATGGGAATGATGGTGGAGTGTTTGAAGCATGCAGGGACTTCACACAGCTCCAGTGGTCTGTTGAAGATCAGAGAGAAGATGGGAGCCAGCTGGTCAGCACAGGTGCTGAGGCATGTTGGTGAAACCCCATCTGGTCCTGGTGCTTTCCTTCTCTTCTGCTTCCTGAAGAGTTGACACACATCGTCCACACTGGTCTGACGTATAGGAGCGGGGGAGAGGGGGTTAATGGTTAAAGGTGTTAAAGGTCGCTCTGGGAGACAATCAGAGTGGGTGGGGGGGTGATTCAAATCTGCCATAGAACTCATTCAGATCGTTCACCAGAGTTTAATTGCCTATTGAGGAGGGGGATGAAGTCCTGTAGTTGGTTATTGTCCTCAGGCCTCTCCACACTGAAGCAGAGTCATTAGCTGTCAACTGGTTTTCCAGCTTTTTGGAGTAGCTCCTCTTAGGTGCTCTGATCTCCTTGTTCAGTGTGTTCCTGGCCTGATTATACAAGACACGATCACCACTTCTGTAGGCATCTCCTTTGGCTTGACGAAGCTGTCTGAGTTTTCCAGAGAACCACGGTTTGTCGTTGTTGTATGTTAAGAAGTTCCGGGTGGGAATGCACATATCCTCACAGAAACTGATGTAACAGAGTCTGTAAGTTCGTCCAGGTTTGTGGCAGCAGCTTCAAAAACACTCCAGTCAGTGCATTCAAAGCAGGCTTGTAGCTCCTGCTCTGTTTCCCGTTTAAAATGGTGTTCTTATGGCTTACTGTGACTGCAGCTTTGATCACTGATGGACACTAAGTACTTAAGAAAAAGGGAAAACGTGTCTCTTATGTAGTTTAGGGAAATGTGTCTCAGCTATTTGTATTGTTTGGGGGTGTTTGCACATATTGAATAATCAGGTTTCATGAAATTGGACACTGGGCTGAGACAATAATGGTAAGCATATCAGTTTGTTGTTTTATTTTCTTGCACTCTGGCACTTTGCTTTAGCTTTCTAATCATGAAATGGAATAAAAAGGTCTTAGAAGAACTTCTGCTCAAATAGAAACAGCTCCTGTGGACATGTGTTTGTCTCAGTTTGTGGCTGTCATGAGTACCCTTTGAGACTTCCTGCCGGAACCTTTTACTTTGAAAAGACTTCCTTTTCCCCCTGCACTGATCCCCGGCAGATTTATCTGTTAATCGCTGTAATCACTCTCACCTGTTTTCAATCACCTGTTGTTCTGCCTCCTATAAATACTTCCTGTGCTCCTTTGTTCTTTGCTGAAGCATTAATCAATGTTAGTGAATGATGAGTTGTGTTGGTTTCCGTTTCGTTCGGACATTCTCCAGTTAACTGTTTCGTCCAGTTATATTTGTGTTTATCCGGAGATTGTCCCGGGAAATTAAAGCCTTGTTGTCCTGCATTTGGGTCCTACCTCTCCTTCTTCTCTCCAGCACAGCACCCAACACATAACAGAATGCTTCAGCCTGCTATGGACCTAGCGGACACAAAGAAAGAGGACTGGCTAATCTTGGGGTTCTTACAAACCCTGTCGTGCGTCATTCTGAATGCTCAGTTCTACCGGGAGATTTTTTAATTCTGCTCAGCACTGACCCGGAGCTTCACTTACCCGCCCAGCTTCGTTACTAGGAACGGGGCTGACCAGATGCTGTCCCACGTGGCCACCATCAGATCGGTCCTGGAGGAGTGCCCGGATCAGTGGGCTCCCATTGACGAAGCCTGGGAATTGTGCAGCTCTCTCGCCCTGTTCCAGGTTCCTCCACAACCATCCCCAGCTCCACAGTCGCTGACACCATTGGAGGTGCGCACCATCTGGCAGGAGATGAAGGCGCAGCCCTGGGCTCCATGGGACCTCGCTCCCATCCCAGCTGGCAGCACGCCCGCTACCTGACGACGATGCCGACGCAGTACGGGGTCAGTTCCATCTCCAGCTGGGGGGCCTGAGTGTTTCCTCTCCCAGCCTGAGCTTACCACCTCTCTGTCCCAGCCTGAGTGCCTTCCTCCTCAGCCTGAGGTTTTTTCTCCTCAGTCTTAGGTCTCTCTCCCTCAGCCTGGGCTTCTTTTCTCCCAGATGGAGTGCTCTCTACCTCAGTCTGGGTCTCCTTCCCCCCAACCTTAGTACTCTTTTCCTCAACCTGAGGTTTCTTCCCCTCAGTCTGAGGTCTCACTCCCTGAGCTTGGGCTCCCTTCCCCCCAGAATGAGTACATACATCCTCAGCCTGAGGTTCCTTCCCCTCAGTCTGAGTCCTCTCCCCCTCTGTCGGAGACTTTTCCCCCTCAGTCTGAGCTCTTTTCCCCTCAGCCTGAGGCTTTTCTCCCTCAGCTCAAGGTTTCATTCCCTCAGCCTGAGGTATCTCCTCCTCAGCCTGAGCTATTACTTCCTCAGCCTGAGGAGTGTTTTCCTCACTCTGAGCCTTTTCGTCCTCAGTCAGAGGCCCTTCCACCTCAGCCTGAGTTTTCACTTCCTCAGTCTGAGGCTCCTCTCCCTCAGTCTGGGTTTTTCCTCCCTCAGTCTGGGGTTTCTCTCCCCCATCCTGAGGCCTCACTTGCTCAACCTGAGTCTTCACTCTTACAGCCTGAGTCCCTTATTTTCCCCCTGCCTGAGTCGCCTCACTGCCCTCAGCCTGATCTGTGTCACCCTCCTCAGCCTGAGCCTTTACTCTCTCAGCCTCCTGAGTCCCATCTCTCTCACTCTGGGTTGCCTCACACTCTCTTTCTACCCCAACTGAGCCTACTGCCTCCTCGCCGCTGAAGTCCAGGGCTGCCTCCCCGCCGCTGGAATCCAGAACTGCCTTCTCGCCGCAGAAGTCGAGTACCCAGCACCACAGCAGACAGGACCTCTGGACCGACAGCTTCGACAAAGAGACAAATCCCAGTCTCAGCCCCTCAGCGCATTGGCGACAACGTTTCGACTGACGTTTTCTTCCCGTCTCCGGCCAGCCTTTCGCCTGAGTCTCCATCAGGCCGCTCTCCTGAGTCTCTGGCTAGCTCTTTTCCTCAGTCTCCAGCTAGCCCCTCCTAGGAGTTTCAGGTAGGCTGCTACCCTGAGTCCCCGACTAGCTCTTCGCCTCAATTTATGGCCAACTCATCACCTCAGTCTCCAGCCAGCCTGGCACCCAATTTCCCAGCTGGTCCCTCACCTGAGTCTCAGACCAGCTCTTCACCTGAGTTTCTAGCAGGCCCCTCACCTGAATCTTCAGCCAGCTGTTCACCTCAGTTTCCCGTGTTCCAGTCCCTCTGCATCGCGGCGAAGGCACCCATTTCGAGTCTCCAGAGCCGCCGCAGCCCGAGTCTCACTCTCTAGAGCCGCCGCAGCCCAAGTCTCAGCCTCCAGAGCCGCCGCAGCACGAGTCTCCGCCTCCAGATCCACCGCAGCCCGATTCTCAGCCTCCAGAGCCGCCGCAGCCCGAGTCTCAGCCTCCAGAGCCGCCGCAGCCCGAGCTGGAGTCTCCAGAGTCAGCGCAGCCCGGGCCTCTGGAGTTTCCAGAGCTGCAGCAGCAGCCCGAGCTTCCAGAGCCGCAGTTGCCAGAGTCTCGCCCTCCGGTGCCACAGCCACCAGAGTCTCTCCCTCCAGCGCCGCAGCAGCTCGAGCCAGGGTCTCCAGTGCCGCCTCCTCGGCCAGTGCCTCCAGTGCCATCTCCTCGGCCAGCACATCCAGTGTCGCCTCCTTGGCCAGCGCCTCCAGTACCACTTCGTCGGTCAGCGCCTCCAGTGCCGCTTCCTCGGCCAGCGCTTCCAGTGCCGTCTCGTCGGCCAGCGCCTCCAGTAGCCTCTTCGCCCCAGCGTCTCTAGTGCTGCATCCTCGGCCAGCACCTGCAGTTCCGTCTCGTTGGCCAGCGCCTCCAGTGCCTTGGCTAGTGTCTTCAAGACGGTTCAGGATCCACTCCAGCCTGAGAGGCCCTCAGACCTCAGAGGTCGTCCTCCCGAACGGCTCCGGACCTTCATCCGCCTCAGAGGTCATCATCTAGACTTGCCCCGGATCTTCAATCGCCGAAGAGGTCGACCTTCAGAGTGATCTCCCTCGCCCAACTACCCTGAAGGTGGTCCTCTAGGTCCGTACCTGCGTGCGGGCCAGTATGGGAGCAGACCCCCGGACTGTGGACTGTCTTTCCTCCCACCCGCCCTTTGGCACGTTTCTCCTCGATCTTGGTCTGGACTGTGGTTGTCTGGGAGCCGACCCTTGAAGGGGGTTACTGTCATGAGTCCCCTTTGGGACTTCCTGCCGGAACCTTTTACTTTGAAAAGACTTCCTCTTTCCCCTGCACTGATCCCCGGCAGCTTTATCTGTTAATCACTGTAATCACTCTCACCTGTTGTTCTGCCTCCTATAAATACTTCCTGTGCTCCTTTGTTCTTTGCTGAAGCATTAATCAATGTTACCGAATGATGAGTTGTGTTGGTTTCCGTTTCGTTCGGAGATTCTCCAGTTAAGCGTTTCATCCGGTTATATTTGTGTTTATCCTGAGCCCGGAGATTGTCCCGGGAAATAAAAGCCTTGTTGTCCTGCATTTGGGTCCTACCTCTCCTTCTTCTCTCCAGCACAGCACCCAACACATAACAGTGGCACCCAGGATTTGTTTGCTTCTGGTCATTTACATCCACCCAACTTTCCATTGACATTTTATACAAGTGCACCACATTCAGTATTTGCATCAGTCTTCATACACTTATAAAAGTTGTCTTTATTGGTTGCACATTTTATTTATGCCTACTGAAGATTTTTTTTCAGGAAGTAACAGTTTGCAATTGCCTATTTCTAAGAACTTTGATGGTATCAGTAGATAAAATAAGAGGAATGTCTATAAACATCACTAGTCACAAGGAATTGATGATGCATTATGCATGCATCATTATCAGAATCATTGCCATCATTAATGCATGCTTGTGTGGAATCTTCACACTACTGCAGGTGTCCCTGGTCCTGGAGCTGTATATCGCTGATGTGCAGTTACTGGTCCCACCAACCTGCAGTGTCTATTTGTTGTTTATTGTTGCTGTTCTTTTCTCTCTGCTCTATCCACTCACCCCAACCAGCCTTTCAGCATGGTACCTTCACCACAGTTTAGCACAGGTGTATTGTCTGTGGGAAGCTCCAATATGTGTAATCTGTAACCTCTTCTTCAGCATCTAACAAAGAAACTTTGTTAGCTCACAGGTGTGTTTGACATTTGAACTCTACAATGGAGTTGATGACAAGCATACTTCTCTCTGTGTTCATTCCTCAGTACTGACAGACTTCATGGGATTGGATTTTCTTTTTTCCCCTGTAATGTGCACTTCCCTGTGTGATTGCAGGCGTGTAGTGTAGAGTGTGTGTGCTGAAGCTGAATGTCAGACCTGCCAGCTGTAGAGTTTGAATCGCAGGCCCAGCTGTCTGTAGTCAATGACTGTGTTTCCTCTCATATGCTTTTGGGCCCAGATACAGTCTGACAAAGCTTCCTCCAACCTGGAAAGAGAGTTATGTAGAAAGCCAAGAACCATGTACTGTAGTTAAATACAGGTCTATATCAAAGAACCCTCCTGTTTTCCATCAGACTACACTGACTTTTCTTTAACTTCTAGCCTGTAGGTGTGATCATAAGCCTGACTGTTCAGTTCAGTTCAGTGTCCAAAGGAATTATGTCACAAACTGGATCTTTCACCAGCCTCTGCAGGCATAACTGGCAATTACAGAATGACCGTGCACTGATTTTCCCTTCACTTTTAAAAACATCACCTTTATCTGTGACATACTCGAACATAGTTATGTCATTGTAGTTTAAAATGTTACATTGTCACTCTTCAATGTAGTGTAGACAGTAAGTCAGTATTTTGGATGGCGTGCTGCTTCATACCTGTCAACCTGCATCATCACTGCTGCTCTCTGAAAGAAGCCAACAGCAAGACGTTCATCCTTGGCAATGGTGAGATCTAAAGCCTAGCCATCACAGGGGAAAATATAAGTTTAGGCTGGACACTGAAGTATGACAATATACTTCCATTTTGCATTCCCTTCCATTACAGTGTCGGTATTCAGCAATGGTGATATCTACATTGATGCATTATGAAATGTATCTGAGACATGTCCAGTAATTTTCTTAAAAGGCAGGTCTTGCTGGTTGAGCTCTGACATTCCAGTAGTAAGATACTCTATCCAATAACTGCACTAATGATTTATCACAGATATCAGGTCCTTAAATCTATGTAAGGTATTGGAGCCAAGAAAATCTAGATCTGGATAAAGCTGAACAGGTCTGGTATAGGTTGGGGTAAAAAACAATGATGGTGCAAAGACTACAGACTTAGCCATAATTACCTGTGATAAGGACATGATAAATTAATGGTAATAGACTAATAATAGTATGTACTTTATCTCTTTTAAAAACATTTGTTCACTTTTGTTTTATAAGTTAGCAATAGTAAAGTTTCTATTGCACATATCAAATATGAATGGGCTGAATTATTTTGATTGCTATAATTTGCAAAACTACAGGCAAAAGTTGTTTTGTGCATCTATGACTGTCTAGTCTCAGCTGAGAGTTTAATGATATAGCATTGTATTTGGCTATTATGTAGGCTAAAGTACCAGATCTGCCCATATAATGTACAAGTCCCTTCCCACAGTGTATACATACATACAAAACATTAAAGGCAAAAATTCTTCCACTTATGACAAACCTGGTTTCTGCTTCTCAGTTCCCGGCTTTCTGTGATGTCTAACTTTTGAATTTCATTATATAAAGCTATGCAATCTTCCCTTAACCTTCTGAAGAATATTGTTACAGTCCATTCAGTTTGGAGTTTTTAGGATACCAAATCCACACACACAATCTCCTCAGAAAGTAGCCTTTCAGCTGGCATTAATCAGAAAACAACTTACACACTCCAGTCTCTAGATAATGCAGCACATTTAACAAAACCTAATGCAGATAAATTTTAAATGTTCTTTCACACAAATGATTTTAAAACTTTATCCATTTCTGTTAACGCACTGATTTTATCAACCTTTATGACACCACAAACAGAGGAACTCATCACCCCTGAAAATGTTTTCATCCACTAGTAGATTAAAAAATGTGTGTGTGTATGTGCCTTACCCCAAAACGCATGTCTTTAGACAATGGAAGGAAGCTGGAATACCAAGAGAAACCCTATGCAGTGATCAAGTGAACTCCACACAGACCCACAGGCCCAGTATGCTGGAGTTCTTTTCATAAATTACTTATATCTCGTCATAACTACTGTATCTGTATAAAGCAGTAAAAGATTTATTAATCATTTATTAAGCCTTTAGTTATAATTCAAAAATTCTTATAAGATGCTTTTAAGCTTCATCAATTGTACTGAAAGTTGTAATTGTGGTGTCTGAGGTAGTTTGAATGACGTCCTTTCACAGTATTGGATTTTCAGGTTCAACCCATAATCCTTCAACACACACAACACAGAGACCTTCAGGGCCTGCTCCAGCTGTCCCAGAGCCAGATGAGCTGAGGCAGCGTTGAACAGAGTACGAGTTGTAGGCTCCCTTATCTGCTCAAGTTTAGCCAGGGCTCCTTGCCAGTCCTGGGTATCCACAGCCTGCACTGATTCATCCCACAGCTGCAGTAACTCAGTGTACAGCATTCTGAAAACAAAATTAAGGCTAAAATAACTATACAACACAGTATGTTTGATTTTTGTTTAGCTATGTACCAAAAATCTTGGAGAGTGCAAATGATTTTCACATCAGGCTGTGTATTTCTAAATTTCTAACAGTGCTATTTCGGACATAAAAGTAAAACTCTTTCAGTTTTATGCTTAAGTGCAAACTTAAAAAGCTATTCATCAAGTTAAATTGAATTGAATTAAATTGAAGAGAACGCCAGAGGTCTGTGAAGTGGTGTCAGTGTAGATTCTGGAAAACTGTAATCAGACACAGGGCTCACGAGTGATAGCACAAGGGCCAGTGATCTTGATGAATGTATTAGCTAAGGCTAGTGAAGTTTCTACATTAAAATTAAATATCAAAAGTAAGTAGTGGTAGTACTCATTATTTAAAATAGTCTCCTGTGCTATTTCATTGTAGTTGAAAATATGAAAGGTTATCATTACTGATCTATTACCATGTAGGCAAGATTTTACAGCTGGTCTAAGTTAAGGTTCACATACTGTAAAATTGAATAAGGTGATTTTTTGATAAAACATTGTATTTACAGTAATTACAGCTGTCTGCTAAATGCAACAGTGTATACAAAGTAAAAACTAAACATTTCCTTCTAAAACTTTGTGGTGTAGAAATACAACATGAAATGGCCAGACCTACCAAAAGAAAATAAGTGTAAATTTAAATTACATACTTTGACAAAGATAGAAGAGAGAGTAGAAAAAGATTTGGATGGATGGGAAAGGCACTAAAAATTTTTTAAAAGGAGCAACCAACAGAGAAATTGCATTGATGTTAATCTGAAACACTCTGCACAATTTTTACTGGAATACTTCCTTGTACATTACCTAGCACATTTCACGCATGTTATTCAGTTCATACACACTGAGTCATTTATAAGTGAAAGTTAATAAATGTTCTACATGTACATTCAGGCTGCTTACCTTTTGTTCCTGAATGGGAGGCTGGTGAGAGTTCATTCAGTGTTCTGCTCCGGACTCAGCGTCTGCTGCCGTTCACACTGTGCCAACAGGGAAGTGCGAGTGAGTGAAAAAGGCCTCCTCCAGCATCTCCACCCTACTGCTACAAGGAAGTCCTCCATCCACATTCCCCAGATAGAATCCACAGACACATACAGGCTCTGGAATTCACTTGTCATTGTGGCACGTAAGGATGACAACTGTAACATTTAATTAAATTCAATAACTGAATTAAGTCAAACTTACCTTGTACTGATCTAGGAATTTATTGCAATTATTCCCACTATATCTGCGAAAGTGTAATAACAGAAAAGCAAACTATCACCTACATTTTCTAAAATTTCTGTTATCCTTTGTGGTAACCCCCCATGACTGTAAGCAAAAATAAAGCATCAAGAGCACAAACTTTATGACAGTAAAATCCTCTATTATTGGTGTAGTAATAGCAGTCCAAATTATACTGAGTCATACATTGTAGCAAAACTGTAGTTACTGTCTGGAGTTTACATCATAGAATTGCTGATTAGTACTGAATGCAATCTATTCATAGTGAACTTTGACCTCACTTAAGAAATGTGTCAGAGAAGGAAGTCAGGAGAAAATGGCTCTGCTTTCCAGAAATCACTGCTCCTCAGTTCTGAGATAGTACTGGTGGATAGATATAGAAATGGTCTAAATGTTTAGACAACGATTTGTTATTTTCAAAACTTAACCTACTGGGCCAACCTGTTGTACAGGTTGTGTTCAGCTGCTGAGGTGCAGTACTCCAGCCACTGTGAACAAAAAGCAGAATTAATGTTTAGATTATTTTGTGAGAGTAACATTTGTATCACTGCCACCCTGCCCATCACAGAAATTTCACAAAGTGCAGCACAGCACGATTACCTATTCAAAATAAATTTAGATCTTGTTCTTCCATTGCTATGCTATGTCAGATGAAAATAATGTCTGACAAAACAATCTATTTTTTACCAGCTCAGCAGACATTCCTGCAGTCACTTATTTTTATTACAAAACCTAGACCCATAGTCTCTTCTACTTAATACATAACCCGAGGCAGATGGCCGGCCAAACTGAGCCCGGTTCTGCTGGAAGTTTTTCCTTCCATTAAAGGGAGTTTTTCCTCTCCACTGTCACCAAGTGCTTGCTCATAGGGAATTTGTTGCGTTTTTAGTTTCAGGAAAGTGTCTTGAGATGATTTGTATTGTGATTTGACGCTATACAAATAAAATTGAATTGAACTGAATTGAATTGAACAACCCGTGGTGGCCTCTACCACAGCAGTCCCCCTCCCTTACGGTGCTACTGAACTAATTACATAGCACATATACAAATACACACTGGAACTACTAACTTAACCCTAAATCAACATTCTGTCACTTCACTACATAACTAATAATTAGAACGCTGACAATAATAGCACTAATAACATGCAAAACACAAAAAATGAACAATTTCCCCCTACCAATAGTCCTTTGCGCCAGGCGCCCCCGATGGCCGCTTCAATATATTCCTCCACTTGCTGAAGCCGTTTGCTTACTGCATCTATATAAAAGTTACATTTCCAGAACCTAATATTTTTTTGGTTTTCATCTTTAGCTGTTGCCACAATGCACTGATACAAATGTTACTCTTACAAAAGAAGCTAAACATTGGTTCTGCTTTTTGATTAGATTCTCTTTTCTCTTTTACTGTTTTAAACTGCCTACTAAAAATTGTAGATGTTACGAGGTGCACCTAAACACAACAGAGAACATGACATAAGTCATGTGACACAGGCGATTATCGCAGGCATGGTGGAGACTAATAAAGAGAATTCGTTATTCTGAATTTCTCAGCAATATGAGTAAGACGGGAGCTTTGTTCGCGCTAACACTAACTCTGCTGTTGACTGAGGGGCTCTGCCGTTTGCCATACGGTTATTTTCAGGTAAGGTTGTATTCGGTGTTTCTAAAATTTCATTTCTGTTACGTTCTGCATAGTGATAGGTAAACTGAAGGTCTGAAGGTTGGGGTAAAAAGGTAGAAGATAGCCTGACTATAGTGATACGTTCTGTCATTGTATGTACTGTAGGGTGTTCAAATTACCATGCCATATTAAGTTTCTATTTTTTGATATAGTTTGGTTGTATTTAATTTTACAGTCAATTGAACATAATGGATTCAAGACAGAGCCCCAGTTCCAAGAGAAGTATTTCAACCAGACTCTAGATCATTTCAACTTTAACGGTATTGGGAACAGGACATTCAGTCAGCGTTATCTGATCACAGGTAACACCAATTTCCTCTTAGTGGTATGACAAAGTATGTGAGCACGACTCATTACGATTTGTGTTTCTCTCTCTTTTAGATAAGTACTGGAAGAAAGGCTCTGGTCCTATTTTCTTTTACACAGGTAATGAGGGAAACATCTGGGCCTTTGCCCTCAACTCTGGATTCATCACAGAGCTGGCTGCTGAGCAGGGTGCACTGGTCATATTTGCTGAACATGTAAGAAATGCAGACATTTCTACCATTTCCGTCTAAAAGTAAACTGTCATGGCTGAGTAGAATTAGCCAATCATGTGAAAGAGTGTATTAAAGTGATTTTTCCACTTAACATCCATTTAGTTTACCCCTACAAAACGTAGTCATCTGATGTCAGAGAAATACAGTGATAATTTCAGTGATTTTCATGGAATCTCCCAACCAAGTTTTTTTTTGTTCATAGTCATAATACACATAGGGAAAAAGGTCTTTTCATCATTAAATACATGGGAGGTGTACCTATTACAAACAAAATAGAAATCTGCAGCACTGAGGAGTGGAAGACCTGAAAGCTGAAATCAGTGAAGTTTGGAATCATCTTTACTTGTTCCTAATTCAAATCAAATTTTGCCATATTTTGAATGTTGAAGTTGGATTTACTTTGTTAAATTTTAAAAAGAGGTAAAAAGACGAGATGAGTTTAATTCTCAATCTGTCAGTGCTCATGATACACAGCCTTACTTCAGGATTTAGGCTGCCATTATTTTGGATTGTTCTTACTGCCAACAGACCAAAAACCAAGAATGTGATACTCAGCTCTAAGTCTGTTGGTCCCTTCTGTAGACATATTTTTTTTAAAACAATCCAGAAGTACAGAGTTAAGAATTGAAGTTACTCCCTAAGGCGACTGGTGATTGTAGATTTGAGTCCAAATTCTTGTGTGGATATACATGGTTAAAGGATTTTGTTTTTGTTACTAAAATGGGAGGAGCCAGTGCTTTTATTGGGGAATACTTTTACTGGTGGATTAATCAATATGATTTATGATTTATTTATTTAAACTGGGACAATACATATTAATAAACATGAACACTATAAGTCATGTAAATATGCCAGATTTAGCCATACAAGCTAATTTTCATCTGCTGTCCCACGGCAGGTTGGTGTTAAATTGACATAAACATTTCACAAAAATTCAAACATACATAGAAAAGATGTAAAAAAAAAACACAAAACATTAAACATGATTAATCAAGCACTCATGCAAATGTGCACAGATAACATAGAGGAGAAACATCACATTTGCACAATGACACATCACCACAACTTTGGGCTCGAGTACTGACATTGACTTTCAGATGGATGTATTCTAGCAAAGGAGGTGGAGCCAGACCATGAAGAATCTTATATACCAGCACAATGTCATGAAATGTAATCATATTCTCCCAGCTGAGAAAATAATATTTGGAGAGAATGTGACAGTAATGAAAAGATCATATATGGTGTTTTAGTAAATATTTATGCAGCATTTGTTTTTCACTTAGGCAGCCAAAAGTCAAAAAGTTTTATTCTGCTCACAATTGTACTGTAAGACTGCTGACAGTGGAAGATTTTGATTCACTTCACAGAGGTACTATGGCAGATCGCTGCCGTTTGGCAAAGACTCCTTCAGAATCCCTCAGGTCAGCCTGCTGACAGTGGAGCAGGCCCTCGCCGACTACAGTGTCATGATCACTGAGCTGAAAGGGCAGCTGGGAGCTGCAGATTGTCCTGTCATCGTTTTCGGTGGCAGGTAAGATCTGTTCACAGTGCTTTTGTGTCGTCCACGTCTGTGACTTGCTGTAGTATTTCTGTTTTTTTTTATTTTTATTTTTTATTTCAGCTGGTTCTTTACTTGAAACTTGATTATATGTTATTCTTTTTATGTGCCCTTGAAAAACTAATCTCATCAAAAGTGATAAATATACTAGAGTTAAGTTTAGTGGACAACTTTGACCCTGCTGCTTTCTTCTGTTTAAGCCATGCTGCACAAATCAGTTTTATGGAAAAGATGCATAAATGCATGCACCTGGTATTAACTACCATATTTTAGCTTCTGAATAGATGTTATGTATTGACTCTTCCAAAAAATTGAAAATGTTTTATATCACTATTCCTAATAATCTGGCAGTTGGTGTACTGGGATGAATCCGCTCATTATTTTCTCAGTCCGTTATTTTGTCAGTAGTTAGTTTCAAAATGTGAGAAAATGTCTATGATTCTTTTTCCAGTTAAATGGCTTGTTTATATATTTTAAAGATGTTAAAATCTTAGATATGACATAAATTATCATATCAACTGTGTAATCAGCAAATCATGTCTGTGCACAGTATACACACCTTTATTCAATGGGCCACACTTTTACAAAAGAACTTCTTCAAGTTAAACATGAAAATATAGTTGTTCAGAAAATTTTGATCCTATCCTTCAGACACATCCAGGTTGGTGTGTGGTGGTAAATCAGACGCCAACTCTAACAAACCAGACATAACAAAGAGTGTGGGGTTTCAGAAGTCCTTTTAATACTTATGCTTTCACTCTTACCTCTGTGACACATTCCCCTTTGCTTTCAGTAATCTGATGGTAGTCTGGTAGTTAGTGCAGTTCCTCTCTTCACTGCAGTTACGGTGGAATGCTGTCAGTCTATATGAGACTCAAGTATCCTAACATCGTGACTGGAGCTCTGGCTGCCAGTGCCCCCATACTATCAACTGCAGGGCTGGGAGACTCTAGGCAGTTTTTCCAAGATGTCACAGCTGTAAGTCCCTGCATGCACCTAAGAAGGGTTCTAACATGTGCTGAGATTATCCAAGGATTTTTTTTTTCAATCTCATACTGTCACACTATAAATAATAATGTGTAAACTTACAGAAACATGCAGGTTGATCATTTTTATTTGTGTTTGAAAGGATTTTCAGAGTGTTAGGCCTGCCTGCTCAGAAGCTGTGAGAGGAGCATTCAGTCAGCTGAAAGAATTAGCTAAACGCCAAGGTAATTCTGTATGATAATGTTCTTTGTGATGAGAAGATAGTCTTAGTTGTATGTAGAGAACTGACACAAGAACTGTTAGATTATATTGCATTGTTAAGGCAGCAGTACAGCCTATAAACAACAGAGATTTTTCATTTATAAGTAGAGCCATAGGACTTAACATGATCATGGAGCTGTGAGGGAATTCAAACCTACTCTTTTTGTTACTACCAGATTATAGTCGCATCCAGTCAGAGTTTGCTCTGTGTAAGCGTCCAACTTCTGCTCAAGACATCCACCAGCTGAATGGCCTGCTGAGGAATGCCTTCACACTGATGGCCATGCTGGATTACCCCTACAGCACTCAATTCATGGGTAACATGCCCGCCAACCCTGTCAAGGTACAAGTGGTCTGAAGGATTATTATTTTTATTATTATTATAAGTCTAAAATGCATCACATGTACTCAAACTATTCTGAAAACACAACAAAATCTTTTCAAGTAGAGAAATATGTAAACAAAACTTTGAAGCAATAGCTTCTTCAATATGGCTGCACAAATAAAAATGAATCCAGCTGCTAAACCACTCGGCTGTAACATAGTATATACTCTAGCAATAAGTAACAAAAAAATGTCAGTAAAACTTTTTGACAAATCATTACTGAACTTGTTTATAGAGTTTAAATGTGTAAAATGTCCTACTCACTACATTTGTCTTTTGTCAAAAAACAAGAATTTATTATTATTATTTATTATATATATATATATATGTCCTGTGCAATTTGAATGTATAAAGAGTCCTTTAATACATTCATGTATCCTTATTAAAGGCTTAAGTTACTGTATGTGTTTAAGTGAAACAATTACTATTAGATTTTTTTAAGTTCTTAATTATTAAGAACTCCAGTACTGATTGACTAATGATTACTGTCCCCAATTGGTGTTGTTATGCAGTGTGGGGAAATGAGCTCTAAGATTTTAGAAGTATATATCAATTTATAACACAGGTAGGTTGTGGGATAGTCTGGTATTTTATTATAGTCAATAAAAGGGAAACAATAAGCAAAAATGAGGATAGAAGAGAAGATATGACCAGAGTGACCAGAGCTTGAAGCATGCAGTGGTGGATAACATGAATTTGCTTTCCAGGTGGCCTGTGAAACCATGCTGAGTGGATACGACCTGCTTGCTAATCTCAGGAACACTGCAGGTAATAGACCTCTTCCAAAGCAGCATAGAATTTTGTGTGCATCATCTGAGGAAATAGCTCCTATAAAATTATCATTAGCACAAAATGACAACTGTCATTAAACTGGAATCTTTTATAGATATTGCTGAAAGAATGTAGGGGTTGTAAGTAAGCCCTTGCGATGATTACAGTATTTTAAGGCAGTATTTACACTAGAGGGCTGTGGCCAGCTTCATGTTTCCAAGCTTACATACAGATGTACACCGATCAGCTATAACATTATGACCACCTGCCTAACACAGTATACACAGGAGTCAATGAAGCAGTAGGTTAGCACTTGTGTCACTTTGCAGCTCACTGTGCATCTTCTGTGAATGTTTGCTTTCATAGTTATACTGTTAGGAAGATCCCACATTCATCTACCATTTAGTGAAAAACATCAAAAGCAGTGGAAACCGCAATCATGAGGATAAATTCAACATTCTCCCCACTCTAGTTGTGATATCGCCACTACAGCCACTGAATGTTTCTCTTTATCCATCCAGCCGTCTTCTTCTGCTTATTCAGGGCCGGGTCGCAGGGGCAGTAGCCTAAACAGGGATGCCCAGACTTCCTTTTCCTTCAGTTCTTGTGGGGGGAACCCGAGATAGAGACCAGTGTGCATTGTTTTTATTTTTATTACAACAAAGGTTCAAATAAAATGGAATTTAAAAAAAAAAAAAAAAAAAGTATAAATGAAATTTGAAAGTTTAATCAACAGTAGGTTAACCTCATCATCAGTGAGCCTTGGATATCCATGACCCTGTTGTCTGTTCACTGTTGGTCCTTCCTTAGACAACTTTTGGTCGACACTAACCGCTGCAGACCAGGAACACCCAACAAGAGCTGCAGTTTTGGAAGATGCTCTGACCCAGTTATCTAGCCACCACACTTTTGCCCCTGTCAGAGCCACTCACATCCTTACACTTTCCAGTTTTTCCTGCTTCCAATGCATCAACTTTGAGGACTTAATGTTCACATGCTGCTTAATATACCCAACATGCTGGGAGGTGCCACAGTGAAAGATAATCAGTGTTATTCACTTTATCTGTCAGTGATCATAATGTTATGGCAGATTGGTGTATATTCTGATGTTCTTGGAGCATACAGCCAATAGCATTTGCCAATCACTATCGAAAAAGATGTCTTCTATTGACATTAGCAAACTCATAGTCAGACTGTTGCTTCAGAAGGTATTCAGACCGCTACACAGCATGCACACTGTGTTGTAGGTTTAATTTGAAATTGATCAGTCTATACCAAATAACCCATAATGACAAGGTGAAAAAAGAGTTTATTGCCAAGTATGTTGGACTTGCAAGGAATTTGTGGCTCTGTCTCTATGTGCTTTGTCATAAATCAATATAAACCACTCAAAAATGAAGGGAACACTTAATCATCACAGTATAACACCAAGTGATTTATACTTCAGCGATATCAGTCTGCATTTAGGAAGCACAAGTGATTGTGAATCAGTTTCACCTGTTTTGGTGCAACTGAAAGTGACAACAGGTGCAATAGAGAGACAAAAGCAAGACAACCCCTTATAAGGGATGGGAATGGTTTTACATGTGATGTTCTTCTCGTCACTGATTCTTCTCAGGTTTTGTGTTTTGCTAGTGTCTTTGTCACTACTGGTAATATGAGACAGTACCTGCACCCTTATCAGGTTGCACTGGTAGTCCAATTACTCTAATGGCACATCCATATGTGCAGTTACAAGAAGGTTTGCTGTATCTTCCAGCAGTTTTAGGAGCATGGAGGAGATACCAGGAGACCAGCTGTTATGCAAGGAGAGCTGGACCTCCATCAGGCTATTGGTGTTCATGATTCTGACCAGACTGTCAGAAACAGACTCCATCAGTTTGGTAGTGGGTCAGTGGGACCTGGGTTCGTCCTGGTGCAGGACGCTGCTCGGCCTCATGTGGCCAGAGTGTGTAGGCAGGTCCTGAATAATGAAGGCATTGATGTCACTGACTGGTCCTCATGTTCCTCTGACCCTGATGCATCTGATACCAACCAGTACCACCACAGACCATTAAGGGGCTCACTAATGCCCTGATTCAGGTCTGGGAGGAAGACGCCCCAGGAAATCATCTGCTGACTCATCAGGATCATACCCACATATTGTTGGGAGTGCATACAGCCATGAAAAAGAGGGGGCATACACACTTCTGAGTCACTTTATGAGTTTACTGTGAAGAAATTCTCATAGTTGAGATGAGCCTGTGATTTAGATTTTTCACTTTGATTGTCATTATTATTGTGAATACAGCCCTCTAGGATTAGATTATGATTATTTTGGTTTCTATTGACTGTTATGTCATTTCATCCTAAAGAGTTCCAAACTGAAGAATTTATTCATCATGTATTCCAACATGTGATTTAAGTGTTCTCTTCATTTTTTAACCAGTATATACAAGACATCAAAACACAAAAAATAAATAAGTAGAAAAGAAGTATTAAGAATTGTGCAAGTTCTCCCACTTAAAAAGATGAGAGAGGCCTGTAATTTTCATCATAGGTATACCTCAACTATGAGAGACAAAATGAGAAAAAAAATCCAGAAAATCACATTGTCTGATTTTTAAAGAATTTATTTGCAAATTATGGTGGAAAATAAGCCTGAAATACAGTATAACACTCCTATAACCACACATTGTATTAACTTTTGATTATTGCATTCTGCAGGGATTGTATACAATGCTACAGGGGAGCTGACCTGTTTTGACCTGTACAGTCTGTATTTGGAGTGTGCTGATCCCACTGGGTGTGGACTGGGATTTGACAGCCTGGCTTGGGACTACCAGGTATTCTCAGCATTCACTGATACCTAATGCATGTACAGTGGGTACGGAAAGTATTCAGACCCCTTTAAATTTTTCACTCTTTGTGTCATTGCAGCCATTTGCCAAAATCACAAAAGTTCATTTTATTTCTCATTAATGTACACTCAGCACCCCATCTTGACAGAAAAAACCAGAAATGTAGAAATTTTTGCAAATTTATTAAAAAAGAAAAACTGAAATATCACATGGTCATAAGTATTCAGACCCTTTGCAGTGACACTCATATTTAACTCACATGCTGTCCATTTCTTCTGATCCTCTTTGAGATGGTTCTGCTTCTTCATTGGAGTCCAGCTGTGTTTAATTAAACTGATTGCACTTGATTAGGAAAGGAACACACCTGTCTATATAAGACCTTACAGCTCACAGTGCATGTCAGAGCAAATGAGAATCATGAGGTCGAAAGAACTGCCCAAGGAGCTCAGAGACAGAATTGTGGCAAGGCACAGATCTGGCCAAGGTTACAAAAGAATTTCTGCAGCACTCAAGGTTCCTAAGAGCACAGTGGCCTCCATAATCCTCAAATGGAAAAAGTTTGGGACGACCAGAACTCTTCCTAGACCTGGCCGTCCAGCCAAACTGAGCAATCGTGGGAGAAGAGCCTTGGTGAGAGAGGTAAAGAAGAACCCAAAGATCACTGTGGCTGAGCTCCAGAGATGCAGTAGGGAGATGGGAGAAAGTTCCACAAAGTCAACTATCACTGCAGCCCTCCACCAGTCGGGGCTTTATGGCAGAGTGGCCCGACGCAAGCCTCTCCTCAGTGCAAGACACATGAAAGCCCGCATAGAGTTTGCCAAAAAACACATGAAGGACTCCCAGACTATGAGAAATAAGATTCTTTGGTCTGATGAGACCAAGATTGAACTTTTTGGCATTAATTCTAAGCGGTATGTGTGGAGAAAACCAGGCACTGCTCATCACCTGCCCAATACAATCCCTACAGTGAAACATGGTGGTGGGAGCATCATGTTGTGGGGGTGTTTTTCAGCTGCAGGGACAGGACGACTGGTTGCAACTGAAGGAAAGATGAATGCGGCCAAGTACAGAGATATCCTGGAAGAAAACCTCTTCCAGAGTGCTCAGGACCTCAGATTGGGCCGAAGGTTCACCTTTCAACAGGACAATGACCCTAAGCACACAGCTAAAATAACAAAGGAGTGGCTTCAGAACAACTCTGTGACCGTTCTTGACTGGCCCAGCCAGAGCCCTGACCTAAACCCATTTGAGCATCTCTGGAGAGACCTGAAAATGGCTGTCCACCAACGTTCACCATCCAACCTGACAGAACTGGAGAGGATCTACAAGGAAGAATGGCAGAGGATCCCCAAATCCAGGTGTGAAAAACTTGTTGCATCATTCCCAAGAAGACTCATGGCTGTACTAGCTCAAAAGGGTGCTTCTACTCAATACTGAGCACAGGGTCTGAATACTTATGACCATGTGATATTTCAGTTTTTCTTTTTTAATAAATTTGCAAAAATTTCTACATTTCTGTTTTTTTCTGTCAAGATGGGGTGCTGAGTGTACATTAATGAGAAATAAAATGAACTTTTTTGATTTTGGCAAATGGCAGCAATGACGCAAAGAGTGAAAAATTTAAAGGGGTCTGAATACTTTCCGTACCCACTGTATGTAGTCAGATTGGAATTGCTGTATAGGATCCTATCAGTTAACTCAGGAGTTGTTAGGAACTGAGGTAAAGTGTGTTGCTGTGAGTGCACTGAAAGCTGGTAGTAAGTTTTTGCACCCACCTGAGTCTGTTGGTAACAGTACTAATGTAGATTTAGTCATACAAATACAAGCACAAAAACCTTTAGTGACATGTGCTGCATACAGTACCTTTTATACACATCACAGCCAAACTGGGGAGACCCCCGTCATAACTCCTTAACAGGAAACCTACAACTTTCAGACCAGTGGATAGTTACATTTTGATTTGATTTTGTTCATACTTGAATGAATGACTGAATGAGATAACAGCAGAAACATTTGAAATGAAAGAGACTGTAATAAAGCTTTATTTTAACAATTGATTCTAACACTTCTTCTGCTTCTATTCTTGCTGCAGGCATGCACAGAGATCAATCTGTGCTTCGAGAGCAATGGTGTGACAGACATGTTTCCTCCCATGCCCTTCACTGAGAGTGACCGTAAGCAGTACTGCTACAAACGCTGGGCCGTGGTTCCACGACCAGGCTGGCTCAAAATTCAGTTCTGGGGTGATGGTGAGCACTTTATAATAATGCACAAACCAGACTGTGGCATCTAGAGGTCTAGAGGTCTGTTGCTGTTCTTTTCTCTCTCCTCTATCCACTCACCCCAACCGGTCGAGGCAGATGGCCGCCCAAACTGAGCCGGTTCTGCTGGAGGTTTTTTCTTCCGTTAAAGGGAGTTTTTCCTCTCCACTGTCGCCAAGTGCTTGTTCATAAGGGAATTGTTGGGTTTTTAGTTTTAGTTTTTGTAAAGTGCCTTGAGATGATTTGTATTGTGATTTGGCGCTATACAAATAAAATTGAATTGAATTGAATTGAATTAATTTCAAAAGAAATACATCAGATGTATTTCTGCTAAGTGCCACAGTACTAAAAGCCTTTTAACACTGGAAACATGAGGGGCTCATCTCTAGTACACACTTGGTTAATGAAGTGCAAATATTTCACATGACTGAGCAAAGCTGAGATGGTTTATTGAATTAGTTCATTTTCACATAAACAAATCAGTAGGATCAACCCTACGGCATTTCCAGTCAGTTGAGAGTACATTGTTGGCGTACTGGACACAGCACATTTTAAGTGGTTTCTGTTTATTTCTCAAAATTATTCATAAAACAATTGTCAACCAAATATTAACTACATCTGTTAAGTATACACAAAGTCACATATGAATATCATTCTACATTATCAATCTCTTTATAGCATATTTCTCTATTTGGTTTTCTTTTTTGCTTGTCAAATTAGAGAACTTGTTTTCTAAATTTGATCATGTGTCATCTAAGTGTTTTAATTTGGAGTGCGTTAAGGCATCGAAAGGTTCACTTATAGCTAACAACTATTTGTTACTGTTGGTCATAAAACAGAGTGAAGCTTTAAAGTCTTAAAATATGGTCTGATATGAATTGTGGAATACACTTACTTCTGACAACCGTTATTAACCATTAAACAGTATTAGGTGGTGCGTTGTACTGGTCTCCTGGCATTTATCACACATGGGACACAAAATGACAGCATCTACAGGCCTGGATAGAGACTTTTAGTTCAAGTGCTACACAAATAATATAATGCGTTTTTAATTGTTAAAGTCAAAAAATGTATCGAACTATTACTGTGTGCTCTGTGAAGGATTATGAACTTATTGCAAAGAGGGAGTGTCTCTGTGTCCACTGTAAATCTAAGTTTAATATGTATGTACATAGTTTTTTTTTTCTCATTTCTAATGAGCTGTCTTCTGGTGTGCAGCCCTCTCCTCAGCCAGCAACATTATTTTCTCTAATGGAGATCTGGATCCATGGGCAAATGGAGGGGTAAGAGATTAAACTCTGTACACTTCAGTGAATTGTGAAGTCACTGTTTTGAGTCTGGGTTTATCAGCATTCTGCTGTTTAGGTGCGCCAATCATTGAGCTCATCACTGATGGCTATCAACATCCTTGGAGGAGCCCATCACCTGGATCTGAGGTGCAGCAGGCTGTTATTGGCTTCAAGCTGTTGGATAGTCATCTTTCGAACTTATAAAGCAAAACCTAACAACACTTCTTTGTTGTTTTATACAGGGAATCTAATGAGGCTGATCCAGAGTCAGTAATCACTGCCAGGAAGACAGAAGCACACATCATCGCAAAGTGGGTGAAGATGGAGAGGAACAGACTGAAGCAGTTCCATTAAAGTGCAACTTCAGACTTGATTTATGTAAAAACATTTATTTCCTGTCATTTCCAAGACATGTATAACTCATGTTCACTTCAAAACTACATTGAGCCTTTTTGTTGTACGGAAAGTACTTAAGTTAGTGACTCCCCTGCTTTCTGCAAGTTAACCTTAATATCCACTTGCATAATGATTTGCTTGGCTTTGGCTCGATTTAGTAGTGTGTCGACTCTGTCCAGTACTGTCTCACAATGTAATGCACATCAGGAGTTGTTACCAAACTGTACACAGTCAGTGAGATTTCAGTTTCAGGTTGTTGCCACTTCATTTTCTTGACTGACTGATCGGTGGGTACAAACACAAGACAATGTCAAATCAATAGCTCAGACAAACAGAAGTCAATGATTTTTGTCTTAAAAATCTTTAATTTTTACATTTTATGCTAAATTAAAGCAGATTCAGTGTTGGTTATACACCAGCAATACATTTTGTATGTTTGAGAGATTTTGAAATAAAGGCAACAGACAACACAGTCTTTGAAAAATGTAAGGATCCCAATTACTAATATTAAAAAAACATTAAGTGTCCCATAGAGTCTGGTACATCAAAACCTCAGTACAGCTGAACATACTCCACAAAGGACCAAAATGATGGCTTTTAAGTCAGTGTTCTGTTTCCTGACAGAAAACATAGCTTGTATTCTGTTACAGTGGATTGTAATGGGACACAGTTTAAACTGGTACCAGTAGTGGCTACGTCTAACATGAATATGTCGGTCTACACTGTCATTGTTATTGCAACAGTTTTTGCAAATACAACATGTTTCTCTGTGATATTATACACTACACACTGTACATGTAAGTGACAGTTTATCAGGTACAGTTAGCTAAAGCCCCATTTCTGTTAGCTCCCAGCTGCATTACACACCTCTGTGTAACACAGTACAACTCAACAGCAGCGCAAACAGGAGCCTCCAGAATGATCTTCACACACACAAAACAATATAACTTTCATGAATTACTGCAGGACTACCTCAGATTGATTCAACTTTGCTTGGTGTATGTAATACACTGCCAACTTTCTCTATGACAGTCAAATAGGCAATATCAATTCAATAACCAAATGGCAGTTTATGCTCACAGAATAGCAAACTTCTGAAAAGAATATCCCAGTGCTCATAAAGCCTTAATAGGTCTGTAAAGGAATGATTACTGGGACCTCACACCTCCAAATATACCAGTTCTATGACTTTTAACTGTACAAATACATCACCGTTAAATCTGTAAAACCTACATTAAACTTGGTCATCTCTTATACTTCATATGATGGTCTAATTCCACTTTATTGTGGATTCTAGTGACAGCACTGTAAAATAACTTGATGTCTGTTGATTGTGAACATGAAGACTTGGCAAATCTGGGTGTCAGTGATGAAATCTAAGTTCTTGTATTATCACAGCAGTAAGTGTCTGTAGTGTGCAGTCTGCAGCTCTCATCACTCACTTTAGCCTAAAAATATCACTATCAGTGTTCAAAGTTAACACCAGTGACACTTGTATCAGTGGCACTGAAAATAATTATTTTGTTTTTTTCTGTTTTCCTGAACATGAAAAATGGCTTTTCATTGTAAGACCTCTAACTTAACAACAGGATTGATTAAATTTTCAGCATATCTTTGGCTCAGAAATTATGCTGAAATGCATCATGGAGCCCTTGTAGGAAAGACTAAAACACATGTACAAACACACATGGAGGTTAGCATTATGTAAATCCACTGATTACTTTCAGGGAATGGTAGAAAAATAACAATCCTTATCAGTGTTTTGCTTTAAAATAGTTATATCTGCTTTTATCGCAATGACCATATACAGTAGTTAATCAGCAACATATGCACATATAAAAATCACTTGAATGGACAGAAATGGACATTAATAGTCTTCTCATGTAGTCTGAATGCAACATTAAAGGCACACATGAGACTCAGAGGAAAGATGCACAGGATCTACAAAATCCATAAAATTCTTAAAATTACAAGTAGAGCTTTGTAAACAACTTCAATTAAAGGAATGACCCTAAACTGCCCTTAAGTTGCTAGTACTCCCAAAACTAAATAAAAAGAGCTTTATTAATTAAGACAGATGCAATTACAACTTTAAATATATACTACCAACTAATATATTATGCGTAATTTATATTTAAAATCTCACAATTCATTTTTAACTTAAAAGAACTTAAAAAATACAACATCCTTGCCAAACAGTATAACATAAACAAGATGAACTGAAGTGTAAAAACCAGCTGCTTATCACAAAAAAATCTGCAACAAAACACACCAACACATTCAATGCATTTATGCTAAGAATCCATTACTCTCCTAATGAAACAAAAGCTTCACAGTTCATACAGGAAGTAAATCTTCTGCCTGCCAACAACTGGAATGACACCAAGTTCAACTGACTGATGCTGCATTCATGTCATAGAGGAATAATCAATGGAACGCTTAGAACAACAGCAGGGCATTCATTTTGTATTTGTGATTATCAAGCCATATAGCCCGACAAAGATTCTATATTGCGTAAGATCTGGGTGATGTGTACTTTTCTACACACTCTAGAGCAGAGGATCAAACTACTAGCCCTTTTTATCCCCTGAGACACAGCAGCATATATATCACATGGAGATAAAATAACCACATGGGAATTTAGAGACTGACTGTGGCTAATGCCAAGTCCAGGTACTTCATTACACTGATGAAAATTCACAAAAACATTATCCACAATGACCTCATCCTACCAGAAAGATACCACTAGATACCACTTTATAAATTAGGTCCAAATTAATATATATTAAAGGCTTGGTAAATTATAATTAGATATAACATTACTGTACTGTTCTTTTCATAGGAGTATCGGCCTTTTTCAGGAACCAAAGGTAACATAGCCTTATAGCCTATAGGTAACAATGTTTCTGTACTTTTACAGAGTACTGAAAGCTGAAGTACTCTTTACTGAGTACTGAATGCTGCTTATGCATTGATAAACATGACCAGATCTCCCATCATTACTATAATGAATATCTGCCTTTGTAGCTGCAGACTCTTTCACTGCATGGTCATTATTCAGATATTAATCTTTGTCCTCTGACCTGAATTAACTAAAAGGAGATATTCATGCTATAAACCACCATTTCTCATATGATGTCAATGCAGCATGAAATAAACACATGGACTGGGGCCACACTCATGCCCTGGAAGCATTCAGTATCTGAGAACTGTTCTGGCCAAATGCTCATTGTCTATTTCCAGCGCAACGAGGAATGAACATTTTCCTCTTATCCAAGGATAAGAGGATAACAAGGATAACATCAAGGATAACACCCATGTGTTAACCTGTCAGGAGTTCACTCAGGTTGTAGATGCAGCATACAGTGGATGGTTTCTGTTCAGTCAGCTGGTGATTGCTGTCAGGAAACATTTTGCTACAAAGGCAACCAACTGGTACTAGTTTGTATGAGAATGGATTAAATGAAACTTCTCCACTGTCTGAAGATACCCAAATACAGTGCAGGGGTAAAAGACTATAACGTTTCAGAGGAACTTCATCTGGCACATATTTGTTAGAAACTGAACATCCCTTACCCTAATGGGACAGTTTCACTTCATGTTACAATCATGTTGTTCCAGTATAAACTCTGTCACTACCACAAGTCCATTCAACAGTAATGACCAAATACGAAAGATAAAGCCACAAAATGAACCAGATTCTCATAATTTTTTCCTGGCTTTTAGGGCATCACAACCAACTGACTCAACTGTGCTCAGGTTTGTTATTTTGACAATGTTCAGTCACTGAGAGAAAAAGTAATCAAAAGTAATCACCTTGGTGTTAGACCAACCCTGAGATGTTTGTTGAGTTTATATGTGCAGTTGCAGGCTGCAGTTTGAATTCCAATGTATATAGGTGTGTGTGTGTGTGTGTGTGTGTGTGTGTGTGTGTGTGTAAATCACACAGTGGAAAGCCATATAGGCAGAGGATGAGCTTCAGTATTGAAGACATACTTGTCTAGGCTGATGAGGTTGGAGTTATCTGAGAAGAGCAGGTATAGATATTTCAGTGTCTCTCCTAGGAAGAAGCTCTCCATCTTGTCTCGGGGGCTCGGGTAGTCTGGGTCACGCACATTATTGATGGAGGTGTAGCCACCAGAGGAAACCTGAGAGGAAATGCAAAAGGCATTTATCCACATTTACACATTCCATTCAACATATACTACTATGATAGTTTTAGAAGAAGTATCATTTAAGTATGTGGTTGGCTGCTTAAATTATGACACACTGGAGTGGACCTGCCATGAGCCACAAAAAACATGAATAAATATAGCCGCAAGCGGCGATGAGCGGCCCTCGCCTCGAGCGAACCACCTTCCCCAGCGAACCGCCGCCTTGAGCCTCCCGCGGTCCGCTTCACAGGGAGCCCTTCAAACGACAGCAGGATTCGGAGCCGGGAAGCCGATGTGGGGGAATTTTTCAGGTTAATGTGCATCTAAGAGATAGACACTGAAACACTATACATCTCCACGGTAACCGGAGCAGCAGTTGTAAACACAGCTGCACATTTCCACATGTACTGGGACACAAACAAACATATTCAGCCACACAAACCATTGCACACACCCGTGGACACATGCATCCCAGCAAATCTACACATTTATCATTGTAAATTTTAATTTGACAGGACTAAGCTGAGGTGGGGGATTTTGTAAATCACTCCAGAGGCCACTGTTTGGACCGAAAAGACGTCAGCCATGTCACTGGACATGGAGGCTACATACACTAGGTTAACTATGGCAGAGAAACCAAACATCGAAGCTTTATTTCCACCAAAGAAATGCCTGTAATCAGCAGGGTCGGAGCATTTTGGGTACACCAAGAATGACCAGGGCATCACTGAAGATGACTGATCACCTGTTTGCAAAACCTGCTGTAAACAAGTTGCCAAACCATCAAATTTGATACAGCACCTGCGGGATCACCACCCAGCGGCCAAATAAAGGCTATACATCACAACTAATTTAAATTATGTGCCAAGTTACTTAATTAAATATCGAAGTTGTAGGGAATTAAGTATAAACATGTCACAATCAGTGCCGTAGCGGTGAGAGTTGGGCTTTCAGTGCAACGTGACGTTAGTTTAAGGAAAACAGAATGTAGTCCTCTAAAGCCCTTCAATCAATGAGCATTTAAGGTTATATCATTTTGCTTCTTCCCATTTGTGTTGATTGAATGACTTTGTAAGTCAACATGTCAGGTTTAAAACACTAACATAACATTAGGAGCTTGTAGACTTCCAGGCAGTAGCAGCTCTACCTTGTATGACGCCCCTGGGTGGACCCCTTTCAGTACTTTGAAGTCAAACTACACTGAACAGTCTGTGGCAGGCATGACATGCACATAAGTGGAAAAACCTGGCAGCACATTTTTTTCTTATTCTTTAACCTATTAAACCCTGGGCCATTTATTTTTTAAGCTTTATTTATAGAAAAATAACTTATGATCATAAAACAGGTAAGACTCTACTTGTGGTTCCCAGAGTTTCCAAAAGCAGAATGGGAGGTAGAGCCTTTAGCTATCAAGCTCCTCTCCTGTGGAACCAGCTCCCAGTCTGGGTTCAGGAGGCAGACACTCTCTGTACTTTTAAGATTAGACTTAAAACCTTCCTCTTTGACAAAGCTGGCTTCAGGCAACCCTGAGGCAACCTTCAGGCAACCATCCCTTAGTTATGCTGCTATAGGCCTAGACTGCCCGAGGACCATCTGTGCACTGAGCTGCTCATTTCCTCTCCACTGTTGCCTTGTGCTTGGTCATAAGGGACTTGTTGATTTTTTGTTTTTTGTGCCTTGAGATGATTTGTATTGTGATTTGGCACTATACAAATAAAACTGAATTGAATTTAATTGAGCATATACTCTGATCGTGCAATCTGCATTTCATTGTTTACTTAATTATTTAAAATCAGCACACAGTTAAATCATTTATGCTAATATATATTATTTAATAACTGAATATTGTGTTTACTGATATATTTACAACTGTTTTCTTTGTATTTCTTCTGTTTATTATAGACCACATGCTTGTGAAGTAGCAGAATCAACTGCACCTACTGGTAACTTGTTTGCCATGTAGCAATAAAAAATATACTAAAAACCTGGATTATTCTGGTTAGTCACATTGTACAGCTATTATTTTGAACAATACTGTACAAACATCCTTTCGATTAAACCTGTTAAACTGGGATTCCCTCTCCTGTTTCACTTACTGGAAACACACACCTCCATCTTGGCTGCACTGAGCGTCATATACGCTCGAATACACACCTTGCTTTGAAATGGAAAATTTGTGGATGTCCAAACATTTTATTGAGCACAGAAACAACATATGAACTGAAGATAGTTACTGTTTTTGCAGCAGAAACTTGTGAAGAAAACTGTTAGTATCTTTTCACTGCAGCACAGTGAGGAGTCACTGTCTACAGAAACAAAAAGAATGTTAATACTGTTACAGTATTCATACTGGCGCCTGACATTTTAATGTATAAAGAGAGACTATCACACCAAATATTTCCTGTTTAACATTCCACATCATCACTCCTGCTCATGTATGCTAACTGTGGCTATGTCAAATGAATTAATGACATGGTACCGAACCTTTTTCATGTGAGACACCCCCGACAGCTGTGCATAAGCAGACCAGCATTTAACGAATGCACCTGCGCATTTTGTGGCATCTTCTCCTGATAACACCAAAACGAACTTAAATTACTCCGTCAGTTTTGATCATACAGGTAAGAGCAATGTATCATTTGAATCTGTAAAGGGTCTAGTTTTATTTGTATACACTCATAATAACAAAACGCAGTGCTTTTGTAAAATAAAGAAAGCAGACAAGGTGCGTTCTCTGTCTACTCTGTCATCTCTCTTCACAGACATATAAATAAAACAACCTGAATCTCAACGAATACTTGCCTCAAAAACGAGAAATATATACATAGAAAGCTTTTTTTAAATGAAACAAATCAAGTCGAAAACAAATATGTGATCCGTATGAAAGTAAAGAGCGGCACAGTTTCTCCTGTCTCCCCTCATTATAGCTAATATGATCCTGCCTCGCACTGATCATACGGAAATAATCTGAGGTGAGCCAGGTAGTTCTGTGCACGCCCCCGAGAAAAGGCAAAAAACATCAAGCTTCACCATAGAATTTACTCCCTTTTTCCACGCATTTGGATGATGGCACGCTACGCAGGTGAAGAAACATTTTGGGTGGTTCCAGACATCGACGAAGAGTTTACTTTGTCTGTTTACGTTGGGAAAAACGCGACTCAGATGACAAACGTTTGCATCTCTATTGCATTGCAGTAATTCCCTCTCAGCCACATTCCTGACTGAAAGGCTCATCATGCAGCTCATTATGTAGGTCTTTGTCTTCTCAGGTAAATGAAATGATTATTGCTGCATATGTCTTTTCTAAACAAAAAGTGTCTTAGAAAATTTAAATCAGTGTATTGTTGTTTACTGTGAATGAGCAAACAAGATGACTTCATTGACATCATTTTGAAGCAAACAACTTTAGGCTACAAGATCCAGTTCTCAAAAGTCTTGTGAACCAATGTTCTGTATGTGTTTTATGGTCTTATTTCAGTGACTAAAAATTTTTTAAGTTTTTCCCTAACCATGCTAAACACTGTTTCCCCAAAAACACATTCATGTATAAACATGCTGCTCACATGTTATTGTAGCCCAGTCTGTGCTAATTACAATGTTATCAGACTTTAGCCATTAATATGTTTAAAAGAAATTGAAAAAAGCACAAATGTCAGGGCATGTCAAAACTTGTCCAGGGCCCCAAAACACCCTTAGATCCCAGAGGGTTAATATGATCCTACAGAAGCTCACCTTCAACACTCATCGTTGATGGAGACAGAGAACATTTTACTGACCTTGGTGTACTTGTTAAAGTTTTGGAGAATCTCCCAACCCCAGTTCCGATACTTGTGGTCCTTGGTGAACCTATACAGATAGAAGAGACTCTCCACAGTCTCTGGTCTGAGAAGGTTGTGCCTGTCTGCAAGCTATCACAGAGAAGAAGATACAAATAGTAAGATATAAGCCACATCTTTAAATATCTGCTAAATTCATAATCTCTTCCTAAACCTTTCTAGGATTGTTTGTGACATTTCTGTTGTTTTCCTACCATTGCTACAGAGCCTTTTCTCTGACATCCTCAAATAAGTATGTACACAATCAGATATGAGTCACATTTACTTTTCTGAGGCATACAGGCAATGTTCTTACCTGGGCTGTGTTCAAATGTCCACCCTACTCCCTAACCCTAATATAGTGGAACACTACATAATGAACTATATAGTGCACTCAAATGTTAACGCTTTCTGACACTCACTTTTTTTGTGCTCTCTCCCTCTCTCTCTGTACCTTCTGCAGGTGTCCCTGGTCCTGGAGCTGTATATTGCTGATATGCAGTTACTGGCCCCACCAACCCACAGTGTCTATTTGTTGTTTATTGTTGCTGTTCTTTTCTCTCCCCTCTATCCACTCACCCCAACCGGTCGAGGCAGATGGCCGCCCAAACTGAGCCTGGTTCTGCTGGAGGTTTTTTCTTCCGTTAAAGAGAGTTTTTCCTCTCCACTGTCGCCTTGTGCTTGGTCATAAGGGACTAGTTGATTTTTTGTTTTTTGTAAAGTGCCTTGAGATGATGATTGTATTGTGATTTGGTGATATACTATATTTTAACTACTGCTGCATACTTTGGATTGGACAGTCTGTGTATCCATTCTTGTAACACAGTCTGTTCCTACCTTTACATCGATGTCTCGGGTGCTTCCCTGATACATGTTGAAGTGGACAATCTCTGGACTGAGGCCCGTCTCCATCTGGACATACATCTGGTAGCAGGTCTCCATCAGCTCTTTCGCCAGATCCATGTGATCAGCAGGCAGACCATTGTGAGCACCAAGGGCCAGAGTGCCTGGTAGGAAGCACACTAGATGGTCCTGAGTTAACAGACAGCTGTGTTAATGCCTGAAACTAACCTCAATAATTAATTTCTAAATGAATGATGACTCCTTTAGTTCATATGTGTAGCTTTCTAATCAATCAGTCAGCTTCATCTCTTAGATGAATGACAAAATTAATACCAGCAATCATAATTTAACCACATTATAAACACTCAGCTCAGAGTCCAAAATGTAAAGATGTTTTCAGAAGTGTTTTTGCCTTAATGTCTCAAATGTGAAGTGTCCACTAGTGTAGGCAGTTTTTAAAGTCAGTTTTTAAGAAGCATTGAAATGCACCCTACTGTAATTTTATGCAGATTTTGAATATTACTGACCATTTTAGGACTGAATTGTCCATGTGAGACTTCTCCAACAAAGGTAAGGCCATTTGGGGAAGACTTCTGCAACAGGTTCTTCTTTACACCCTCTATTGCCTGCAGATAGTCCTCCAAGAGCCTAGAGCAAGCAAGCGTGCGCGCACACACACACGCACGCACACACACACACACACACACACACACACACACACACACGCACACAGAATAACGTCAGAAACTGCATTCTGTGTATCAATTTATTAAACACACTGAGAAAAACTACATCCATCACATGACAATGCTGAGTGTCTGCAGGGCATTGTTGTTCCAGTATATTAATCTTTTATCAGTCCTACTGACAGCCACAGTACTGTAACTAAATGCTGTCAGTTTTGACTGAATAGTCTGAATACTTAATCTCTACACATGACGCTGATTGATTTGTAGTAATAGACTATAAAGCCAGCACTGGCCCATTTGAAATCAATATTTGTAGGAAGAATACTCAGTGCTGTAATAGTCGTTTATTCCACTGACATAAAATTACCTATTATAAGAAATATGCCAATCATCTGGCAGTTCCTGTTTCTCAAATGTGGATTGGTTGGCTCTGTTTTTCGATACAGGGTACAATAAAGCAAACCTCTGGTGCTTTGGACTGGTATTGAATAAAATAAGCATTTTGAAGATGTCAGCATAGGCTCTATAAAACTGTAGTTAGCAATTTTTCACTAGTTCCTGCATTTTGTTATTAATGGAAAATTTTCCTCTGTCTATCCTGGCTGATACATGAACTCAGTGTGTGTCTACTTTTCAAGCTAAAATCAGTACAGCTCACTCCATGGAATTAATTAGGCTCATTATCCCATGTGTGAAGGAACATAAGGTTATAACTACACTTGTAAGAAAAATAAATAAAATAAAAAATACTTGACAAATGTTGTGGGACCAACACTCCAAAAACATTGGCTCTAAAATTGATAGCATATAACAAAGCAACAAAAAATAACATGGATCAAAAGGAAACACCCTATCTCACCCTCAGAGATAGGGTGAGGAGCTTGGTCACCCGGGAGGAGCTCGGTGTCGAGCCGCTGCTCCTCCACATCGAGAGGAACCAGCTGAGGTGGCTCGGTTATCTGTTCCGGATGCCCCCAGGACGCCTCCCTGGGGAGGTGTTCCGGGCATGCCTCACCGGGAGGAGGCCCCGGGGAAGACCCAGGACACGCTGGAGGGACTATGTGTCTCGGCTGGTCTGGGAACGCCTTGGTACCACCCCAGAAGAGTTGGAGGAAGTGTCTAGGGAGAGGGAAGTCTGGGCATCCCTGCTTAGACCACTGACCCGGCCTCGGATAAGTGGCAGAAAATGAAATGGAAAATGGAATGGAAAAAGGAAACACTCCTTTTGAGGCATTGACTATCCCGACCAAGATTGGTAGCTACTGATTTAAATTTTATTTAATTTAAAAGTTGTAGGTAGACAGTATTTGCTGGACAGAAAACAGCGGTATGGTCTTTTCAAAATATTAAAATCATTCACGTCAATGTAAAATACTGGGCATCTACTCGCTTCACTCACTGGTTCTCCTTTTTGCCTCCTTGGATCCACTGCTTCAGCAGGTATTCATAGTAACTGTCGGCTCTGGCTCCCAGTGTGTAGATGCCCTGGTGCGTGAACTGTCCGTTGTTTGTATTGATGAACATTGGCACAAGACCATCAAGCTTGCCCTCCAGCTTATGGATCTGTTTCATAACGTCAGTCACCACAGCCTGGAAAACCAAATACAGGGGTCAATGACTGACGACATCCATTTAACGATTCAAACTAACTTGGCAATAAAAAAAATCCAAAATTGTAAAATAACATATTCTAAATGTCAAACCCTTACCACCACACCAATACAAATCATCTCTCTACTATATACAAAATTTTAAAGGAACAAATTATTCAATACATTTTTTAAACCACAACAAAACAGTAATGCCTAAATGAAAAATGTTTTTGATTAAGCATAGTATTAATTAATTCAAAATCAAAAAGTGAACTGATAGTATTTAGACTGTGAACCGTCAGCCAGCCTCAGGCCATTGCATCCTTTATCCTTTCCTCAGTTCGGACTGTGCTGCCCCTACTGCTTAGACATTGCTAAAAAGATTTCTTGGGCTTGAATCAATGTATACAAGATCTAACTAAAGAAACACAGCCAGTCTACACACAGAGTTCTCCAGATCATTAATGTCTATAACCACAGTAGCAGAAACATTGCCACCTTCAGCAATAATTTATCAGCCTCAGTTATGTTTTCAGCTTTTTTTCAGGACTGAAGCAATGGGCTCAGTAAGTTAAATATTAACAATCTTCGGGAAATGCTAATTTTATTCTACATACTAGAAAGAAAATAGCACAGGCTGATGGGGAGTGGTATCTATCACGACTACATAGAAATCCCACGTTATGCTATGTCAGCATGGATGAAAACCTGAATGAAAGTGCCAATCTTTAAACTTATTGATCAGGTTTTTTCTCTGTCAGTTGGTCACCTCATACTGTGGTTCCTGGGTGAGGCGGCTGAGCTCTCTGAACTCCAATTGAATGCTTGTAACCTCAGCCACAGTGCTGTCTGAGGTCCAGCGGGGGGGGTGGGCGGTACCTTTCCCAATGTTCACATCAGAGTAGGGGATCTTGGATGGTGTCTTGAAAGCTGGCATTAGCCTAAAGCCAATGTCTTTCTGTACAGGAACAATGCAGATTAAATGCAGATATTTCTAGCTGAAAAGCAATAAAAATCACAAAACAGGTTTACCATGACTAAATTTTAGACTGATTGCAGATTTTAAGTATCATGGGTTGTGTCAAGCATTTCGTGTCTGCCACTCTGAGTTATGTTGCTGTTTTCAGCAAGGGCCTGTATAGTTTTGTTCTTCTGTTAGTGACAGTTGAAGCCTTTGATTTATTGCTTATAGCCAGTTTCAGGTGCAAATTTAAGGCCAGGGGTCTCCAACTCCAGTCCTCGAGGTCCCCTGTCCTGCTTGTTTTCCAACTATCCCTGCCCTACCCACTGCTGATTACCTGGATCAGGTGTGTTCAGCCAATGAGAAACTGTAAGGGCAGGGATAGTTGGAAAACCAGCAGGACAGTGGACCTCGAGGTAAGGAGTTGAAGACCCCTGCGTTAGACTGTACTGTATGATTATTCAATCAGAAAATTAACAGAACATGAAATTAATCTGCAATCATTTCACTCAATTGTAACCATTAAATAATTCTTCAAGCAAAAATGCCCAAAATAAGCACTATGCTCTACAATCTTATCAAATGTGAAGATGTTCTTTTTTTAGGCATATATCCTAATAATCTGACTGTAAATATATGGAAAAGGATAGGAGTCGCTAAGAAACATTTTCTGAGTTCTGACTTAATTCACAGAACTCTGACTTTTTCTCCCTTAAACTCAGACACACAAAAACTGTAAATCTGACATTTTTAATTGGCTTGAGGCCTCCCTCCTGCATCATTCAAGGTGACTCTCATTCAAGTTGTTTCCATAAAGGTATCCTTTATTATTTTCCAACACTCCTATCTTCTTCAGCAAAGTCAGAAACAGCGGATTGTTGGATGTAGGACAGAACATATCTCAATCAATATCTCGGTTTATAGGAATAAATATCACAAGTGTGATGTAAAATTTGCATTTTTTTTGAAGATGCTTTCTGACTTTTTTCTATGAATACGAAGGTCATATGAAGCCAACAACTTGTGTTAATGTTGTATTTGCATTTTTAAACTCTGAATGTTAATAGAAAACTATCAGGTTGCTTAAATCACTTTGATAAATGGATTTGTACAAAACGGAAAGAAAAGGAATATATCTGGGCAATGAAGAGCACCTGAAACAGTTGGAAACACTTCAGGGGCTTACATGTTAAGTTTACATGTTTATATGTATGTAAATTCTAAAGGACTTATTACTCACTAACGTTAAGGCATCAGCCCTTTGAAAATTTGTTTGTTTGTATTTGGAATACTATGTAATATCTACAGCTGGTAAAGAGTCTTACATGACAGGGATGCTCAAGACAAAGACAAGTATTTTAACAGGTTTGAACGCACAATTATCAGCAGCTGCAGTACATGGATGAGGTGCTGCTGCCTACATACTTCAACGCACTTAACATATGCTTGCAACATTTCATTCAGATCTGGGCATAAAGGTTTCGAAATGAGTGCATGTGTGTGGACTCACAGCTTTGTCTAGGAACAGCGTATCTCCAGTCAGATGGTAGGTACTCAGCAGACCTCCCAGGATACGGATGGTGCTCTCAAACAGGTTGACATCTACGTTCTTGTTGAATGTGAGTTCTGCAGCCACCCATGCCTTTGCTTCTTTAAATTCTGCAACACAATATTTTAAGAATCAGTACAAAATGACCCTGAATACATGAACAAATATAACATGAAATTACTACATAAATGTAAGCTTAAAATAAATGAAAACTCAAAATGATGAAATATTGTATTATATTGTATATCTTGTTGTTGCCATCACAATCCTCACTTCAGCCATAACTGACTTAATTGACTGAACTTTGATGCTATGAGGAAGTAATAGTTTGACATCGGAGGACGTGTTCATCTCTCTGTGGAGAAACTATCAGCGATTGAAACATCCACAACATACTGATACAATTTAAATTCCCAACTGCTCAGAACAATCTTTCAAGCATGCAGGAGATGAGAGCTCAGTATTTGAAGAACTTACTTTTAGTGTAGTATTAGGTGATTTATGTGACAATACTTTTTTTTTTTTTTACACTAAGGATCTACTTAAGAGGCAAAAATGTAGAAGTTGGAAGCACAAAATCCAACCTACCTTCTTTAAGCTCCATGATCCACATTGTATCCAAGGCATCAATAAGCGTCAAACCAAGGCCAAACCACTCGCTGTAGGACTTCGACATGGGCCTGAGCTCATCATGGCCCCAGGCAAAATCTTTATAACCCTTCCATGCATGTCTAAAAGCTTCTCGCACCTCCTCCAGCCAGCTAGCTTCTGTAAAAAACAATACACACATGAGGTCTGTGTACAATCACCTCCAAGTGCACAGAGTGATTCAAAAAGAAATAACTGCTTAGGACCACAGACATATTAACAGTTACAACCGATTTTTAATATTATAATCCTCTAAATGCACACACTAGAGGACTCAAAAAAACCAAGAGACCACACACCTGCTGTTTTTATTAACGATTTCACGTTGGCAATTCCACAGACACGATATTTCACAGATACTCGCATAAATAAATGTGACCACACATTTGCTATTCCATTGGAACTTCCCTGACCAGGCTCTGACCTGATCAGGAGTAGTAAAATAATCATGCTGACTACACACTTGAGCATTGTTTAGACAAAGACTCAGTTGCAACAAGCCTCAAACTGGGCCATGCCCTCACAATCACTGGAGGGGGCAAATCAGGCATGTAATCGGACATAAAATCCTCTAGTGTATAGCCAGCCTTACAGAGGACAGAAATGCTTCATTTTGGGAAGTCAGATTGAAACACTAGTCAAGCCTCTTAAGGAGATGCATTTGTTTTATTTCATTCAATTCAAAATACTATTTCATAAATAATACAAACAGTGGCAACAATAAAGCGGTAGGTACCTGACTCTTTTGAAAATGTGGTTTCTTGATGTGTAGGTAAATGCTCCTTACTTTCACCATCCTTGGTGCTTTCTGTGGCCTGGTCAGTGTCGATCACTGCACCACGCCAGCTGGAATTTATCAGAGGATTCAAAAATGAATGAATAATAAAAAAAAGAAAATAGCTTTAGTCGTGCCCACACTCCAATTCTCACCTGATGACCACTCTCTCTTCTCCTTCTTTTTTAACGTCAGCTACCTTGTCCTCAACTGTGACATCTGAAGTGTTTCCTTTCTTCTGAAGACGATTCTGTAGGACAGGCGGTCCTCTCTTATTAGATAATTTTCTCTGGCAAATATAGCATAAACAATTTTAATTCAAGTCTTTACTTCATGTGAGCAAACTGTTAAAGAAAATCTGATTCAGAATTTGTAATATAGGCAAATGTACATGTTACATTATAAAATACGACATGACATTATCACATGGCATGAGAAAACCATAGAAACAGCACTTTACAGCAAATTACAGTGTTTTTCATTTAAAGAGAGTAACCATTGCTCAAACAACCAAATATGTTAACAAAAAAAACAACACATTTTTGAAGGGGGCACAACTGAACAGAAGCAGAGATGCAGAAACCTGAGAGGGTTGTTCTGGCAATGGTGGTTGGCCCTGAGGTAGCACATGGGGGATTATGGGTTTCAGGACACTGTTACTGCCTGTGTCTGGTCCTCCATCTGTAAGGCCTCAACACACCAAGATAAACAGATTTAGTTTGATAGTTTTACTAAAAGTCACAAATACAGTTCACACAAACTGATGAATAGTTGGAATAAAGTTTTTTGAATCCATTCTTTCCTTTACTATTTATGTGGTCTTTCCAGTACCACTAGCTGCCACACAACTTCCAAATAGAATATTTCCAACCCCATGCTTAACAGATCGCAAGATGTTCTTTTCATCAAATTTGCTCTTTTTTCATCTAAATACCTTTAGTAATTGTGGCCAAAGAAAACTTCATCTGTCAACAGTAGCAATCTCTGGCTAATCCAGATGCTGCGTCAGATGGTGAGTTTTGTGCTGCAGTCACAGATAAGGTTTCTCTCCCGTCATCCAGATTTGCATTTTATTGCTGCACATTGAACGGTGAACTATCACTTTTGTGTCAGACAAAGCTTCCTACAGCTTTTAGATTATATTTCAGGCTGGAAGCATTTTGACATGCCAGTGACTCAGTCTGTATGGATATAATAGGTGATGTTTAAAGAGCCTTACCTCTGAGTTGTTCTGTAACAGTAGGATAGGAAGCAATTCCACAGATAAAAAGGAGGACGCTGATGAAGAGGATGAGGCTCCGCTGCAGCCTGGATAACTGTTTCCATTTCTGCAGGAACGCAGAAGAGTGGGAGATAGAGAATGTTGCAAACTCTACTTAAGTCATGTAGAATTGCTTTTTCTGCAACAAAATGTGAACTTATTCACTGTGAACTAGATCTGCTGCAAAATTCTGAACAGAAGTATAGTGCTGCCATGCTCATTTATTATAATGAGCAATCAAATAACCCAGTAATTTACTTTCTCTATAAAGCAATGAAGATCAGTGTTATGTTTTTAAATGTGCTCTATAAAATAATTGCCATAACTTGTGTTTAAGTAATGTGCATAACTGACTACCTATCTAATAACAGACCTTAGCTCACTGAAGCCTGTAATGATTAAATACTATGGACAAGAGATAATTTTGTTATTTGCAGCTCCCCACCCCAACTAATTTGGGAAAATATCTCAAATATGTGGGATCTCATTTCACCTATATATTTAAAGCAACACTATGTAGTTTTCTACCTTAAAATAACGTCTCTAAAATGATTTCAGTAGAACAAATCTTAACCAAATGAATTGGGGCAGTCGTGGCCTAATGGATAGGGGGTCGGATTTGTAACCCGAAAGTTGCGGGTCTGAGTCCCAGGACCGGCAGGAATCGTCGGTGGGGTGGGTTAATAGCCAGTGCTTTCTCCACCTTTAACCCTCTGGGGTCTAAATGGGTTTTGGGACCCTGGACAAATTATGACATGCCCTGACATTTGTGCTTTTTTCAGTGTCTTTTAAACATATTAATGGCTAAAGTCTGATAACATTGTAATAAGCACAAAATGGGCTACAATAATACGTGAGCAGCAAGTCTATACATGATTGTGTTCTTCACTAAGCATGCATAAGCACTGTTCTCTCAAAAACTACAATGTTTTAGTCATTGAAATAAGACCATAAAACAAATACAGAACATTGATCCACAAGACTTTGGAGACCTGCATGTTGTTGTCTTTTTCACTCATTCACAGTAAACAACACACTGAGGTAAATTTTCTAAGACACTTTTTGTCCAGAAAGGCCATATGCAAGAAGGTGTGTCTGAGAATGAAGTCGTGATTTACCTGAGAAGACAAAAGACGCACTGAACGACCAGACAAAGACGCACATAATGAGCCTTTCAGTCAATGTAGCTGAGAAGGGAGTAGTGCAGCACAATACAAAACAATGCGGAGCCGAACGTTCGTCATTTGAGTTAAAATCAGTGTTTTTACTCTGAGGACAAACTAAACTATTTGTCTCTGTGTAGAATATAAGAAGCGCTTCTTCACCTGCGTAATGCGCCATCATCCAAACGCGCAGAAAAAGTGAGTAAATTCTATGATGAAGTTTGGCGTTTTATGTCATTTCTCGGGAGCATGCACATATTTACCTGGTTCACCTGAGATTATTTACACGTAAACAGTGAACAGAGTACAAGGCGCATTACCTGTAATGAGGTGAGACAGGAAAAAACGGACTTCTCCTTACGTTCATACAGATTAAATAAAAAGTGATGATTTGTTTTTGACTTGAATTGTTTCACTCAAAAGAAAACATTTCAAGCTTTCTAGTCATATGTTTCTTATTTTTATGTGGCAAGTATTCGCTGAGATTCTGGTTGTTTTATTTACATGTCTGTGAAGAGAAATGACAGAGACAGAAAAGACAGACAGCGCACCCTGTCGGCTTTCTTTATTTAATAAAAGCACAGCGTTTTGTTGTTATTATGATGGTATACATCTAAAAGTAGACCCTTTACAGATTTGAATGATATATTGCTTTTATCTGTACGATCAGAATTGATGGAGTAATTTAAGTTTGTTTCGGCGTTATCAGTAGAATATGCGTCAAAACTCGCCGGCGCATTCATAGACCCCAGAGGGTTCATACCTTAGGCACCGAACCCCCAACTGCTCACTGGCCACCCCACTATGTGTTCACTGCTGAGTGTGCGCACTTTGGGTGGGTTAAATGCAGTCGAGCCATTTTCACTTTCAATTCTACCGCCACTGCAGCTTGAGTGGGTTGCAACAGCACTATGCAACTTTCGTGATCGGGGCCTACCTGAACACGGAAGTTGCCCCGCCATCTGCTGCCAGCACAAGAGTGCGACCTGCTTTATGGCATACGTCACGTTTTACTCACAGCCTGAGTTATAGATAACAGCCAGCTATAAGACGAAAATATCTAATATGGTATATTCAAAACCAACGCCATGGCAAAGCCCGCCAAGAAACCAGAAAGGGTTTTGTCAGAGAAGTCTAAGAAAAGAAATAGAGTGATCGGACACAAGCCCAAACAGACGACAGTATTTACGAAACTGGTAAGAGACAATTGCGCTTCTCAACCAGATGGGGGAAACCATGAGCAAAAGTTACATAGGGTTGCTTTAATGAAAAGATAAAGTAACAGAAACTTGAACTTGGAATGAAGTCCTTTATGATACTTGGAGAGCTGATGTACAAATTATTGGAGTAAATTCTACATATTTCATCATGGCTAACCCTCAGGGGTTGATGAACCCGCCGGCGTGTTTTGTGGCATCTTCTCCTGATAACACCGAAACAAACTTACAGTATCTCACAGAAGTGAGTACACCCCTCACATCTTTGTAAATAATTTATTATATCTAATGTGACAACAATGAAGAAATGACACTTTGCTACAATGTAAAGTAGTGAGTGTACAGCTTGTATAACAGTATAGATTTACTGTCCCCTCAACACACAGCCATTAATGTCTAAATCGCTGGCAACAAAAGTGAGTACACTCCTAAGTGAAAATGTACAAATTGGGCCCAAAGTGTCAATATTTTGTGTGACCACCATTATTTTCCAGCACTGCCATAACCCTCTTGGGCATGGAGTTCAGCAGAGCTTCACAGGTTGCCACTGGAATCCTCTTCCAGTCCTCCATGATGACATCACAGAGCTGGTGGATGTTAGAGACCTTGCACTCCTCCACCTTCCGTTTGAGGATGCCCCACAGATGCTCAATAGGGTTTAGGTCTGGAGACATGCTTGACCAGCCCATCACCTTTACCCTTAACTTCTTTAGCAAGGCAGTGGTCATCTTAGAGGTATGTTTGGGGTCGTTTTTCATGCTGGAATACTGCCCTGTGGCCCAGCCTCCAAAGGGAGGGGATCATACTCTGCTTCAGTATGTCACAGTACATGTTGGCATTCATGGTTCCCTCAATGAACTGTAGCTCCCCAGTGCCAGCAGCACTCATGCAGCCCCAGGCCATGACACTCCCACCACCATGCTGTAGGCAAGACACACTTTTCTTTGTACTCCTCACCTGGTTGCCGCCAGACACGCTTGACACCATCGGAACCCAATAAGTTTATCTTGGTCTCATCAGACCACAGGACATGGTTCCAGTAATCCATGTCCTTAGTCTGCTTGTCTTCAGCAAACTGCTTGCGGGTTTTCTTGTGCATAATGTTTAGAAGAGGCTTCCTTCTGGGACGACAGCCATGCAGACCAATTTGATGCAGTGTGTGCGACGTATGGTCTGAGTACTGACAGGCTGCTCCCCCACCCCTTGAACCTCTGCAGCAATGCTGGCAGCGCTCATATGTCTATTTCCCAAAGACAACCTCTGGATATGATGCTGAGCATATGCACTCAACTTCTTTGATCGACCATGGTGTTATGACCCTAGGGGTCATTATGTGTGGGTGGTTGTGTGTTATTGGCCCTCCCCCTTTACGTGTGTGTGTATGTGTGTGGGTGTGACGGAGGACGGAGTGGGCGTGGACGTAGGACGCCCGTGGATTGGACTTCCGGGATTGGTCCAACACTTCCCGGAAGGACTATAAGAAGCCCAAGGACTGCTGTTCGAGAGAGCTATTCTCCCACCTTTGCCATCCCCAGCTATTTGTTAAAGATTTCGATTTTGAGTGAATTAGTTAGTGATTAGATTTTTGTTTCGGTTTTGTAAGTTTAGTATCGATAGGATTTTCGTTATTTAGATTAGGAATACTTAGATATTTAGGTTACGTTTGTGTTTTGTTTTCTCCTGTTTGTTTTAGGAGTTTCCAGGCTAGCGACCTGTGATTTTGTGTTATTTCTTTTGATTGAGATCGTAGGGCTATTGCAGCGTTTCTGTTATTGATTTTCGTTTGTTTGATATCGTAGGGCTGACGGAGCGTTTTTATTTGAGTAGGGCTAAATTAGCGTTTTGTTTGTTTTGAACATTCTGTTTTGTATTCTGTGTTTTCAACAGAATAAATATTCTTGTTAAATGTAGTTCGTCTAGTTCGTGTTTGTTGAGAGTGGAAGAGGTTTGGAGGAAAACTCCACAATCGTGTTACGCTCCGGCAACCCCTAGGCTGGGGCGTAACAATGGCGAGGCCTGTTCTGAGTGGAACCTGTCCTGTTAAACCACTGTATGGTCTTGGCCACCGTGCTGCAGCTCACTTTCTGGGTCTTGGCAATCTTCTTATAGCCTAGGCCATCTTTATGTAGAGAAACCATTCTTTTTTTCAGATCCTCTGAGAGTTCTTTGTCATGAGGTGCCATGTTGATCTTCCAGTGATCAGTATGAGAGACTGAGAGCAATAACACCAAATTTAACACACCTGCTCCCCCATTCACACCTGAGACCTTGTAACACTAACGAATCACATGACACAGGGGAGGGAAAATGGCTAATTGGGCCCAATTTGGACATTTTCACTTAGGGGTGTACTCACTTTTGTTGCCAGCAGTTTAGACGTTAACCCTCTGGGGTCTGAGGGGGTTTTTGGGGCCTGGACAAATTCTGACATGTCCTGACATTTGTGCTTTTTTCAGTGTTTTTTAAACATATTAATGTCTAAAGTCTAATAACACTGTAATCAGCACAAAATTGGCTACAATAATATGTGAGCTTCAAGTTTATACATTATTGTGTTTTTGAGAAAAAAGTGGTTATGCATGGCTAGTGAAAAACTACAATTTTTTACTCACTGAAATAAGACCATAAAACACAAACAGAACTTTGGTTCACAAGACTTTGGAGACCAGCATGTTGTAGGCTAAAGTGTTTACTTCAGAGTGCTGTGAATGTCATCTTGTTCACACATTCACAGAAAACAATACACTGATTTAAATTTTCTAAGACACTTTTTGTCCAGAAAGGTCATATGCAAGAGGGTGTGTCTGAGGATGAATAGTCATGTGATTTACTGAGAACACAAAAGACGCACTGAACGTCCAGACAAAGGCGCGCATAATGAGCCTTTCAGTCAATGTAGATGGGACGGATTAGTGCAGTACAATACAACACAATGAGGAGCCAAACGATCCTCATTTGAGTTAAAATCAGTGTTTTTACTCTGAGGACAAGCTAAAGTATTTGTCTCTGTGTGGAATGTAAGGAGCGCCGCTTCACGTGCGTAACGCGCCATCATCCAAACGGGCCGAGAAAGTGAGTAAATTCTATGATGAAGTTTGATATTTTGTGTCATTTCTCGGGGGCGTGCACATATTTACCTGGTTCACCTGAGATTATTTACATGAGAACAGTGGACAGTGTACAAGGCGGGACCGCATTACCTGTAATGAGGTGAGACAGGAAAAAACGGACTTCTCCTTACATTCATACGGATTAAATCAAAAGTGATGATTTGTTTTTGACTTGAATTGTTTCACTCAAAAGAAAACATTTCAAGCTTTCTAGCCATATAATTCTTATTTTTATGAGCCAAGTATTCGCTGAGATTCTGGTTGTTTTATTTACGCGTCTGTGAAGAGAAATGGCAGAGACAGAAAAGTCAGAGAGCGCACCCTGTCGGCTTTCTTTATTTAAAAAAAGCACAACGTTTTGTTGTTATTATGATGGTATACCACTAAAACTAGACCCTTTACAGATTTGAATGATATACTTCTTTTATCTGTACGATCAGAATTGACGGAGTAATTTAAGTTTGTTTCGGCCTTATCAGAAAAAGATGCGTCAAAACGCGCCGGCGCGTGCGTCGACCCCAGAGGGTTAATGGTTGTGTGTTGAGATATTTTGAGGGGACAGCAAATTTACACTGTTATACAAGCTGTGCACTCACCACTTTACATTGTAGTAAAGTCATTTTTTCAGTGTTGTCACATGAAAAGATATGATAAACAAAAATGTGAGGGGTGTACTCACTTCTGTGAGATACTGTAAATTACTTTTGATCGTACAGGTAAGTCAAGTCAAGTCAACTTTATTTATAAAGCACTTTACATACAGCAACCACTGACCAAAGTGCTGAACATAAGAAAAATCCAACTAGAATAAAATACAATAACAAGAATTGAAATACTAAAAATAATTAATATTAATAATAATTAATCAATATTAATAATAATTAAAATAGTTAATAAATAATTGAATAAATTAAAACATATAGCCACAACTAAACATGAATATAAACAACAACTCATGCTGGATCAAAAGCCAAGGAGAATAGGTGGGTCTTGAGAGCAGATTTAAAAATGGGCAGTGAAGAGGCCTGTCTGATGTGAAATGGCAACGAATTCCAGAGTTTAGGAGCTGCAACGGAAAAAGCCCTATCCCCCCTGAGCTTCCGCTGTGTCCTCGGCACCTCCAGAAGCAGCTGCCCAGCCGATCTGAGCGGCCGGGAAGGAGAGTGCAAGTGTAGTAGCTCAGAGAGGTAGGGAGGGGCAAGTCCATTTAAAGGCTTAAAAACAAATAAAAGAATCTTAAAATAAACTCTAAAATGAACAGGCAGCCAGTGCAGTGAGGATAACACAGGGATAATGTGCTCTTTCTTTCGTGTACCAGTTAAAAGGCGTGCGGCAGCATTTTGCACCAGCTGTAGACGAGACAATGTGGACTGACTAACACCAACATATAGAGAGTTACAATAGTCCAGCCGAGTTGTAATGAAAGCATGAATTAAAGTTGTGAAGAGCTCTTTTGATAGAATGTTTTTTATCTTCGCTAAACGTCTCAGCTGAAAGAAACTGGATTTTACCACTGCACCGATCTGACTGTCCAGTCTAAGATCGTTATCTAACCTAAAACCCAGATTTGTGACAACAGGCTTTCCAAATTGTGCCAGAGGGCCCAAGTCCAAAGGAAAAGACCCACTGGTGCCACCCGGACCAAAAATTATTACCTCCGTCTTATTTTCATTAAAATTTAAAAAGTTAACCGCCATCCAGGCTTTTACTTCTTCTAGGCAAACAACCAGAGTTTGTATGGAGTAGGCATCCTTGCCTATGTGTCAATTTTATGCTTTCTAAGAATGGAGCCAAGAGGCAGGAGATACAGAGAAAATAGCAAAGGCCCAAGGTAAGAGCAATGTATCATTTGAATCTGTAAAGGGTCTAGTTTTGTTTGTATACACTCATAACAACAAATCGCTGTGCTTTTGTAAAATAAAGAAAGCAGACAGGGCGCGCTCTCTGTCTTCTCTGTCTCTGTCACTTCTCTTCAGAGACACGTAAATAAAACAAGTCGAAAACAAATCACTTTTTATTTAATCCATATGAAAGTAAGGAGCGGTACGGTTTCTCCTGTCTCACCTCATTATAGCTAATGTGACTGAGCTGTCACTGTCACTGAGCTCACTGTTCATATGGAAATAATCTGAGGTGAGCCAGGTAATTATGTACACACCCCCGAGAAATGACAAAACGTCAAGTTTCATCATAGTTTCATCTGCACGTTTGGATGATGGCACAGTACACGGGGGTAGAAGCGCTTCATATGGTTCCAGACAGCGACGAAGAGTTTACTTTGTCCTCAGAGTAGTGATGGGAAGCTTTATGGGATGGGAAAATCGAAGCTTTATGAAGCACTGAACCACTTTGAGACAACTGCCCTGAAAACAACACACTGCTTCGAAGCATTTGATACAGTCAGAAGAGTGACATCTGCTGGCTGGCTTTGATGGATCTCACATTCTATCTTTGTCTGAGGCTTTAATAAAAGTTATTTTGTCAAAGGTGTGTGTTATGACCCTAGGGGTCATTATGTGTGAATTTGTGGTATGTGTGGTTGTTAGTTCTCTCCTCCCCAGCCTGTGTAGGTGCGTATGTGAGTGTGAAAGGAAAGGGGCGTGGACCAGTGGAGTTCGTGATTGGTCGGGTCTAGCGGACCTGACGCTGCTGATTGGTTCAACCTTCCGGGATGACGATAAGAAGCTGCGACCGAGTCCCGGAAGAGAGAGCTCTTCTCTGATCTCTACCGCGCCCAAGCCAGCTAGAGTCGTGACCGTCGTTGGGAGAAAACATTTGGAAGTTGTTTGTAAATTATTTCGTGAAGAAAAGTTTGTAGAGTTTATTTTGGACAAGGATGTTTGATAACTCACACCCTGTACATAGCGTGCACTGTTTATTTCTTTGTTAACTGGTCAGAAGACGTCTAGGTGTTTTTGTTTTCATTTTTCCCCTGCTTGTTTTGGGTAGGAGTCCAGGGAAAGGAACCCTGTGATTTTCTTTTCTTTTGTTGATTTTCTTTATTAGAGAACGTAGGGCTATTATAGCGTTTTTGTTAGTAGTTTCCGGTTACGCCGTTGTTTCAGTTTCTGTGTTGTTATTTGTAAATAAATATCTTTTCTTTAAGAGTTAGTAGTCGTGAGGGTTTTTGTTGAGAGCGGTAGAGTTTTCGGAAGGAAACGCACCGGTAACCCCTAGGCCGGTCGTAACAGTGTGTCATTGTTTTTGTCTTTGCATAATGCAATATTTAAAGATGTTTGTACAACAGGCAGCCTTGATGAGGCAAATATGTGTAATAGTAAAATTGTATTGATAGTATTTTGATGCTGGTGCTTATGCAACTTCGTTTTTTATGTTATAAATGGGGTATTTCAGTGACTTTGGCATTTGTGTGGATTCAAAGATTTTTATTTAGAAAAATAATTTCTACAGTTTTAATCTAATTTAATGATCTAATTTAATCTGCTCCTTTTGTGGATCACTACCTCTCCAGCTTTGGAGAAGACCCACTCGCATGGCACTGATGTAGCTGACATGTGAGCCAGAAGTAGCAAGATTTGAGATAAATAGGAAATTAAAAATATTAAAAAAGTACTGAGTGGAATAGAACTATGACGCTACAAAGACTATAAGTATATACAATATGTGTCTATGGGTATGTACAGTATATGGACATCACTGGATATATAAATAAATACCAGGTAAAGTGACTACAGTATATTGCACTGATGTGATTTACATTATACTACACTATTGTACATGATTACAGTAGATGGATGACAAATGTACAGCAGTGATCATTGTAGAGTCTGACAGCAGCAGAAAGGAAAGACCTGCGGAATCTCTCCTTCACACAGCGAGGGTGAATCAGTCTATCACTGAAGCTGCTCTCCAGGGCAGACAGGACGTCCTGCAGGGGGTGAGACTCATGGTCCGGCATAGATGTCAGTTTAGCCAGGACCCGTCTGTCCCCCATCTCCCTCAAAGAGTCCGGAGGACTGCCTAGGACAGAGCTGGACTTCTTGATGACCTTGTCCAGCTTCTTCCTTTCCCTCTCTGTGATGCTGCTGCTCCAGCAGACCACACCATACAGGATGGCTGATGCCACCACACAGTCATAGAAGGTCCTCAGGAGTGCCCCCTTCACCCCATAAGACCGCAGTTTCCTCAGGAGGCAGAGTCGGCTCTGGCCCTTCCTGTACAGTGCATCTGTGTTATGAGTCCTGTCCAGTTTGTTGTTCAGATGAACACCCAGGTACTTATAAAAGTCCACTCTCTCAATGTCTATTCCCTGGATGTTCACTGATGAGGGGAGAGTAGACCAACATCTGCGGAAATCCACCACCATCTCCTTGGTCTTCCCCGCGTTGATGAGGAGGTGGTTCCGCTGACACCAGTCCACAAAGTCCTGCGTCAGTCTTCTGTACTCCACGTCATCGTCGTCCGTGAGGAGTCGTCAGAGAACACAGCTGTCTGTGTTGTGTCTGAAGTCTGCAGTGAAGAGGGTGAAGAGGAAGGGGGCCAGGACGGTCCCCTGGGGGGCCCCCACACTGCAGGTCAGGATGTCAGACACACTGTCCCGGGCTCTCACAAACTGCGGTCGGTTTGTGAGGTAGTCCAGGATCCACTCCGCCAGGTCAAAGTCCATGCCAGCCTTCTCCAGTTTCTCCCTTAAAAGCACCGGCTGTATTGAATGCGCTGGAGAAGTCAAAGAACAGAATTCTCACAGCACTGCCAGGCTTCTCCAGGTGTGCCAGACTACGGTGAAGCAGGAAGATGATGGCGTCCTCCACTCCGATGCCGGGTCGGTAGGTGAACTGCAGCGGGTCCATCACTGAGCTCACCACGGAGCGGAGGTGGAACAGGACCAGTCTCTCCAGTGTCTTCATCAGATGGGACGTGAGAGCCACCGGCCTGAAGCTGTTGAGGTCTTTAGTGTGCGGTGTCTTGGGCACTGGTACCACACAGGAAGTCTTCCAGAGCTGTGGTACCACCCTCAGCTTGAGGCTCAGGTTGAAGACATGCTCCATAACTCCACACAGTTTGTCTGTGCAGGACTTAAGGAGCCTGGAGCTGATGCCATCTGGTCCAGCTGCCTTCCTAGCCTTGATTCTCCTCCATTCACTTCTCACCTAGGATGGTGTGAGGGACAAGGAAGGGTGGGGGGTAGTGTGCTGGAGGGGTGGGTGAGTCCATGGAGCTTTGAAGTGGTGGGGTGATGGGGTGGGCCTGAGGTGTGAAAGGCTGAGGGAGTGGGGCATTGTCCAGGTGCCGGGGAGAAGGCCTGCAGCTGCGTGGGGGGAGGAGAGGGTGATTGATCAAACCTAAGGAAATGCAGATTTAGATCGTTAACCCATTGCAGATCCCCTTCAGCCTGGGCATGGGGTGCTTTGAAAACTGAGATGGTCTTTAGGTTCCGCCACACTCCAATGGTGTTCTGCTGCTGCAGCTGCTCCTCCATCTTTCTCCTGTAGCTGGCCTTCCCCTCTCTGATCTTCCTCCTCAGCTCCTTCTGTACAGTCCTCAGCTCCTCCTTGCTCCCTGATCTGAAAGCTCTCTTCTTCTCCTTCAGTAGAGCTTCTATATCAGGGGTAATCCATGGCTTGCTGTTTGAAAAACATCGTACAGTCCGGGAGGGTACAGTGTTTTCGAAGCAAAAGTTTATGTAGTCCGTGATGCAGTCTGTAATGGCGTTGACATCCTCCCCATGTGGGTCGTAGAGCTCTGTCCATACAGTGGTGTTAAAGCAGTCCCTCAGAGCCTCCTCGCTCTCAGTAGTCCACCTCTTCACCACACGTGGCACCACAGGCTGCCTGTGCACAACAGGTTTATACACAGGATGAAGATAGACAATGTTGTGGTCAGCTCTCCCCAGGGGAGGGAGAGAGGATGAAGAATATGCCTCCTTGGTGCTGGCATAGAACAAGCCCAGTATTTTATTGTCTCTGGTGGGGCAGGTGACATACTGGGTGTATGTAGGCAGAGCAGATGTGGGAGACGTGTGGTTGAAGTCTCCAGAGATGAGGAAGAGGGCCTGTGGGTGCTGTGTCTGGAGCCTGCTAGTGATGGAGAGCAGCGTGTCACAGGCTGTGTCTGCGTTAGCAGAGGGAAGCACGTACACGCACTATCACAATGACGTGCGTAAACTCCCGTGGCAGGTAGTATGGCCGCATGCTAACTGCTAACAGTTCAATGTCTCTGCTGCACAATTGCTCCCTCACTGTACAGTGTCCTGGTTTGCACCATCTGACATTAACAAACACAGCCAGACCTCCTCCTTTCCTCTTCCCACTGTCCCCTGTCCTGTCCGCGCGCAGATAAAAGTTATCCAAAGAAATCCTTATCCTTAAGCACCTCCGCCGGGATCACATGCCTGTCCTGGGGGAACACTACAGCTAGTGCTGGGCGATAAAACGGTATCAGTATTTATTGACGGTACACCATTGTCGATAACGATAAAAAAAAAGTTCGGTATGAAGCGCTATAATTTTACTAAAATGCGGCTGGCTGAGCGCGCTCCTTGGCTGAATCTCAACAGCCTATCAGATGTTCCCATGAATGAGCGTGCTATGAGTGACAAGCAAACAGCCAATAAGCTTAAGCAGCCACGCTGCGTTGCTCTCGGTTTGGGTTGCCCCCTCAGGGCAGAACAACACGCGAAAATGAGTGCCGTGCCTAGCAGCAGTGAGGAGATTGTGAATAAAAAAGGACGTATCAGCTCGCCTGTGTGGCAGTTTTTTGGTTTCTTTTCTTCCGACCAACACCAGAACAATGTTGTGTGTAAGCTTTGCAAAAAAACCGTCCCGGCCAAGTATGGAAACACAAGTAGTTTATTTCATCATCTCAACCACTTCCATCCTTTGGAATTTGAAGCATGTCGTCCCTCCACCTCGGATCAAAAAACAGCCCAGAAGCAGTCAACGATAGAGAGGTACTCGGCAACAATGCCTTATGAAAAATCCTCCAAGCGATACAATGATATAACCCAAGCGATCGCATACTACATTGCCAAAGAAATGCTACCACTTAGCGTGGTAGAAAAGTCAGGCTTCAAAAGACTTCTTAATGTGGTTGATCCCCGCTATGTTGTCCCGGGCCGCAAGTATTTTACACAGACTAAAATTCCAACACTTTATTTGGAGTGTAGAAAAGCAGCTGTCCACCGTCTCATATTTTGCAACGACCGCAGACATCTGGACAAGCCGCACGTGTGACCCGTACATTAGCTTAAGTGTACATTTCATTGACGATAACTGGAATCTAAAGAGTAAATGCTTGGAAACCGCATATTTTCCCGAAGACCACACGGGTGAATTTATTGCGCAAAACCTAGCTGATGCGCTGCTCTCATGGGGTCTGAAAGCAACCAAGTTTGCATCACGACTGACAGAGGGGCGAATTTAGTGAGAGCCGCTTCACTCAACAACTGGACTCGGTTGCAGTGTTTTGGCCACCGCTTACACTCAGCTATCGGTGAGTAGAGTTGTTAATAGTTGCATCATCCACATATAGTTTCTTTGGATGTGTTTGTAGGAACACTAATATGAATATAAAATTAACTAGAAATACACAGTTAAAACATAGACAATTATTCTTGCACTCCTTGCAGGGTTTTAATAATTAAACTGTAATTTTATTATTTTTGTGTTTTACAGTTTTACTCTTTCATATTTATTTTCCTCCCAAAATTTTGTTTGTATTTTGTGTATATATTTAAGTTGCTTATACTTGACATCTTTCTTTTCTTTTTCTTTTTCTTTCAGTTTCTATTTTCAAAAGAGTTGAAAGGGCTGTTGGTATGTGTAAGAGAGTGGTTGCAGCATTTTCTTATTCATGGAAGAAAAAGAGAGATCTGGCAGCAGCTCAGGAAAAATTCAATCTCCCCAAACATCAGCTTGTCACAGAGTCACCCACCAGGTGGGGCTCACGCCAGAAAATGGTTGCAAGAGTGCTGGAACAACAGAAGGCTATTGCTGAAGTCCTGGCTTCGGACAGAAGCACCCGACACTTGGTTCCTACCTGGCAGGACACTGATGTCTTAGAATCTGTGCATGAAGCACTAAGTCCCTTACTGGAGTTCACAGATTCTCTTTCTGGGGAGTCATATGTGACTGTGTCATATGTGAAGCCTGTTCTCCAGCTGCTGAGAACAAAACTACTGTGTGCTAGTGAACGGGACACTCAACTCACAAAAGACTTTAAAACCAAAATCATGGCATACCTTGATGAAAAATATGCAGACCAGGTCACTGATCACCTACTTGACATGGCAACATTAGTAGATCCAAGATTCAAAGCTCAATACATCAAGCCAGACAAGGTAGAAGCCATTAAAACACGGGCACTGGCTGAAATTATGGATGATGACCAAGGCCTACACCAGGAAGAGGCTCTGGGTGAAACAGAAGCAACTGGTGCAGAGGGAGGAGCTGCTGCTGAACCACAACCACCTCCACCACTGAGTATGAAGAAGCAAAGGAAGTCTTTAGGGAGTTTCTTTAAGAGTCAAAACGCTAGCGCAGATGCCTTACCTCTCACTGAAAGACAAAGGGTACAGAGTGAGCTGGAAAGCTACCTGATGTCCCCTGACGCTGACAGTGAGTCTGAACCACTGGAGTGGTGGAGGCTACATGAGCGCAACTTCCCAAGAGTGAGCAAGCTTGCAAAAAAATACCTGTGCATCCCAGCCACCAGCACCCCCTCAGAAAGAATTTTTAGCATAGGGGGTAATGTAGTCACATGTAATCGGGCAGCATTAAAACCAGAGAGAGTGAACCAACTTGTCTTTCTTGCTCACAATTTGTAATGTTGCAATGTATATGTGAATAATGATGGTTGGTTCCTCTGCTTGAAAGCTCAGATTTGATTATCATAATTTGTTTTGTTTACAGAGTTTGAGGTTTACTGTGTATCGTTATTATTGACATTTTACAGATGTTGATCTACCTCAACGTTTGCTTTGATTGTTCAGTGTTTACACTTTACCATTGCACACACTTTGTAACATTTTATTTATTAAGTCTCTAACACTTATTTTTATTTTATTATAAGATATAAGAGACAAGATATTTTTGTTTACATTTTTTTGTTTTTGACTATTAAAACTATGTGCCTTAGAAATGTTGGTAAATTAAAATAAAGTGGTTAAATTCAAACATTTTTTTCTACTTCATTTATAAATGATTGTTAAATATAAAAAAATTTAAATAAAATAATAATTATCGATACCGAATGATATGAATCATTATATCGTGATTATTTTTTTTGCTGTATCGCCCAGCCCTAACTACAGCGCTCCGCAGCGCGATCAGCTGTTCCCTGGTGTAAACAAAGGGCACACAGGGTCCAACACACATCATGGCTGAAATCTTGGATCCAAGCAGCATAATTGTTCGGAAAATGCCAGATTTGTGTAGAACTTAGCTATGTAATAAATATATAGAAAAAAATATGCAAAAACGACAAGATAAAAAAAGTTAGAAAGAGTGATAAGACGCAGGAGCTGTTGCAACCAGCAGCCGGCTCGCACCAGCGCCGGAAGTTCCTAATCTCCTCCTCTCAAAAAACCCACGGTTTGAGCAGTGACTCAGACCTTTTAAAGCCTATTGAAAAGCATATTGAAAAGCTCAGCTCCTTCAAAATTCCCGCAAAGCAGCTCGACACGTCATGTGACGTAACGAGGCGTCGCTCGCAGCGGTCACGTGATTTTGGGCATGTTGAAGTAGGGATCGAAACACTGCTCAGCGACACTTCCGGTTCAAAAGATCGATACTGTATCGAGCAGACGGGCTCGAGCGTCCCATCACTACCTCAAAGGAAAAGCGCGACTCAGATGACGAACCTTTGCATCTACATTGCATTGCAGTAAGTAATTCCCTCTCAGCCACATTCCTGACTGTCCAGAGCCCCAAAACACCCTTAGACCACAAAGGGTTAAAACACCCATCTTTACATTACAGCACAGAAAAGAAGCAAATCATTATCATTAATCAGATCCACAATAACTCTCCATAGATGTAGTGGAAAGCGCTAGCCTGACCCAGCACTAGAAAAAGTAGGACACAAGAAATGATGTCAGGTGGTAAAAGGGTGAACAACCATAGCAGCATGAAACTGTGAGAAGAGAACAGCCTTTATGAGCAATTGACCCACACGACCCACTTACCCTCCACCAGGACTGCCTCCTCCACTTCTTATTGTTATTGTAACATCCTTGTCCAGCAAAGCTTATAGATACATAGTCCTGTTGTGATTGTGGGTGCATTTTGGAACCCCGTCCTGGAGAAAGAGACACATCGAAGTGCACTTTGAGCGAGAGGACAGGTGTATGGAAATGGCATACATAGGTATTAACTGGTATTAACACCAGCTACAGGCGAACAAAATGCAACTAGCTTACCATATGGGCCTGGCAGGCAGAGATAGGTGTAGTTGTGGTATGATTAACGTTAGCCAAGTTACAAACTAACTGTGACACATTAAAAGCAGAGGTTCACCTGACATGGTAACAACTTCAATTGCTGTAAGCCAGGTTAAACTCACACACTTAATACTGGCAACGTTAATATGTTGCGAAAGCTCGTGTCTCTACTGAAACGTAACAGTAACGTAACAGTACAGCTAACGTTAACTATGTAGCTAAGTATTAAGCATTTAACCAGACATCTGTAAATGTCACCATACAACGCCAAGCTTAATCAACAAGCAGATTCAATCAACAGAATAAGCCTACTTTCAAGCCAATGAAACGTAAGAATAACACTATTTTACTTTTCACACCGAGGGTGAACTGCTATGAGGCTGCGGTGTAACGTTTGCGGCTACGTCGCCTGTCCCTCACAGGTTCGAAGTCATGTTCTGGCGTATTCACAACCTCACTGTGGACCGCGGCATGGTTTGAGGCCTAAAGCAACCGATATGACCGATGAATAATCGCAAAATAAATTCAAGGTACAGGTACACAAGCTACACATTCTTTGAAAAATGTGTCGCTAATGTATGGACTGAAAGGGCACAGAGGAAAATTAAAACCTGTAACTGACATTAACGTTACCTTAGAAAGTCTGATGTGCAACCAGTATAGTTGGCCACCAGAAGAGTAACAGCACTCAGGGTGTTAGCTAGCGGTTAGCTAAACGTTAACAAAAAATAACGTCGGGGATCTCATCATGTTTAAAGCACTCCACAGATACTATTAACCAGATGTATGTTACAGATAGTGCTCATTTTAATCTAGAAAAGAGAAACCTACTAGTTAAACGTCATTCACTTGTAGCGTTAAATGCGATGCTGCTCTCTGATAACAAACATGATTCAGTTGCATCCATGGTGCCTTCAGTGACTTCTCGAAATACTGTAAATCTCAGCACTAGTATAGACATGGGTCGCTTGAAGATATTGTTCCAAAAAGAGGTAAATTCAAAACACTCGGGATTTATATATTTAAATATACTTATTACATGTATGCTTAATTTTACAACTGAAAAGTACATGTTTTAACATACAATATAGACTACATCAAAACTAAGCAATATCATGAACATGTTCAGTAACTCATAACCGTATAATTTTACCATAATTAATATTTTTAAGCTTGAGGTTAGGGTATTTGATCATATGTATGATTAGGCCCCAAAATGCAACCTGTGTTCACTGTAACAAGTCAGTTTACCTGTGACTGCTGCAATCAAATTTTGTTTCATAGCATGTAATAATAATAATAAACGTTATTTTATATAGCACCTTTAAAGTGGCATCGCAAAGATACAGTGAGATACAAATTAAAATGATACAATGAATTTAAATACAAGCAGAGATAAAGTACCTTGAGATGATTGTATTGTGATTTGGCGCTATACAAATAAAACTGAATTGAATTGAATTGAATTGTCTGACAGCTATTGTGTGATTGGTCAGAAATTTGAAGTCGGTGTGGTTAATGCGGAAAGTGGAAGTGTTGTCTTCCCGCTTTTTCTGCTGCCGGTTGTCATAGCAGTGGATAGTTTTGAGGAACAGCTGCCAGAGGCAGTGAGGAAGTATGTAAAACTTTATAACACATCTTGTGAGGCATATGAAGACACACAAATGGCAAATAATTTGTGGATAGAGGATACTTTGTGTACGGAGAAGAGCGTCTGACGTAAAACATGGCGATATCCGATATCTTATTTCTTTCTTAGTTTCTGTCAGATTCCCACAATGCTTAGCACGACGACGTAAGCTGCAGTGGGAGGGACCTCTCAGAAATTTGGCAGTTGAGTTTCTCGTGGAGTAAGAAATGTCCTGGCGAGAACAAGAACAAAGTTCATTCTTTTTCTCACAGTCTTCCCTCCTGCCTTGCGTGGAGGGGCTGAATCCTGACCAGGTGGGAGATACTCTTCCAGGACACACTCCATGTGGTCAATGTCCATCCCTGTGGAGTTCGTTCTTTTTCTAACAGTCTTCTCACAGAGAACAAAGTTCATTCTCGCCTCCTTGAGAAAACGAACAAATTTTTGCTTCTCGTGGAGTATGTATCAGGCTTAAGACAGAGACTCTGCCAGCATCGCCGTTCAGACGAATGCCATTTGTCACCTTGATAAGCCTCACTGTTGTGATGGGACCTAAAACCTGACTGAAAAAAATGTTTGGTGAATGGTTTTTTTCCCTTTTTCTGCTGCAACAACTTCAGCAGAGTAACACTGTTAGCCCCTATGCATGGTTGTGTTAATGTTGCTCTACTGCTTCATGGTAGACTGATGGCATGCTTTCACCACCTGTGGCTGGGAGAGGTATCGCAATTCTGTTTTAAGGTTTGCCCTCCTCATTTGCTTGATAAAATTCAGCAATGCTACCTACCTGTCCTGACTATTATTATAATCAGTGACCAATATTCTGTTTTATTATTTGTTTGATACTGCAGGAGAGGTACTTTTAGGTGTAGAGCATAGGTCACTAACAGGCGGACCGCGGTCTGGGTGCGGACCCAGAAGCTGCCCCATACGGACCCGGACCTACAGCCAAAACAGAAGATTGTGATTTAAAACCTAACAGGGAGCGTTTATTTCCACCGGCGCAGCTTTTTTAGACTTTATGGTAGTGGAAACGCACAGATCAATTGCATGCGAGTTGAGCCATCCCACATGATACCACTCAGCCAATCAAGTCTGTGCATCCCAGGCGGTAAACATTACGACTCTACAGTGTAAACAGAGCTAGAGGCAAGTTACACATGAAAAGACGGTACAAAGAAAAAGAAAGAGAGAGAACTTAGTTAATGAGAGAACATTATACATATCTACAGCCATACATATATGTTCAGTTGTGTGTTACATGACAATAAATATTGTCAGTAAGTTTTTGAATTGTACTGAATTCATTTGATTTGACAGTCAGGTATTGATTACATGCAGATGTTGGTAAAACTACTAGGCTACTTAAATATATATCACACTAACTAGTTAGACATTATGATCCTTCCGGACCTTTGCTTCAAGAAATTTTCTCTAACAGGACCTCTTTAAATTTTAGTTGAATACCCCTGGTGTAGAGGCACAATTACTGGAAACTGCCACATTACTCCTTCAAGGGTGATGGCTACAGGGATGGACATTGACCACATGGACTGTGCCCTGGAAGAGGATCTCCCACCTGGTCAGGATTCAGCCACTCCACGCAAGGCAGGAGGGAAGACTCTGAGAAAAAGGAAGCTGGAATAGGTCTATGACCCCAGAGTGGACCTCCTGCAGAAACAATTTGAAGACATGCATAAGACCATGGACATCATGGCAGCAGTCCAGCAAAGCTACTGGAGAATCAAGCTCCCCAGCGTGCAGAGTTTCACCCTGATATTGTCTCTTTGGCAGCTTCAGGCAATTTGGATAAGATGGACAGCTGTGGGGAGAAGTGAGATGTAGTATTAGGCTGTTTTCCTGAAGATGAAAGTCCATCTGGGTCCTGTGATTTTTCCTTGAAGTCTTTTCCCCTCAGAGCAGCTGCAGCTTCCTGCTCCCCCAGCTCCCTCTAGAGCCTCTGCACTGGACCAAGGCTCTGGCCGCTGGGGATGGGTCCTTTTCCTTGTGTATAAAGACTTTGTCTGCTGCCTCCAAGAGTCCTGGGCGCAAGGCAGGTGATGGTGAGGACAGACAACACTGCTGTGGTGTCCTACATCAATCACCAAGGCAGTTTGAAATCTGACCTTACATGCCAGAGCACGGCGACTCCTCTTGTGGACTCAATCAGACGGAATGTCTCTGTGGGCCTCCTGCCTTCCAGGCCCCTTGAATGTAGCAGCAGATCTGCTGTCAAGGAAGGGCCCACAACCTGGCAAGTGGCCTGCACCCACAGGTGTTTTCACCAGATCTGGTGTTGCTTCGGACAGGCCACAGAGAATCTCTTTGCTACAGAGAACAACAGTCATTGTGTTCTGTTGGTACTCAATGCACAGTCCACCAGGGCTATTGGGGACAGATGCGTTGAGCCTGTATGCATTTCCCCCAGTTCCTCTTCTCCCAGCCCTCCTCATCAGGGTGAGGCTGTCACAGGCCAGGGTGCTCTTGGTAGCCCCGAACTGGCCACAGAGACCTTGGATGGCCAAGATCCACGAGATGCTGGAAGAATACCCATGGCATCCGCATTTGCATCCCCTCGAAATCACACACACTCACACAACGTTTCCTTTTAACTTTTATTCACATTATGCAGATGTCTCCTGCTCTGCAGCAGGGTGGCTCTTGTCGTGTTGTCGTTCTTGTCCCTCCAGCATCCCTCCTCCAATATATATATGCAGAGGTAGGTCATTAGATTTGATGACTAGCAGCTGGAGGCAATTTCCCCCCATTTTGTTGCCATTCCCCGGCCGCTGCTGCACAGCTTTCCCTGCAGCCTCGCCACGATCACACCCTGCCACCACAGGCATCCTCAGTCGAAGGCCCTGAGTCTTCATGTATGCCCTTCAAAGGCAGTGTTGGTGTGCCTCATGGGCTCCCTCCACTCAACACCTGTATGGTGGTAGATGGAGGGTGTTTAGTGAGTGGTGTTGTGGAAAAGGTGTAGACCTTTTTTCCTGTCACATGACATGGCAGATACTGTCCTTTTTTCAGCATCTTGTAGGCCAGGGGCGGTCAGAGTCCATTATTAATTAATGTTATCTTGCCACTATTTCCACCATTCATGGCCTGTGTAATGGGTTGACTCCAGGGTCGCATCTCCTTGCAACACGTTTTTGAGAGGTGTGAGAAGTCAGCATCCCCACAAAGGGTCTTTCGTTTCCTGTGTGTGCTTGGATGGTTTCCGGGTAAGTGAATCACTTCCTCTTGCAAGCGTGTCGTGTTGTGTGTGTTGTATAGTTCGTCTACAGATTAGCAACAGACTAGCTATAGCCTAACACACCTAAAAACCAACTAAACTCTAAACAATTCATTAACTGCTACATTCCGGTACTAGTCAAGTACCTTTCTATTTTGACCGGTATTTATTGCTATTTCCTGACTTAGTGCTCGTTAGCCTACCGGTTAGCTTAGCTAGCTAGTTAGCTTAGCTAACATGGCCTCTCCCTCTCTCTCTCTTTCATGCTCGGTGTGCCACATGTTTAGTTATTCCTCTGCCTCCTTTAGCGATAATGATACCTGTAATAAGTGTAAGGTTCTGTTAGCCTTGGAGGCGAGGATCACTGATTTGGAAGCGCGGCTCCGCACCTTCGAACAAAAGCCAGCTAGCCTAGCCCCGTTAGCTGGTGTGGAGCCAGTGAGCTCAGGGTCTGTTAGCGGTCCAAGGACAGCTCCGGAGCAGCCCAGAGAATTAGCATGGGTGACGGTCCGACGGAAACGTACTCCTAAGCAGAAGCCCACGACTCATCACCTGCCTGTTCACGTTTCTAATAGATTTTCCCCGCTCGGCGACACACCCGCTGAAAAACCTGATCATTGGCGATTCCATAGTCAGGAATGTGAAAATAGAGACGCCAGCGACCATAGTCAAATGTTTCTTGGGGCCAGAGCGGGCGACATCGAGTCAAATTTGAAGCTGCTGGCTAAGGCTAATCGTAAATATGGAAAAATTATTATTCACGTCGGCAGCAATGACACCCGATTACGCCAATCGGAGGTCACTAAAATTAATGTTGAGTCGGTGTGTAACTTTGCTAAATTAATGTCGGACTCCGTAGTTTCCTCTAGACCCCTCCCCAATCTGACCAGGGATGACATGTTTAGCTGCATGTCGTCGTTCCGTCGCTGGCTGTCCAGGTGGTGTCCAGCAAACGATGTGGGCTTCATAGACAATTGGGCCACTTTCTGGGGAAAACCCGGTCTGGTAGCAAGAGACGGCATCCATCCCACTTTGAATGGTGCAGCTCTCATGTCTAGAAATTTGGCCGAGTTTATTAGCCAACCTAAAGCCTGACAATCCAGAGTGGGGACCGGGACGCAGAGACTCAGTCTAAAACGCCTCTCTGCAGTTTCCTTAGAGCCGCCACCCCTCTCAAACCACATAGAGATTGTGTCTGCTCCTCGAACATATAACTCAAATAAATCAGATGTTAACATAAGAGGAGTTATTCATAAAAACCTAATAAAAATTAAGACTACTCCTCATATTGAACAGAAAAACAGAACAGTCAGATGTGGATTATTAAATATCAGGTCTCTTTCATCTAAATCTCTGTTAGTAAATGATTTGATAACTGATCACCAAATTGACCTACTTTATCTTACTGAAATCTGGTTGCAGCAGGATGAATATGTCAGTCTGAATGAATCAACCCCCCTCAGTCATAAAAATTGTCATGTTCCTCGAAGCACAGGTTGAGGTGGAGGAGTAGCTGCAATCTTCCACTCAAACCTATTATTAAACTTTAATTCTCAGAACAATTATAACTCATTTGAGAGCCTCACTCTTAGTCTCTCGCATCCAAACTGGAAAACACAAAAACCAGTTCTACTTGTCATTGTGTACCGTCCACCTGTCCCTTACTCAGAGTTTTTAACTGAATTCCCTGACTTTCTGTCTGATTTAGTGGTTAGATCAAAGTTATTATAGTGGGAGATTTTAACATTCATGTAGATGTTGAAGATAACAGCCTCAGCATTGCATTTAATTCTATATTAGATTCAATTGGTTTCATTCAAAATGTTAATAAACCCACCCACCGTTTCAATCACACCCTTGATCTTGTTCTGACCTATGGCATCGAAATTGAACATCTAATAGTTTTTCCCCCAAATCCTGTTTTGTCAGATCATTCTTTAATAACTTTTGAATTTAAAATGATGGATCATGTAGCGTTTGGAAGAAAATTCCACTACAGCAGATGTTTATCTGACAACGCTGTTAATAAATTTAAGAAAATGATTCCATCTTTATTTACATCTATGCCAATTATAAACATAGTGGAGGGCAGCTGCTTCAATCCCACTCCCTACCAAATTGATCATGTTGATGACAGTGCTGTAGCCTCACTGCGTGAAACACTTGATACTGTGGCCCCTCTGAAAAAGAAGTTAGTGAATCAGAGGAGATTAGCCCCATGGTATAATTTACATATTCGAACCTTAAAGCAGGCATCACGAAGTGGCGTTCCACAAATTTAGAGGAATTTTTTCTAGCCTGGAAAAACAGTCTACTAACATATAAAAAAGCTCTCCGTAAAGCCAGAACTGCATACTATTCATCACTAATAGAGGAAAGTAAGAACAATCCCAGGTTTCTTTTCAGCACTGTAGCCAGGCTGACAAAAAGTCACAGCTCTGTTGAGCCCAGTGTTCCCTTAGCTCTCAACAGTAATGAATTTATTTATTTATTGAGTTTCTTTACAAATAAAATCACAACTATTAGAGATAAAATTCAGCAGATGCTTCCTATACCTAAAATAAATGAATCTTCTACTACAGTAGCTCTTGAATCATCTGTAAGACCTCAGTTATGTTTAGACTGCTTCTCTCCCATAGATCTCTCTGAATTTACATCAGTAGTTGCTTCATCGAAATCATCAACGTGTCTCTTAGACCCCATCCGGACTAGACTGCTTAAAGACACCCTGCCATTAATGAACTCATCTTTATTAGACTTGGTAAATTTATCTCTAGTATCAGGCTACATACCACAGGCCTTGAAGACTGCAGTAATCAAACCTTTACTCAAAAAGCCTAGTCTTGATCCAGGAGTCTTGGCTAATTATTGACCAATATCCAACCTTCCATTTATTTCTAAAATCCTAGAAAAAGCTGTTGCTAAGCAGCTATCAGACCACTTACACAGGGATGAACTAATTGAAGATTTTCAATCAGGATTTAGAGCACACCATAGTACAGAAACAGCACTGTTAAAAGTTACCAACAATCTTCTCTTAGCCTCAGATAATGGACTTGTTTCAATACTTGTCCTCCTAGACCTTAGTGCTGCATTCGACACTATTGACCACAACATCTTATTGCAGAAACAGGAGCATGTGACTGGTATCAGAGGAACAGCGTTAAAATGGTTCCAATCCTATTTATCGAACAGATTCCAGTTTGTTCATGTCCATGATGAACCTTCCACATGAACAAAAGTTAGTTATGGAGTTCCACAAGGCTCTGTGCTAGGACCGATTCTGTTCACCCTGTACATGCTTCCTTTAGGCTATGTCATTAGGAAGCACTCTATTAATTACCACAGCTATGCAGATGACACTCAGTTGTATCCATTTATTTAACCTGTTAACACAAACCAGTTAACCAGACTTCAAGCGTGTCTAACTGACATAAAGGCCTGGATGACCAGTAACTTTTTACTTTTAAACTCAGAGAAAACAGAAGTCATTGTATTTGGGCCAAAAAATCTCAGAAATAACTTTTCTGAAATTATAGCTACTTTAGATGGCAGAGCCCTAGCCTCCAGCACTACTGTAAAAAACCTTGGAGTTATTTTTGACCAGGACATGTCCTTTAACTCACACATAAAACAAATCTCTAGAACTGCATTCTTTCACCTGCGCAACATTTCCAAAATTAGGAACATCCTGTCTCAAAATGATGCAGAAAAACTAGTCCATGCATTTGTTACCTCAAGGCTAGATTACTGTAACTCATTACTATCTGGATGTCCTAATATCTCCATAAAAAGCCTCCAATTAATCCAGAATGCCGCAGCCAGAGTCCTGACAGGAACTAGCAAGAGAGATCATATTTCTCCTATATTGGCTTATCTTCATTGGCTCCCTGTAAAATATAGAATAGAATTTAAAATCCTTCTTCTCACATACAAATCCCTTCATAATCAAGCTCCTTCATACCTTAAAGACCTCATAGTACCATATTATCCCAATAGACCACTTTGCTCTCAGAGTGCAGGTCTACTTGTGGTTCCCAGAGTTTCCAAAAGCAGAATGGGAGGCAGAGCCTTTAGTTATCAAGCTCCTCTTCTGTGGAACCAGCTCCCAGTCTGGGTTCAGGAGGCAGACACTCTCTGTACTTTTAAGGCTAGACTTAAAACCTTCCTCTTTGACAAAGCATATAGTTAGGGCTGGCTTCAGGCAACCCTGAACCATCCCTTAGTTATGCTGCTATAGGCCTAGACTGCTCGAGGACCATCGGTGCACTGAGCTCCCCTCCCCTAACCCCCCTCCCCGCCCTTCTTCTCCCCTCTCTTCTCTCCTCCCACCTCACATGTATATTCCACCACTGAATGTCACTAACCTTGTGCTCTCTCTCTCCCCTAGTTTGTGCTCTCTCCCTCTCTCTCTGTTCTCTCTCTCTGTATCTTCTGCAGTTGTCCCTGGTCCTGGAGCTGTATATCGCTGATGTGTAGTTACTGGTCCCACCAACCTGCAGTGTCTATTTGTTGTTTATTGTTGCTGTTCTTTTCTCTCTCCTCTATCCACACACCCCAACCGGTCGAGGCAGATGGCCGCCCAACTGAGCCCGTTTCTGCTGGAGGTTTTTTCTTCCATTAAAGGGAGTTTTTTCCTCTCCACTGTTGCCAAGTGCTTGCTCATAAGGGATTTGTTGGGTTTTTAGTTTTAGTTTTTGTAAAGTGCCTTGAGATGATTTGTATTGTGATTTGGCGCTATACAAATAAAATTGAATTGAAGTGAATTGAATCCTGGAATCTTCAGACAACCCTGAGAGCTCTCTGGCTGCCTCCTTTTGAGCCCTTGTCTGATCTGGAACTTCGTCTCCTTAGCCTGAAAACAGTCTTTCTAATTGCTATCGCCTCAGCTAAAAGAGTGAGCAAGTTGGCTGCCCTCTCAGTTGGTGCGGGATGCCTTCGGTTTGGTGGTGGCGACAGAGTGGTTACCAAACCCCGCTTTCCAACCCGAAGTGTTGCCACATTTGGCAAGCCTGTTACAAAACAGTGCCTGGCCACTGGATTGTTGACCTCATTGCACAAGCCAGGCAGCGTCCTCCATCATGAGTTTTTGCTACCTCTACAGGGGGGATGTCTACATCAGGGGCACTGTTTAGGTGCTGCTGGTTGGTCATCCACATTTAATTGGCTAAATCTGCTTGCATCTGCCATCCCCATTTCTGTTCTCATGGCTGTGATGGATGGGTGACTGTTTTTATTTTGGTTAATAGTCTCCATCCTTATGAAGTTTATCATATTCTGGGACGCCTTGTGTTTTTCATAATTTATGTTTATTACCACAGAATGAATTTCTGTTCAGGTGTTCTGTCTTTGACAGATACCTTCCTGTTGGGTGCCACTCACCCTATTCGTGACATGACATACTCTTGTCACATGGTTACAGGTTAACTGAAATGAAATAGAATGATTGTTTACATATGTAAATACGGTTCTATGAACGAAAGTGAACCTGTTACCGTCAAGGTCACTCATTCGGGTGATTGGCTGGTTTTCGCCCAGTCAATAGAAAAAGGGTGAGTGTGTGTATACGCGTTATTCATATACTGTGGAGCGCGCACCCACCCTTTATTGCATGCTTAATACCTTGAACGTTGTCATTAAAAAATAATCTAAACTCATTGCATTTAGATGTTGAAATGAGTTCTGATGGCAATTTGCCAAGGGTTTGTTAATCTATTCACTTTAGCAAATAGGACACGTGAGTTGTTCCTGCTGTTGTTGATGATTTCAGAAAAATACATTTTTCTTTTTCTACGTATTTGCTTATAAAGATCATGATGAACTTAGAGCTTTGATTTATGCCATTTTTGTTTGGCCTTCCAGCACTCCCTTTTCCATGCCCTGACCAAGTCATCATTTTCTCCATGTGTCTTTTGCCTGTTTCTGATCACTTTATCTTTATCTTCAAGTAGCAATCACATCCATGACATTTAGAACACTTGAAGTATATGAATTCAACAAATCTTCAACATGAGAAAAAGAGGAATTTTCAAATCTAATCATCTCAATAAACAGTGTCCTGTTGTTGTCATTCATATGTCTTTTCTTAACAAATGTAGGTCCAACTGCATCTTTGGGAATTATGAACAAATCAAAAAAGACACAAAAATGATCAGACAAAGCAACATCAATCACAGTGACATTTGAAATGTTAACACCCTTAGTGCTGACAAGGTCCAGAGTGTGACCTCTGGTATGGGACAGCTCACTAACATGCTGACTAAGGCCGTAGGTTTTGAGGACAGCAAAAAGTTCTTTGGCATTTCTGTCACAGGCCTTATCCACATGAATATTAAAATCACCTGTAATAACTTAACAGTCAAACTCTGTGAAGACAACTGAAAGCATCTCAGTAAAATCATCAATAAAATTTTGGTAACATTGGGGAGGTTTGTAAAGTACAGAGGGAGATAATTTTAGCTCCATTTTAAAAGATACATATTCAAATGATGAAAACTTCCAAATGACAGCCTCTGGATAACCATATTATCCCTAAAAAAGGCACAGACACCACCACCCTTCTTGTTTTCTTGTATTTCTGATAGAAATGTAAAATTAGATGGGGTGGACTCGATAAGAACTCTTGCTCTTCTAACAGGGGTGCTCTGAGGAAAAGACGTAGGTGTAGGTGTTGGCCAAGGTGTTGGAGCTAGTGATGTCTTGGTGGATTGAGACAGAGCTCCTGGGTAGCAAAGGGGGTGGTGTTTGCTGGGGCATAAATTCAACAGCATTGATGATCAATATGAATGACCTTGCCAAGTTAGGGGTAAGGGGCACCATTTTAATTCCTGATTTCACCACGATTTGGTTTGGAAATCCTATTGGTGAAGATGGGGATGGAATGAACAAGGAATAGTCTGCAGAGGGTGTCGATGCAGCTGCAGGGGCTCAGGGCAATGGACTGGGCACCACGAAGTTCTGTCAGAGTGGGATCCTTGGCTGGTGAGGTATGAGTGCTTTCAACACTCCTGTCTTCTCTCAAAGGAGCCTTTGGATGTCCAGACAGCCACCCAGATCCTTTTTGGTGACTTAGAGAGTGGAGGAGGTTTTTTCGTTAGTCGTCTCACTCCACATCTGCTTAGGTGCGGGCCCTTTCGAACAGGTCATCACATTGCCAAAACAGGTTGAATCAATCAATGAAATCACTCCTCTTATCTCACAGGCCTTGGACAGCCATGTGTTTAGTGCAAGCAGCCTACTGAATTTATTAATCCTCCTGTCGATGTTTGGAAGAGGTCCACTGATAAATTACTGGATTTTCAGTTTATCAAGTTTCTCTAACAATTTAGAGAAGTCCTGTTTTAAAACCTCTGATTCTCCCTTTCTGGTGTCCACTGCACCCACTCGCAGGATCAGCTGTTTGACTCCTTGGTGTTTTGATATGACCTGGGGGAGGAGAGCTGCTATATCAGTGATCATGGCACTTGGGTAGCTGCATGTAATAATTCTGCTGTTATTTATGTCACGGATAGCACCGTCTCCAAGCAGTAGGATATCTCTGTCCTTCACATTTGGCACAGATTCTTTGTATCTGTTTCTCTAACTAGCTCCATGGCTCCTGTTTTTAAAATTATTGCTTTTTTGTGTCTCAGTCACAGCAGACATTTCTTGCTCAATAAGATTTAGTTCAGACAGTGGTTGAAACCTGTTACTGAGCTGTATGTTTGTTGATTGTTACGCCCCAGCCTAGGGGTTGCCGGAGCGTAACACGATTGTGGAGTTTTCCTCCAAACCTCTTCCACTCTCAACAAACACGAACTGGACGAACTACAATTAACAAGAATATTTATTCTGTTTAAACACAGAATACAATACAGAATGTTCAACACAAACAAAACGCTAATTTAGCCCTACTCAAACAAAAACGCTCCGTGAGCCCTACGATTTTACACGAATATTGGAAAACAAACACAAACGCTAAATATAGCCCTATGGTCTCAAACAAACAAAAGATCAAATAACAGAAACGCTACAATAGCCCTACGATCTCAAAACAAAAGAAACAACACAAAATCACAGGTCGCTAGCCTGGAAACTCCTAAAACAAAACAGGAGAAAACAAAACACAAACGTAGCCTAAATATCTAAGTATTTCTAATCTAAATAACGAAAATCCTATCATTAACACTACCTACAAAATGAAACAAAACCTAATATCTAACTAACTAACTAACTCGAAGTCGAAATCTCTAGCAAAGTAGTTGGGAATGGCAAAGGTGGGAGAATAGCTCTCTCGAACAGCAGTCCGTGGGCTTCTTATAGTCCTTCCGGGAAGTGTTGGACCAATCCCGGAAGTCCAATCCACGGTCCTCGCCCACACCCACTCCAGCATCCGATACACACACACACATACACACACACTCGAAATGGGGAGGGGAGAGCCAACAACACACAACCACACACACAATGACCCCTAGGGTCATAACACCTCCCCCCCTAAGACCAAACATTTTCCCAAGAAAATGTTTGTCTCTCTTTTTTTTTTTTTTTTTTTTTCTATTTTTAACATCGGGATAGAGCATCAGCCATCACATTTTCTAATCCTTTTTTATAGCGAATTTCAACATTGTAGTCTTGTAACAACAATGACCAGCGCATAAGACGATTGTTGTTGTTTTGCATTCGAGTCAGGAATACCAGAGGGTTGTGGTCAGAGAAGACGAGGGTCTGCTGTGTATTTGAACCAACGTACACTTCAAAGTGTTGTAATGCTAACAATAAGGCTAATGCCTCCTTCTCAATGGTGCTATAATGCAGCTGATGTTTCTTGAATTTCTTCGAAAAATAACTGATTGGATGGTCTATGCCCACATCATCCTCCTGTAGGAGTACTGCACCTGCTCCGAGAGCACTAGCGTCCACCTCCAGTTTAAATGGACGGGTGAAGTTTGGGGCAGCAAGAACAGGAGCACTACAAAGTAAAGCCTTGGCGGCCTCAAAAGCAGACTGACATTTCTCTGACCACTGGAACGGAGTTTTCGGACTTACTAAGCTCGTGAGAGGAGCTACTACTTCAGAAAAGTTTTTGCAAAATGCTCGATAATATCCAGCCATTCCTAAGAATCGGCGGAGCTCACGGCGTGTCAGAGGGGCTGGAAAATCAAGGATTGCTTGCACTTTGGTAGCAATGGGAGCAACGTGGCCTTGGCCAACCTGTTTTCCAAGGTAGGAAACTGTTGCTTTGCCGAATTCACATTTAGCTAAGTTGAGTGTAAGGGAAGCCTGTTTTAACCTGTCAAAAATTTTTGTTAGCGTGTCTAAATGTGCGGACCAGGTATCAGAATATGCTACAATGTCATCTAAATATACCTCACAATTGTTCACACCTGACAGTATTATGCTCATTAGCCGCTGAAAAGTGGCTGGTGCGTTTCGAAGTCCAAACGGCATGACTGTGTATTGCAGAAAGTGGTCCGGAGTCACAAATGCTGAAATCTCTGAAGCACGAGGTGTCAAAGGAACTTGCCAATAACCTTTTAGCAGGTCCAATTTTGTGACATATTTAGCGGCACCCACACGGTCGATACAATCATCCATACGTGGTAACGGGAACGAGTCTGATTTTGTAACGGCGTTTACAGTGTGACCAAAAACTAAGTCAGCTGGACTAAATCCTAGCGACTCCTGGCAAGTTTCTCTCACGGCGAACAACAACAATGGTAAGCCTTCGTCCCAATCTCGACTTGACTCGGAGCAAAACTTTCGTAACATACTTTTTAATGTTTGATGAAACCTTTCCAGTGCACCCTGACTCTCGGGGTGATATGCGCTAGACGTGCGGTGTGTGACTTTGAGCTCTGCCATGACCTGAGCGAAAACCTTCGACATGAAGTTAGAACCTTGATCACTCTGAGTATACTTGGGCAAACCAAATGTGGAGAAAAATCTCACAAGTGCCTTGACTATGGCACGAGCTTTTAATGTTCGGAGTGGCACTGCCTCGGGGTAACGAGTGGCAGCACACATTATCGTAAGGATGTATTGATTTCCGGATTTGGTTTTTGGCAACGGACCAACACAGTCAATGATGTGTTCAAACGGTTCCCCAATTACAGGAATTGGTTTTAATGGGGCAACAGGAATTACCTGGTTGGGCTTACATGACACTTGACATGTATGACAGGAACGACAGAATTTTACCACATCGGACTTGAGTCCTGGCCAGAAGAAGTAACGAAGAATACGATTGTATGTCTTTCGTATTCCCAAATGTCCTGCCATACTGTGATCATGTGCTAATGTCAAAATTTGGAAACGAAAGGGTTGGGGTATTACTACCTGACAAACAGAGTTATGTACATTACCAGAGCTCGGAGTCCAACGTCACATCAACACACCATCATTCACAAGGTAAGACATACCTCGATTACATTGTTGACTTTGTAACAGTGACATACAGGAAGACAACGTAACATCAGCTTGTTGTGCCTTAATTAGCTGTTCTCTGTCCACCGACAGAGACAGTGTTTTGTCATCAGGTTGTAGTTCAACACACACAGATTTTTCTTTTTCACATTTTGTAGGTAGACTTGGCGGATCAGAAGTGCTCACAAAAGTATCACTGAGATCCACCAAGTTTCCAAACTTTCGTGCTTGAGCACGGGTTACAGCACACATGGGAAATACTATAGGTGAGTTTAACACAGAGTCATCTGAAACAGTTACGGAAGCCATCGGACATTCGATCACTTCCGGTGACGGGAACACTTGTCCGCCAGCTAAATCATTCCCAAGAATAAGATCTACCCCTTCTATTGGCAGTTTTTCTCGAATGGCAACTTTACATTTGCCTGACAGAAATTGGGATGACAGTTGCACAAAGTGTAATGGGGCACGTACAACATTCATTTCAACTCCCCACATCAAAATGTCGGACCCGCAGTAAGACTGGGCCGAGAAAGGTAGTACGTCTTTACGTAACACAGACTGCTTTGCACCAGTATCTCTCAGGATCGTAATTGGAATTTGGATTGACTCATTTTCTAAGGAAACAAACCCTTTTGTAACAAATGGCTTAAATGCCTTGTCCACTTTGTTATTTCCAACCATGCCCACAGGTGGCAGGGTAGGTGGCGGGGTTTGTATAAGAGCCACTGGAGATGATGACTTAGCAGATTTAAGATTTTTATTCTGCTCTTTTTTTTTTCAGAACGGGACACACAGCAATGAGGTGACCCTGCTCATGGCAGTAGAAACACTCGCGTTTTTCAGCGGTGACTGGGAATGTACGACGGAAAACTTTTGGAGAGGGATTTTTCCTCTCAACGAAACTCAAGTCATGCCTGACGGGTGGAACGAAGACGGTTTTATGCGTTAGCGCAAACTCGTCAGCCATAACAGCAGCATTGTCCAGAGATGTAACTTTCTGTTCGTTTAAATAAAGCACGATTTTCTCTGGTAACCGATTTTTCCATTAGAATTAGCTCACGTAGATTGTCTAATGTTTTATCTTTACTAGCCTGACACCACTTATCAAAGAGAACGCCCTTCTCTCGTGCAAACTCTACATATGTCTGTGTAGCAGTTTTTTCACAATTTCTAAATTTCTGTCTATAAGCCTCAGGCACTAACTCGTAAGCACGGAGGACTGTGGTTTTAACTGTATCATAATCTAAACTGTCTTCAATAGACAGTGACGCACACACTTCTTGGGCTTTCCCAACAAATTTGCACTGAAGCAATAGAGACCACACATTCCGTGGCCAATTTAAGGTGGCAGCTATACGTTCGAATGCGCTGAAATACGAGTCTACCTCAGACTCTCTAAAAGGTGGTACTAAAGCTATGTGCCTGCTCACGTCAAAACCTTCGTGGGGTCTGGAAATAGGTGACTGAAAGGAGGGACTGGCAGCGATAGCAGCTCCCTGCTCCAACTCCAGAACCCTTACCTTAAGGTGCATGGCTTCCACCTCCAACCTTTTGTTCTGCAGCTCCACCTCCCGAATTCGCAGAGTGAGTTCCAACTCCTCTGTTGTTCGTCCAGCTTGGACTGGGAGGTCTTTAGGTGGGGTAGGAATACCAGCCAGATCACCCGGCCCGACTCCATTTGTGGGAGTTGGCCCACCAAACAACCCCCTTTCCGTCAGCTTTGATATGAGGAGTTGCTTTATTTCCTCCTTTTTGGCGCTTGTTGACACATGTACATCAAAAAAGTTGGCGATTAGCACCAAATCAGCCTTGCGGCACCTATCCAACTTATCCAAAGTTGGACTCAAGGTAAAGTCCTCTAATTTAAACTCCATGCTGCCACCACCACAAAAAGAAAAAACTGCGAAACAGACAGAAGAGTTTACACTTACCGAACACGCTAGGAAAAGCGCTACCAAAAAAAAGGGACGACGGCACGCAAAACGCGACGGACGAGCCCCCAAATCTATGATTTGGGAACGGTACGCAAAACGCGACGGACGAGCCCCCAAATCTATGTTACGCCCCAGCCTAGGGGTTGCCGGAGCGTAACACGATTGTGGAGTTTTCCTCCAAACCTCTTCCACTCTCAACAAACACGAACTGGACGAACTACAATTAACAAGAATATTTATTCTGTTTAAACACAGAATACAATACAGAATGTTCAACACAAACAAAACGCTAATTTAGCCCTACTCAAACAAAAACGCTCCGTGAGCCCTACGATTTTACACGAATATTGGAAAACAAACACAAACGCTAAATATAGCCCTATGGTCTCAAACAAACAAAAGATCAAATAACAGAAACGCTACAATAGCCCTACGATCTCAAAACAAAAGAAACAACACAAAATCACAGGTCGCTAGCCTGGAAACTCCTAAAACAAAACAGGAGAAAACAAAACACAAACGTAGCCTAAATATCTAAGTATTTCTAATCTAAATAACGAAAATCCTATCATTAACACTACCTACAAAACGAAACAAAACCTAATATCTAACTAACTAACTAACTCGAAGTCGAAATCTCTAGCAAAGTAGTTGGGAATGGCAAAGGTGGGAGAATAGCTCTCTCGAACAGCAGTCCATGGGCTTCTTATAGTCCTTCCGGGAAGTGTTGGACCAATCCCGGAAGTCCAATCCACGGTCCTCGAGTCCACGCCCACTCCAGCATCCGATACACACACACACATACACACTCGAAATGGGGAGGGGAGAGCCAACAACACACAACCACACACACAATGACCCCTAGGGTCATAACATGATGCTACATACTGTATGCTCCTGGGGTGCCACCATTCTTCTTTCTAATTCTGTGACGCTTTGGTTTGGCACCAAGTTTATGAAAGGTGGCTTCATTTTGATCAGTAACAGGTTTTGATCAATTTTGAAAGTTTTGGGAAAGACACTGTATTGTTGTCCGTCTTTGTGTGTCTCTATGTGGCCCTGCGATGGACTGGTGACCTGTCCAGGGTGTACCCCTGCCTTCCACCCGAGAGAGAGCTGGGATAGGCTCCAGCAGATCCCCGTGACCCTGATTCAGGAAAAAGCAGGTATAGAAAATGGTTGGATATCCGGTTTTGGCACAATAAATTCTTTGTGTTTGCTTTCCCAGACATATTGAAAAATAAACAATGCATGGCTGTAGTCACAATTAATCTCAGTTTATATATTAAAAATAAAAATCCCTTGTTAAAATCCCAAGTCCAGTTAAAAGAGAGTAAAATAATGTTAAAAATCACAAATCAAGAACCTTAAATTCATAACGGTTACATTTACATACAAATTGATGGCAATTTCTTGACATACTGAATGAAAAGGAAAGAATTCTTCACTGCTTGTCCTGCGTCTGTGAACTATTATGTGATAGGACACAATGAAATGTCAGTGTTGCTATTATATAAGGAACCAGGGGAAAAAACATTTTTAAAACATCATTACGTCGCATCACATGCATGTGACAATTACAGAACTTTGAATTAAAAATTGTTACCTGATCATCTAACAACTGAAATTCAGTATAGTGAATGTAAGTGCACAATTCATCATCTGAAACACTGCAAATGAGCATAATATAAGAATGGATTGAAAGAAACGAGGAGTAAAATATTTTGTCTGGCAGATGCCCTGTGGTCTGTAGAAAACCCTTAGCCAATGAGGTGGAGTGAGAAATGTAAATCTAAAATGAAATAAAAGTAAAAACTACATTTATGTTAAAAACCACAGCAGCCATAAATAAAAAAATAAAATAAAATAAAATAAAATGACCAAGGCTTTTAAAGGTCTAACAACATATATTATTGAATGTTTCTAATCATTTTTGTGTTCATTAGAAACGAGTATGCCTGGGGCTACATTCATCAGTTGGTGAAGTGTCCAGGCAGAAATGGCGGGGAGTGGGCACAATTTTGGAGCTCTGGAAAGATTAGCCAACATTCGAGTGAGATGGATATCATCATGTGGATTTTCCATTAATGGACTTTTATTTTGGGTTCTGATTTCCTGTGTGTCTCCTATGTAGTCATAGGTAGCTTTCCGGTCATTAGTTAGTATTTGTTGGGTCATTTAATTTCCGCCACAGTTCTGTCTCATTCGTAAGACAGAACTGTGGCCCTCTGGGCTATTGCTAATGGGTCTTAACCCATTCTTCATGCTAAGCACTGAAGAGAAAACTGTTTATACCCACCTGGAGTGCGACCTCTCCGTCTGAACTGAGTGATCTCATTATGTGTGCTCTACTAACATATAAGCAGCAGCTGGGGAAGTTTCTTCCACAAACAAGAGACACGGCTGAGCCTCAAGATCCACAGAGGAAAAACCTGGTCATGTAGCAGGTGTTTCAGAGAGGCTTAAATAGATTTTTGGGAAGCATCACATACTGGTTCACTCCAGACCCACTAACACACTGAGACAGAGACTAGTTCATTCTAATGACTGTTAAAAATTAAAGCCCAGCATTCTGGTTATGTGTTCCCCACCTGGAGTTCAGTTTGGGTCAGGCTTTAGTGTTTTGGTTTTTCCTCCTGAGTTGTTGGGCCCACTGAAGTGTGGAGCATTGACCCATTAGCCATAGCCTAAAGGAGGGAGGAGGCCCACCGCAGATGGGTGTAGACAGTCAGTTAGTATGAGGAATGGGATAATACCCATTAGCAAAAGCCCAGAGTGCACTCAATCCACAAAAAACAATTTCAGTGACAGGGAGTGCTGCTTTTGTAGAGTAGACACAGCAGAGATCGTGCTGGGGGCGGACTAAAATATTGATTCAGGCCAGGAATTAGACTCCATCCCAGGTCACTCTGTAAATGTGACCTGACCGATGTTTGGTTAATGTGCATAGAAGGACTTGAAGTTACTTGAGTGATACTTGAATGTCACTAACTTCGTGCTCTCTGTCTCTCTCTCTCTCTCTCCCTCTTTCTCTCTGTATCTTCTGCAGGTGTCCCTGGTCCTGGAGCTGTATATCGCTGATGTGCAGTTACTGGTCCCACCAACCTGCAGGGTCTATTTGTTGTTTATTGTTGCTGTTCTTTTCTCTCTGCTCTATCCACTCACCCCAACCGGTCGAGGCAGATGGCCGCCCAAACTGAGCCCGGTTCTGCTGGAGGTTTTTTCTTCCATTAAAGGGAGTTTTTCCTCTCCACTGTTGCCAAGTGCTTGGTCATAAGGAATTTGTTGGGTTTTTCTTTTTTGTAAAGTGCCTTGAGATGATTTGTATTGTGATTTGGTGCTATACAAATAAAATTGAATTGAACTGATTTGATGCCAGGAAATACCATGAGATACTCAAGATGACAGAATAAACAACAAAATTGCATATTGGTATCAACCTGTATTATATACTACAAAAGGGCAAACACAACAGTAAATGCAAACAATATTGGTGGACAAGCATGTGGTGGTGTGCACTATGGTTGTTATGTGCATCACATAGAGAATCACTGACATCTTTTTTGGTACCGCTAACAAGAATGAACGTTGCGCTTGTTGGGAGGATACTGAGAGTCCGTCAACTTATCCTGCTGCTATGTTACCACTGGTCAAGTTGATTGTCCACAGCAGGCAAAATGACCGATTGTCTCTCTCTCACACTGCAACACAACCCAGACTGTTAACAAGGGAGCTCGCATGAGAAAAGTGCAGGTTGGCCAATAAATCTTTCAACATATAACATTGCCTGAAGGAAGAATGTTATCATGTTGAGTAGTTTGTCATCAACTGGCCTAAGTAGTCCTATTAGTGTCAGTGTCTGTCTGAGTAAGAGCAATCATTTCATTTTGTTGAAATGTCAAGACATTATATTATATGGTAGGAAGGCTAAAGTAACGTAACAGCTATGATTTTATTTATAAAGAAACTCATAAAGTCATCATTGATGAGAGCTAAGGGAACAATGGGCTCAACAGAGCTGTGACTTTTTGTCAGCCTGGCTACAGTGCTGAAAAGAAACCTGGGATTGTTCTTATTTTCCTCTATTAGTGATGGAGCTTTTTTATAAACTCCCCTCCAAAGGCATTGGAACAGTGAGGCCAATTCGTTTATTTTTGATGTAGAATGAAAACATTTGGTTTTAACATAAAAAAATTAATATGAGATGAGATTGACACATCAGCTTTTATTTCCAGGTATTTACGTCTGGATCTGATACACAACTTAAAGGTTTGCATTATATGTATTGGAGCACCAAATTTTTAGGTGAGCAAAAGTATCGGAACAGATAGATGTATAATAGATTAAAGTGCAAATCCTTTGCTTGCAATAACTGCATCAAGCCTGTGACCCACTGACATCACCAAATTTTTGGCATTCTTTTATGATGCTTTCCCCAGCTTTCAGCACAGTCTCTTTTAGTTGTTTGTTTTGGGGAGTTATTCCCTTCAGTTTCCTCTTTAGCAGGTAAAATGCATGCTGTATGGGGATTGACTTGGCCAGTCTAAAACCTTCCACTTCTTGCCCCCGATGAACTCCTGTGTTGTTTTGGCAGTGTGTTTTAGGTCATTATCTTGCTGCATGATGAAGGATCTCCCAAACAGTTTCGCTGCATCTTTAAATTGTTTCTGTAGACTTCTGAGTTCATTTTGCTGCTGCTGTCATGTGTTACATTTTCAATGAAGATTAATGAGCCCGTCTCAGAAGAACTCATGACATTCCCTCCAGTTTTTCAAAGATGAGCTAGTATGTTTGGGATCATGAGCAGATCCTTTCTTTCTCCAAACTTTAGCCTTTCCATCACTTTGGTAAAGGTTAATCTTTGTCCCATCATTCCATAAAACTTTGTCTCAGAATTTTTGAGGCTTGTCTGTACTTTTTAGCAAACTCCAGCTGGGACTTTCTATTCTTCTTACTAATGAGTGATTTGCACCTTCTGGTGTAGTCTCCGTACTTTTGTTCCTGAAGTCTTCTGCGAACAGTAGATTGTAATACCCTTCACTCCTGCCTTTTGGGGGTTGTTGCTCTCACTAATTGTTGTTTTAGGGGGGGTCTTTCTTTACAGCTCTTACAATCTTTCTGTCATCAACTGCTGCTGTTTTCCTTGATCTACCCGTTCAAAGTCTGTTACTTACTGGTTTCTTTCTTCTATAAAAAATTGCTTGTTTTTCACTCATAGACAGTTTTCTGGTTTTTATGTTGGTTACACCTCTAACTATAAATCCACAGGCAAAACCCAAATGAAAAAACCTACATGAAAAATTGGTGGGTTCAAACAAAAGGTGCAACCTTCAAAGTTGTCTATTGGATCAAGACGTATATACCTGGAAAAAAAAAGGACAGATACTTTGGAGTTTGCAGTACATGCGTCAAATGTTTTATGATTGTGTGGTGACATCAGCCTGTTTTTATGCAGTGGTCACAGCAGCAGACAGAAAGAAACCACAGAAATTGTTCAAAAAAAGCTCAGCTCTGTTCTGCTTCCTTGACTTAGTCGGGGAGCCAGGGGATAAAAGAATCAGGATCAAGCTGTTAGTGATCATGAACAGCATCTCCCACCCCCTTACAGGACATCTTGAATGCCACCCTCAGACTCCACAGCACTACATTAGTCATTATTTGATTATGTATTAGTGTTAACTACAGACTGACACCATCTGACACTGACTGACACACCTTGCTATTTTATTTCTAATAGGCATATTATTATTTTTATAGTTGTTTTCATTTTACTGTTTACATTATTATTGCACATGGGTGAAAGCACAAAAATCTTAAGGTACTTGTTTCATTAAAAAAAAAAGAAGAAAGAAACGCAAACTTTGCATAGAGATGGTGTAGAAAACTAAAACAGAAACAAATGATCAAAATATTGATACCGGTGCTTGCTCTATCAATACTATATTTGTTTGTCATTTATTTAAAAATGAAAGTTAATAAACATGGACTTTAGAAAAGACTGTGATGGATGTATTAATAATTAAATTGTTACATCAGTTGAAAATGATTAAATCTCAAAGTAATAAGGGTATGAAGTTTTTTTTTTTACTTTCATAATATCCAAAGAGATGATACCAAAACCTAGATCACTTTAATTACTCTAATTACATTAATGAACAATGATTCAAATACACTTGTGATTTGCCTTGAGAAAATTAATGAAATTTCTCAGTCAATTTATGAAAGGTAGGCTTATTTAGTATTAGACAACACCTATATATTTCAGTTGACTTATAAAAACCTTTAAGCTGCAACATAAAAGGAAGCTAAATATCTTCCGGACATACCAAAAAACAAAGTACAATAATTATGTTCAAGTACTCATTTGCTCTTTATGCTAAGTTAGCCTGTAACGTGGCATTTAAATTATGATTACAGAAATCAAGGTGCTCAGCAAAAGACAAATTCTTCACTCTAGAATTCTGTTTATTCTGCTACTGGAACTGGAAAGCAGAATGCACAGCATGGCAATCACTCACAACAGGACCTCTAATGAAGCCCCATTACTATTGCTTGCATGTCATGATTTTTTATCATCACTACCAGTATAGAAATTTATTTAGCACCTAACCAAGTTAAAAGGCAAGCAAGCCAATGAAACACCTTCTTAACCAGGAAAATAAAATTTTAAAAGCCAAAACTGTAAGAATGTGAACAAAGCGATTTTCCACACAAACTAAAGTTTCTTTTTTTACAGTCTATTTAAATCTTAGACAAATACATATGAAAATAAAGAGACATAAAATAACATTTAGGGCTGACTACTTCATTACTAACAAAGCTCTATCAACAGTTAGTTTTTCTCAATATTTGTTCAATGCCATATAGGTCTTTTACCTTAACTGTAGCCTAGCACTGAGACATAACAAGACCAAAGCATAAAACATCACTTGCATTAAGCATAGGAAATCATACTAAGAAGAAAATCTTTGAATTGAAATTCAATTGTTCAAATGAATGCTTCACAATAACAATAACTGTCCACATCTGAATGTAACTATATAGATCAATAAATTGGAACTGACATTTATCCTTGCTTTTCTTCTTAATCCAGAGAAGACTGGTTCCATTTTTGATGGTATGATTTCACCTTTCCCTACAACTTAAGATCTAACATAAACACAGCGGAGGCAGGAGGAGTGGCACCATCTTAAGAAGCCACTTTCATCAACACTTCAATTTAAGAAGCACATTAAGTAAAAACAGTGTTATGTAGCACAGAGAATTCTCAACACCACCTTTTATAAAGAAATCTACAACTACAACAGTAGACAAGTGGTGTATCGCTGAGTGAGGCTGCAACTACACTGGTACATTTGTAGTTTAAAAAAAAAAAAAGCCAGTACACAGGAGAAAGCGCATACAATATGTTAGTACATTTTTGTAGATTACCATATTTAATAATGGAGACATTTAGAAACTATCATAATCTTTCTTGTCTTTTTTGCCTTCACCCTCAAAGCTGTCTGTTCCATCACTGTTGTCATGGCGACGCTTGCGGCTGTTGCGGACGTTGAAACGAGTGTTTATCTGTGGCAAAGGGTCCATACCCAAAACTTTATGGATCTGACGGAAAGCCAGCAGCCTCAGAGCAAACTGTGTGGGAACAAAAGAATATTTCAAAACAATTACTTACATATCATGTATATAAAAAGAGGTCTAATTACGATTTACAAATGATAAATAAAGAAGCTAATAAATCCTCACAATGAAGGGAATTTTAAGTGAAGCCTGGCACCTCTTGGTGAAAGGCTAGTGCCAACAGACTACTTTAAAAGTAGAAAAAATAGTGAGAAATGGCACCGAACATTAGGTAATTCATTACTGAATTTTAAAATCCTAAAATCCTCTTTAACGTCTCAGTACAACATAGCTCTCACATGTGCCTAAGAAATGTTATTTTTTCCCAATTGTTTTCAAAATATTCATGACAACTCTTCACTACTTGAAGCAATGTTCAGTCTAATTAATTTATGTCAATCAACTTAAATTGTATAAAATATATTATTTTGTCCCTATTAGTTCCGACAATATATTTTGCATTATAAGTTTGTTACATGACAGTTCAGTCATTTGTTCTACAATTAATCTAGTAAATGTGCACTTAATTGGAATACAATCATTCTTAGTCTGTTTTGTGGCAAACACTGCCATCTACTGGCCGGATAGCAGAAGCAGCAAGTAAGTTTGTACTGCAGACTTGTCCAAGCATTCAGAGGGAAAGCACGTATATGCCATGTCTCTGCCAATTCTTGTATCAGATGTTATCTGTTAGGTTGGTGTGAACTGTCTGATTTTTGTTGCATATTAGTGTCTTATTCAGCGAAGTGATTGTCTTCTTATGCGTCTATGCAGTCAGTTTGTTACTTAAATAGCTGTTATAAGCTGTTAGCGTGAAACATGTTAGCATAAAGCATTTGGCATGTTATTTCACATGCAACGACCATCTGTTGCTAATGTTATGACCTTGGATTGTTTATTTACATGTGGCAATGATGTTGATTGTGTCATTTATGCATTTATACTGAGACTGAATTCTCTTTATTCGGTTATTATAGTTTTACAAAATTACAAAAGTAAAAGCTCTGAACAATGTGAGACGGTCTCCTGAGTGCTTACAGAAGCCATTTATGTTTAGCTCACTGCATATGTATGGTCACATTTAAGTGAGAGCAGAAGATATATAGTTTAAGAATTTGTACTTGGGCACTTGATGTGATGTCCTCTCTCTGTTGCTCTCCCATAGGTGTTAGTGTGTCCACAGGCTTCTTTTCACAAGGATCCATCAATCCTGGTCCCCCTGTTTTCAGAAATAGATTTTCATTATCATTTCATGATTTTTCATTTTCATCATGTTTCCTGTCTGCTTAAGATAATCCTGTATTTGTCCTGTGATGGGGAAATTGACAGTGTTAGAGCAGCTAAGACAACACCATAAAAAGAAAAAATATAGTACTATAAATATGTTGCATACACAGTATACAAAACATGGCATTGGACACCTCTGTCTTATTGCACAGTTGAAGTGCTGACAAAGTGTCCACTGTGTTGCTTGTTGAACAATTTGACTGCAGCAGGAAGTAAGGACAGCCTGAATCTATTTAGTAGGGACTGTGAGGGAAATTTATACCTTGACAGACAGCACGTCTGCTACCTCCCTGTGTGACCTGTGTGAATTCAACAAAGACTTTTGACACTGCTTTATACTTCAGTAGGAAGCAGACGAAAAGACAGGTAGTCCACACAGACATGATAATCATATTACTGACCACTGTGTATTCACTTGTGTGTTGTCATGCTGGCGTGATTTACATGTGACTGATTGATTTGTAAATTTAAACTGCTGAGTTGATATAAAAGTTTGTCATTTCCTTTTTCCTGGGTCAGTCAGCTTTGGCCTGTTCTGCAGAATGAATGCTCTACTTGTGACTCTGCTGCTTTGCCTATTAAACTTGCCATCCTATAACCTGAGTTTTGCTTTTGCCACAACATATTTGGTGTCAGCGAGTGGGATGGATGCACGGTCTGGACTCCAAAGGATGGAGAGTAACAGTGCGCACTAAATAGCGATTCCTCCCCGTGGGTTGAGAAGCTTTCATCCTAAGGAGCCCAACCACTGATCCAACCAAGTACAGAGCGACTGTACAACGTCAGAAGTAAGTAATCCTCAAACCATCTTGTCTCTGGTACCACCAGATTCGACTCATTTTTCAGTAGTAGATTTGGCCAATGCTTTCTTTTCTGTCCCTGCCAGTACTGGTTTGCCTTTTCATTTGAAGGAAAGATTTACACCAGGACCACATGTTTTCAAGGTTGCTCTGAAAGTCTGAGTTACTTTCATCAGACTCTCAGTAGGAATTACTACTACAGTATGTAGATGATTTGCTGATTTGTAGTCCATCTGAAGAAGCATGCAAAATAGATACAGTGCATCTGCTAAAAACATCTTGCAGAAAATGGTCATAAAGTCAGTCTTTCCAAACTGCAGTTTGTACAACAAAAGGTGACAATATCTGGGTCACATCATCACCCCAGAAGGAAAGACACTGTCACAAAAAAGAATTGCTGCAATTCAAAACGTTCCTAAGCCAAGTACAAAAAAACAAATGAGTTTTCTTGGCATGACATAATTTTGACAGTGGATCCCGAACTATTCGCTGCGTGAAACTCCCATCTGCTATGCTGCGTGGTAAACAACTCTCTGCGCATGACAAAATCAGGTGGACTCCTGAAGGAGAAAAGACCTTTCTGGATTTAAAGGCAGCATTCACCGTAGCTCCCACACTGGGTCTGAGTAATCCTAACTTAACCTTCAATCAGTTTGTTGACCAGAAGGACAGTTACATGACTTCTGTGTTATGCCAACCTCATTGCGGCAAACTACGACCTGTTGCTTATTTCTCGTCAAAGCTGGATCCAGTAGCAACAGGCCTTCCTCTCTGTCTGAGAGCAGTCACTGCAGCAGAGAAAGTCGTTCTAGCATCATGCAATTTTGTTGGCTATTCTGATCTAAAATTGATGGTTCCGCATGCCATTGCACACTTACTGCACACAGAAAAATGCACAGTTGTTAACACAGCACTGGTTAAGATATCACACTATTTTGCTAATTTGTCACCTGAAATGTTCACCTCGGTGAGGGGGAGAAGTGCTGATTGGGCAGGGCCCACACTTCAATCTCCAATAAACGTCAAGACAGGTGAATACAGGAAGGTGACAAAGGCGATATCTGGTGCCCAACAATGGAGAATCATGCACAAGTGCATCCTCTGAACAAAAAGGAGTCTAACCTTAAGATCACGTTATGCACATTTATTCTCTTCACTGTGATTTTAACAATGTCGATGAGTTACGAATTATGGCAAGATCAGCAGATCACTCAGTAGTTCACCACCAATACCAGACTGACAAGGAGTGTGACTGGAAATGAACATTTGCTGAACAGGAACTCAAAAGACATTCTGGCTACAATGACACCAGTACTTGGGGCTGGTTTGATGCTATGTTTGGAAAATGGAAAACTTTTATCTTGTTTCTTTACACAGTTTGTGCTCTCTCCCTCTCTCTCTGTTCTCTCTCTGTGTACCTTCTGCAGGTGTCCCTGGTCCTGGAGCTGTATATTGCTGATGTGCAATTACTGGTCCCACCAACCTGCAGTGTCTATTTGTTGTTTATTGTTGTTGTTCTTTTCTCTCTGCTCTATCCACTCACCCCAACCGGTTGAGGCAGATGGCCGCCCAAACTGAGCCCGGTTCTGCTGGAGGTTTTTTCTTCTGTTAAAGGGAGTTTTCCTCTCCACTGTCGCCAAGTGCTTGGTCATAAGGGATTTGTTGGGTTTTTCTTTTTTGTAAAGTGCCTTGAGATGATTTGTATTGTGATTTGGCGCTATACAAATAAAATTGAATTGAGTTGAATTTTCCACATTGCTGTGTGTCAACGTGATCTTTGGAAAATATCAAGTGTGCTGCAGTTTTTTTGAGCAGTGCTTTCCTACGTGGTGTCCTGCTATACTGCCTTAAAAAAGTATTCACCTTTTTCCTATTCTGTTGCATTACAACCTGGAATTTAAATAGATTTACACAAAATAGCCTAAGTTGATGAAGTAAAATGAAATAAAAAATGTATTCTAAAAAATAAAAAAATGAAAATGGTGTGTGCGTTTGTATTCACCCCTTTGCTATAAGGCTCCTAAATTAGTCCTGCTACCAATTACTTAAAAGATCACATAAGTTAAATTGAGTCCACCTGTGCAGTCTTAACTGTCACATCTTCTCAGCATACATATATACCTGCTCTGAAAAGCCCCAGAGTCTGCAACACCACTGAGCAAAATGCAGCATCAAGCAAGCAGCACGATAAAGACCAAGGAGCTCTCTAAACAAGTTAGGAACAAAATTTTAGATAAGTACAAATCAGGGTTGGGTTACAAAAAAATAGCCAAAACTCTGAATATCCCGCAGAGCACCATTAAATCCATCATAGCAAAGTGGAAGGAATATGGCACCCCAGTAAATCTACCAAAACAGGGCTGCCCACTAAACTCCACAGACCGGGCAAGGAGAGCATTAATTGGAGAAACATCCAAAAGACCAATAATAAACCTGAAGGAACTGGAGAGCTTCACAGGAAAGATTGGAGTTTCTATCCATAGAACCACTGTGGAGCTGTACACTCCACAGAGCTGGGCTTTATGGAAAAATGGCCAGAAAAAAAATAAATAAATAAAAAAGCAGGAAAGAACATCTTGAATTTGCCAAAAGGCATGTGGGAGACTCCCCAAACATCTGGAAGGACGTACTGTGGTGACAGTAGGACAATGACCCTAAACATACTGCAAAAAGCAACACTTAAACATTTAAATGTGTTAGGATGGCCCAGTCAAAGCCCAGACCTCAATCCAATAGAGAATCTGTGGGCTGACCTAAAGACTGCTGTACACCAGTGGAACCAATCCAGCTTAAAGGAGCTGGACCAGTTTTCCAATTCATTTATTACAAATTTGATCAAATTGGTCTTTTTGGATTGTTTAGAGTATGTCAATTTTTCCATTTAAAATATTTCCAAAATTGATCCATACCAGTCTTCCAATGTTGGCAGAGTACAGCTCAGCCACTTTCTTGTAATGAACTGTTTACTTGCAGCTAAAAGAGCTTGCAGCAGCTTTGTATCCTTCCTCCATTTGGGACGTAAAAATTTTAGAAAGGTTAGAAATTTTATTATGCCAGCGGGGTATCTGATGACCGGCAGGGCGTAGGTGTTGATGGCTTGGACCTTGTTCTTCCCATTTAGCTGACTTCTTAGGACTTGCCTTACTCTCTGTAGGTATTTGGCTGTGGCTGCTTTCCTTGCGGCTTCTTCTTGGTTCTCATTTGCCTGTGGGATTCCAAGGTACTTGTAGCTTCCCTCAACATCCGCTATGCTGCCTTCTGGGAGTTCAACTCCTTCAGTCCTGACAACCTTCCCTCTCTTTGTTATCATTCCACCACACTTGTCCAGTCCGAATGACATTCCAATGTCGTCGCTGTATATCCTGGTGGTGTCGATCAGTGAGTCGATGTCTCGCTCAGTCCTGGCATACAGCTTGACGTCATCCATGTACAGTAGGTAGCTGATGGTTGCCCCATTTCGCAGTCGGTATCCGAAGCCCATCTTAGCGATGATCTGGCTGAGGGGGTTCAGGCCTATGCAGAACAGCAGCGGGGACAGAGCATCTCCTTGGTAGATGCCGCGCGGACTTGATGGAGACTTGTGCTATCGGCTTGAGGTTGGCTACTAGGGTTGTTTTCCACAGTCCCATTGAGTTCCTTATGAAGGTTCTTAGGGTCCTATTGATGTTGTACAGCTCCAGGCATTCCAGGATCCATGTGTTAGGCATTGAGTCGTAGGCTTTCTTGTAGTCAATCCAGGCGGTGCACAGGTTGGTCTGCCTGGTCTTACAGTCTCGAGCGACCGCTTTATCCACCAGTAGTTAATGTTTTGTTCCCCTGGTGTCCTTACCCATTCCTTTCTGGGCCCCGCTCATGTATTGAGCCATGTGCCTACTCATCTTAGCCGCTATGATGCCCGACAGGAGCTTCTATGTTGTGCAGAGGCAGGTTATCGGACGGTAGTTGGATGGGACTGCTCCCTTTTGGGGGTCCTTCAGGATCAGGACTGTCCTGCCTTCAGTTAGCCACTCTGGGTGAGTCCCATCCATTAGCAGCTGGTTCATTTGAGCTGCCAGGCACTCATGGAGGGCAGTTAGCTTCTTTAGCCAGTAGGTGTGGATCATGTCAGGCCCCCGGTGCTGTCCAGTTCTTCATGTTTGAGACCCTTTCTCGGATATCTGCCGTTGCGATGGTTACTGGTTCCTGTTCAGGGAGTTTGCTGAGGTCTGCTCTCAGGTCTGCCAGTCACTGGGCATTGGTGTTATGTGATGCCTCCCTCTCCCATATGTTTTTCCAGTATTCAGTTCAGTCTCCAGCCTTGGTGGGTCTGCTCTCGTGTTACTGCCCCCCCACTGAGAGTACACTTTGGATGGTTCGGTGGAGAACATCCTGTTTATTCTCCGTGCTTCTATTTCTCTGGTGTACCTCTTCAGGCGTGTGGCCAGGGCTGTGAGTCGTTGTTTGGCAGTCTCCAGGGCCTCAGGTATGGACAGCCTGCTGTATTTCTTACCCAACTCCATCCCCCTTCTCTGTAGAAAAGCGAATTACAGTGGGGCAAAAAAGTATTTAGTCAGCCACCAATTGTGCAGGTTCTCCCACTTAAAAAGATGAGAGAGGCCTGTAATTTTCATCATAGGTATACCTCAACTATGAGAGACAAAATGAGAAAAAAAAATCCAGAAAATCACATTGTCTGATTTTTAAAGAATTTATTTGCAAATTATGGTGGAAAATAAGTATTTGGTCAATAACAAAAGTTCATCTCAATACCCTTTGTTGGCAATGACAGAGATCAAACGTTTTCTGTAAGTTTGATAAGTTTTCACACACTGTTGCTGGTATTTTGGCCCATTCCTCCATGCAGATCTCCTCTAGAGCAGATCTCCTCTAGAGCCACTCCTTCGTTACCCAGGCGGTGTGTGTGGGATCATTGTCATGCTGAAAGACCCAGCCACGTTTCATCTTCAATGCCCTTGCTGATGGAAGGTTTTCACTCAAAATCTGATGACACATGGCCCCATTCATTCTTTCCTTTACATGGATCAGTCGTCCTGGTCCCTTTGCAGAAAGACAGCCCCAAAGCATGATGTTTCCACCCTCATGCTTCACAGTAGGTATGGTGTTCCTTGGATGCAACTCAGCATTCTTTCTCCTCCAAACACGACGAGTAGAGTTTTTACCAAAAAATTCTATTTTGGTTTCATCTGACCATATGACATTCTCCCAATCCTCTTCTGGATCATCCAAATGCTCTCTAGCAAACTTCAGACGGGCCTGGACATGTACTGGCTTAAGCAGGGGGACACGTCTGGCACTGCAGGATTTGAGTCCCTGGCGGCGTAGTGCGTTACTGATGGTAGCCTTTGTTACTTTGGTCCCAGCTCTCTGCAGGTCATTCACTAGGTCCCCCCGAGTGGTTCTGGGATTTTTCCTCACCGTTCTTGTGATCATTATGACCCCACGGGGTGAGATCTTGCGTGGAGCCCCAGATCGTGGGAGATTATCAGTGGTCTTGTATGTCTTACATTTTCTAATAATTGCTCCCACAGTTGATTTCTTCACACCAAGCTGCTTACCTATTGCGGATTCAGTCTTCCCAGCTTGGTGCAGGTCTACAATTTTGTTTCTGGTGTCCTTTGACAGCTCTCTGGTTTTGGCCATAGTGGAGTTTGGAGTGTGACTGTTTGAGGTTGTGGACAGGTGTCTTTTATACTGATAACAAGTTCAAACAGGTGCCATTAATACAGGTACCGAGTGGAGGACAGAGGAGCCTCTTACAGAAGTTGTTACAGGTCTGTGAGAACCAGAAATCTTGCTTGTTTGTAGGTGACCAAATACTTATTTTCCACCATTTTTCTTCTCATTTTGTCTCTCATAGTTGAGGTATACCTATGATGAAAATTACAGGCCTCTCATCTTTTTAAGTGGGAGAACTTGCGCAACTGGTGGCTGACTAAATACTTTTTTGTCCCATTCATTCATTCATTCATTTTCTACCGCTTATCCGGGGCCGGGTCGCGGGGGCAGTAGCCTAATCAGGGATACCCAGACTTCCTTCTCCCTGGACACTTCCTCCAGCTCTTCCGGGGGGACACCGAGGCGTTCCCAGGCCAGCCGGGAGACATAGTCCCTCCAGCGTGTCCTGGGTCTTCCTGGGTCTTCCCCGGGGCCTCCTCCCGGTGGGACATGCCCGGAACACCTCCCCAGGAAGGCGCCCAGGAGGCATCCGAAACAGATGCCCGAGCCACCTCAACTGACTCCTCTCGATGTGGAGGAGCAGCGGCTCTACTCTGAGCTCCTCCCGGGTGACCGAGCTCCTCACCCTATCACTAAGGGAGCGCCCGGCCACCCTGCGGAGGAAGCTCATTTCAGCCGCTTGTATCCGCGATCTCGTTCTTTCGGTCATGACCCAGAGCTCATGACCATAGGTGAGAGTAGGAACGTAGATTGACCGGTAAATCGAGAGCTTCACCTTCCGGCTCAGCTCCTTCTTCACCACAACGGACCGGTACACCGACCGCATTACTGCTGCCGATGCCCCGATCCGTCTGTCAATCTCACGTTCCGTCCTTCCCTCACTCGTGAACAAGACCCTGAGATACTTAAACTCCTCCACTTGAGGCAGGATCTCTCCCCTGGCCTGGAGATGGCAAACCACCTTTTTCTGGTTGAATACCATGGCCTCGGACTTGGAGGTGCTGATTCTCATCCCAGCCGCTTCACACTCGGTTGCAAACTGCCCCAGCGAACGCTGGAGATCCTGGCTCGATGGAGCCAACAGGACAACATCATCTGCAAAAAGCAGAGATGAAATCCTGTGGTCCCCGAACTGGACTCCCTCCGGCCCCTGGCTGCGCCTAGAAATTCTGTCCATAAAAGTAATGAACAGAACCGGTGACAAAGGGCAGCCCTGCCGGAGTCCAACGTGTACTGGGAACATGTCTGACTTACTACCGGCAATGCGAACCAAGCTCCTGCTGCGTTTGTACAGAGACCGGATAGCCCCCAGCAAAGGGCCCCGGACCCCATACTCCTGGAGCACCTCCCACAGGATGTCACGAGGGACCCGGTCGAATGCCTTCTCCAAGTCCACAAAACACATGTGGACTGGTTGGGCAAACTCCCATGAACCCTCGAGCACCCTCGAGAGTGTGTAGAGCTGGTCCAGTGTTCCATGCCCAGGACGGAAACCGCATTGTTCCTCCTGGATCCGAGGTTCGACCACCGACCGGATCCTCCTCTCCAGCACCCTGGCATAGACCTTCCCCGGGAGGCTGAGGAGTGTGATCCCTCTGTATTTGGAACACACCCTCCGGTCCCCCTTCTTAAAAAGAGGAACCACCACCCCGGTCTGCCAATCCAGGGGTACTGTCCCCGAACGCTACGCGATGTTGCACAGGCGTGTCAGCCATGACAGCCCAACAACATCCAGAGACTTGAGGTACTCGGGACGGATCTCATCCACCCCCGGTGCTTTGCCACCGAGGAGCTGCCGAACTACCTCTGACTTCGGCTTGGGTGATGGATGGATCAGCCTCCGAATCCCCAGCCCCTGCTTCCCTTATGGAAGACGTGTTGACGGGATTGAGGAGATCCTCGAAGTATTCCTTCCACCGTCCGACAATATCCCCAGTCGAGGTCAGCAGCTCACCACTTCCACTGTAAACAGCGTTGGTAGAGCACTGCTTCCCCCTCCTGAGGCGCCGGACGGTTTGCCAGAATTTCTTCGGGGCCGACAGGTAGTCCTTCTCCATGGCCTCACCGAACTCCTCCCATACCCGAGTTGTTGCCTCCATCACCACCTGGGCTGCAGCACGCTTGGCCCTGCGGTACCTGTCAGCTGCTTCGGAAGTCCCACAAGGCAACCAAGCTCGGTAGGACTCCTTCTTCAGCTTGACGGCATCCCTTACCTCCGGTGTCCACCACCGGGTTTGGGGATTGCCGCCACGACAGGCACCCGAAACCGTACGGCCACAGCTCCCAGCCGCCGCGTCGACAATGGAGGTGGAAAACATGGTCCATTCGGACTCGATGTCCCCAGCCTCCCCAGGGATCTGGTAGAAGCTCTCTCGGAGGTGTGAGTTAAAGACCCCTCTGACAGTGGGTTCGGCCAAACATTCCCAACAGGAGCCAGGCCTGGGGTTCGGGCTCGTAGGCGAGCGCCTGGTGGCTGGGTCTCCCCCCATGGGGCCCAGCCGGGCAAAGCCCGAAAGAGTGACGTGGGGCCGTCCTTCTGTGGACCCACCACCCGCAGGAGGATCCATAAGGGGCCGGTGCATAGTGGATCGGGCAGTGGTCGAGGATGGGGACCTCGGCGACCCGATCCCTGGATGCTTTTTTGTCCCACTGTATATATATATTTTTTCCCTGCCAAATAAAACGGGAAACCGATTTTCTCATTCCTTAAATTGAACATCATTCACTCCTACCGGTAAAGTCCAAAAAACGTGTAACAATCGTGAGAGGATATTCATTTTCACTGCATTTATTCTTGAATTTAAGCTTAGTTAGGGAATAAGACTCCATCTGTGCAAATCTGATTTTATTGTTGAGGATAATGGTCCATAGTTTGATTGTAACAGTTTTGAAAGGTCCTTTGTCAGGTTTATTCCCAGATATTTCAGTGGATCGGCTTCCCAATTAAGGTTGTAATCATCTTTTAGGGATTTGTAAACACTGAAATTCAAGGTCATAACCTGTGTTTTTGATATATTTAACTTATAGCCCGATAGCTTTCCAAAATCAGAGAGTAACATCATCAATTCTTTAAATGATTCCTCAGGCTTCCTCAAAAGAACTAAAACGTCATCTGCGAACATTGCTACCTTTTGCTCGCCCCTGTTACTATAATGATAGGGCCCTCCTACTCTCTTGGGAATACCATATATCTTCACGTTCTCTCTCCTGGAGCGGCCCTCTAGAGCTGCTGTTGCATTTTTGGCATTTCTACTAGTACCTCCTCTGCGCTTAGCAACTTCTCGGTCCCCACAATACTTGCTTCCACATGGTGTAGTCTTGAGTTGGTTTTCACAAATTCTCCTCCATTATGTCATCAAGTTTTTGGTTGTCTGAAGTCACATATTTCTTTGAGGATCAGTATCAGACTTGCCGGATCTTCTTCCTTATCTAGCATGTCTATGGCTAGGCTAGTTGTGCTGGAGCTACTTCCCCGTGTCACAGTACTTCGCTTTCTTTGACTGTACCTAGTGCAGACTTTTTATTTTTCTGTTTTGACACCACCCCCTCGCCCTTTCTATGTATTTAAACTTTGATTTGTTCTTATATTACTTTGACTTATGGAGGAATTTCATATTATTTGGTCGGGACAGTAAGTTCTATGCTGCCATCCTATGTTGACCTAGAAGTGGAACCCTTGATCTTGTTAATTCCTACAAGTGTCTTGGTATCTGACTAGACAGCTTACTCATTTGAATGATCCCACATCAAAAGTGATGTAGGAAAACCTAAATTCAGAATAGGTTTCCTTTACCTTAATAAATCTTTACTAACCCATCCTGCAAAACAACTACTGGTCAAAATGACAGTTCTTCCCATGTTAGATTATGGCAATGTAGTCTATAGGCTTGCTTCAAAAACGCTCCTTCACAAACTAGACATTCTTTAACATGCTGCCATCCATTTTGTGACTGGGCTTTGCTTTAACACTCACAACTGTAGCCTGTATTTTCTGAACTGGCCCTCAATCCAGTCCCACAGACAGATACATAATTTTCTGTTCATTTATAAAACCCCTGTTGTAAAACACCGACATACAGTGGGTACGGAAAGTATTCAGACCCCTTTACATTTTTCACTCTTTGTGTCATTGCAGCCATTTGCCAAAATCAAAAAAGTTCATTTTATTTCTCATTAATGTACACTCAGCACCCCATCTTGACAGAAAAAAATGTAGAAATTTTTGCAAATTTATTAAAAAAGAAAAACTGAAATATCACATGGTCAGAAGTATTCAGACCCTTTGCAGTGACACTCATATTTAACTCATATGCTGTCCATTTCTTCTGATCCTCCTTGAGATGGTTCTGCTCCTTCATTGGAATCCAGCTGTGTTTAATTAAACTGATTGGACTTGATTAGGAAAGGCACACACCTGTCTATATAAGACCTTACAGCTCACAGTGCATGTCAGAGCAAATGAGAATCATGTGGTCGAAGGAACTGCCCAAGGAGCTCAGAGACAGAATTGCGGCAAGGCACAGATCTGGCCAAGGCTACAAAAGAATTTCTGCAGCACTCAACTCTTCCTAGACCTGGCCGTCCAGCCAAACTGAGCAATCATGGGAGAAGAGCCTTGGTGAGACAGGTAAAGAAGAACCCAAAGATCCCTGTGGCTGAGCTCCAGAGATGCAGTAGGGAGATGGGAGAAAGTTCCACAAAGTCAACTATCACTGCAGCCCTCCACCAGTCGGGGCTTTATGGCAGAGTGGCCCGACGGAAGCCTCTCCTCAGTGCAAGACACATGAAAGCCTGCATAGAGTTTGCCAAAAAACACATGAAGGACTCCCAGACTATGAGAAATAAGATTCTCTGGTCTGATGAGACCAAGATTGAACTTTTTGGCATTAATTCTAAGCGGTGTGTGTGGAGAAAACCAGGCACTGCTCATCACCTGCCCAATACAATCCCTACAGTGAAACACGGTGGTGGGAGCATCATGTTGTGGGGGTGTTTTTCAGCTGCAGGGACAGGATGACTGGTTGCAATTGAAGGAAAGATGAATGCGGCCAAGTACAGAGATATCCTGGAAGAAAACCTCTTCCAGAGTGCTCAGGACTTCAGACTGGGCCGAAGGTTCACCTTTCAACAGGACAATGACCCTAAGCACACAGCTAAAATAACAAAGGAGTGGCTTCGGAACAACTCTGTGACCATTCTTGACTGGCCAAGCCAGAGCCCTGATCTAAACCCAATTGAGCATCTCTGGAGAGACCTGAAAATGGCTGTCCACCAACGTTCACCATCCAACCTGACAGAACTGGAGAGGATCTGCAAGGAATAATGGCAGAGGATCCCCAAATCCAGGTGTGAAATACTTGTTGCATCATTCCCAAGAAGACTCATGGCTGTACTAGCTCAAAAGGGTGCTTTTACTCAATCCTGAGCACAAGGTCTGAATACTTATGACCATGTGATATTTCAGTTTTTCTTTTTTAATAAATTTGCAAAAATTTTACATTTCTGTTTTTTTCTGTCAAGATGGGGTGCTGAGTGTACATTAATGAGAAATAAAATGAACTTTTTTGATTTTGGCAAATGGCTGCAATGACACAAAAAGTGAAAAATTTAAAGGGGTCTGAATACTTTCCATACCCACTGTATCTCCATTCATTACTAAATACCCATAATTCTAATCATAGTTTAAGTTCTAGCAGTTTCATTAATTTGGTCATCCCTAAAGCCCACTTGGTTGCTTCTCCTTGCACTTTGCCCCTTCATGTGACTGGAATCAATTACAACAATCATTAAAACTCAGTTCATTCATTCCAATCTCCACTTTCAAAGATTCACTACAAACAGTTGTTCAAGATCTTTGCACCTGCTTTTAGCTACTTAGCTTTTATTTATACTGTACATATTGTACTTTTGTTGTGAAGTGTATGATCCTGGATCAATGTGTATATGCTGTAGATGTTTTTTTCTCTCTTTTATATTGTCTACAGTCTTCCAGGTCGTCATTGTAAATGAGAATTGGTTCTCAATTGACATGTCTGGTTAAATAAAGGTTAAATAAAAATAGCATGCCAACACTATTTAAGTATTTTTAGAAGTGAAGGTAATTCTAAACCGCACTTCCATTCTTGTTTCATTGATTGGACTCCAAAGTTGCACACCAAACTTGTTGTGTATCTAGAAATTATTACATGGAGTGGCAAAAGGTTTTAGTACAGCGGCACAAGAAGGTGGCATATGTGGGGGTTTTTATACAAAATAAAAATACAATTCTAAGATTTACTCTATGCATTCTGCAAATTTATGTATCCCTTGCCAACCACAATATGTCCCCAAACATGGGGAAAATAATGTTAACACACTAAATTTACTTTAATCAGTGATTTTATTATTAAGCACAAGCTTGATTTTATGTTTTTAACTGAAACATGGTTAGGACAAGATAATAATGCTGCAGTTCTTATTGAATCAACCCCTCCAAATTTCAGTTTCATGAGTGAAACAAGAATACATAAGAAAGGAGGTGGAGTTGCCATTTTATTTAATGATAGCCTCAAATGCAAAAACATATCATATGGAAAGTGTGACTCCTTTGAATATGTTGCTCTTCATACCAAATCCTCCTGTTGAGCAACATTTGTAACTATTTATAGACCCCCAAAGTACAATCCACATTTTTTTGATGACTTTGCTAAATTACTATCTATTATATGCATTGATTTTGATTCCATTGTTTTAGTGGGTGACTTTAACATTCATGTTGATAATCTCAATGATGCAAGTGCAAAAGAACTCTTGAACATCCTGGACAACTTTGGGCTTTCTCAGCATGTAACAGATCCAACACATATCAAGGGACACACACTGGATCTAATAATGTCTAAAGGTCTTAATATTTCTGAGGTGGTGGTGACCGATGTTGCTTTTTCTGATCCTTGCTGTGTTTTTTTTAAAACAACCACCCCTGCTGTTTTGAACACAGGTGAAACAGAGATATTCAAAAAGCGGAATATTAACGAGAAGAGCTGTGCATTATTCGTTCAGGCTTTTACACCATCACCAACCATGCCATCAACCCCTATTGATGATCTTGTAAGCAGTTTCAGCTCCAAAGTTATGACTGTTATTGATTCCATTGCCTCAATTAGGACCAAGGTATTGTCAGCAAGAAAAAAGTCAAAGTCACCTTGGAGAAATGCCACAGTGGTTAAAATTCAGAAAAGAATATGCAGACAGGCAGAACGCAAGTGGCAAAAAACCAAACTCCAGGTTCATTTCGACTTGTACAAAGAGTCTTCAACACTATAACCAAAAATTAAAAAATTCAAGGCAATCATTTTTTTCAGAGGTTATCAATAGAAACAGCAATAATGCCCGCACATTGTATTCTGTTATAGACAGACTCACAAACCCAGCACCCTCTGTTCCTTCTGAACTGCTGTCCAAAAAGTCATGCAATGATTTTGCAGCTTTTTTCACAGACAAAATATCAAAGATAAGACAAACTATATCTAGGTGCAGTCCAAGGAACATGACAATATCCCCTGTGCCTCCTTGTTCTCCATTGAATCTAGAACATTTTGATCTCCTTGATCACAGAGCTCTGGCAGAAATGCTTCTACAATTAAAATCTACATCATGCTGCCTTGATATTTGACCAACAAATTTTTAAAAAAATGTTTTTAACAGCTTAGATCCAGATGTATTGCAGATTGTCAATAGTTCTCTTCAGTCAGGGCAGTTTACCCAGGCCTTAAAAACTGCCGTTATAAAACCTCTTCTTAAAAAGCCTAATCTAGATGCTTCAGCAGTAAGTAACTACCGGCCAATATCAAATCTTCCATTTTTGGGAAAAATAATTGAAAAAGTAGTTTCTCAACAAATTCACAGTTTTATGGTGCAAAACAATCTTTTTAATGCACTTCAGTCTGGATTTTGCACACACCACAGCAATTATTAAAATTTTAAATGATTTACATTTAATTCTCTGTACTTTTAAGGCTAGACTTAAAACCTTCCTCTTTGACAAAGCATATAGTTAGGGCTGGCCTCAGGCAACCCTGAACCATCCCTTAGTTATGCTGCTATAGGCCTAGACTGCCCAAGGACCATCGGTGCACTGAGCTCCCTACCCTAACCCCCCCCCCCCTTCCCCTCCCCTCTCTTCCTCTTCTCCCACCTCATGTATATTCCACCATTGAATGTCACTAACCTTGTGCTCTCTCTCTCCCCTAGTTTGTGCTCTCTCCCTCTCTCTCTGTACCTTCTGCAGGTGTCCCTGGTCCTGGAGCTGTATATCGCTGATGTGCAGTAACTGGTCCCACCAACCTGCAGTGTCTATTTGTTGTTTATTGTTGCTGTTCTTTTCTCTCTGCTCTATCCACTCACCCCAACCGGTCGAGGCAGATGGCCGCCCAAACTGAGCCCGGTTCTGCTGGAGGTTTTTTCTTCCGTTAAAGGGAGTTTTTCCTCTCCACTGTCGCCAAGTGCTTGCTCATAAGGGAATTGTTGGGTTTTTAGTTTTAGTTTTTGTAAAATGCCTTGAGATGATTTGTATTGTGATTTGGCGCTATACAAATAAAATTGAAATAAAATTGAATAACGATGAACAAAAAAACCTCTGTTTTAGTACTACTGGATCTCAGTGCTGCATTTGACACAGTTGATCATGATGTGCTGTTTGATAGACTAGAAATGTGGGTGCGAGTTACTGGCACAGTGTTAAATTGGCTAAAATCTTACGAGATAGAGACTATTTTGTCTCACTTGGTAATTACGAGTCTGAGCGAACAAAAATTACACATTTAATTTTTGTTCGTGGGGTTCGTGTGGGGTTCCTCAAGGGTCTATTCTTGGTCCTCTCTTATTCAATATCTACATGCTGCCCCTTGCTCAGATTATGGAATACTACAACATTGACTACCATACCTATGCAGATGACACCAACTTTATATATCAGTATCATCTCATGATTATAGTCCTCTAATTTCATTATGTGAGTGTATTAATCAAGTCAAAGAATGGATGTGCCAGAATTTTCTCCAGCTCAATACAGACAAGACAGAAGTGATTGTTTTTGGCCCCAAAAATGAAAGGTCAAAGGTCATTGTTCACCTTGACTCCATGTCATTGAAAGCTACAAATCAAGCCAGAAACCTTTGTGTAATCATTGACTCAGACCTGAATTTTAACAACCACATAAAATCCATCACTAAATCTTCCTATTACCACCTGAAAAACATTGCTAGAATAAAAGGTTTTCTGTCTAAACAAGATGCAGAAAAACTTGTTCATGCATTTATCTTCAGTAGGTCACATTATTGTAATGGCTTGTTTACAGGTCTTAGCAAAAAGTCAATCAGGCAGCTGCAGCTAATCCAGAATGCTGCTGCCAGAGTCCTTACAAACACCAGGAACTGGACCATATCACACCAGTTCTTAGATCACTACACTGGCTTCCCGTTAGTCAAAGGATAGATTTTAAAATCTTATTGCTAATTTATAAAGCACTAAATGGTTGTGGACCAAAATATATTCAAGATGTATTATTTTCCTATGAGGTTTTCAGACCCCTCAGGTCATCTGGGACAGGTCTACTGTGTGTTCCCAGAACCAGAACCAAACAAAGTGAAGCAGCATTCAGTTACTATGTTCCTCACTTGTGGAACAAACTTCCTGAACACCTGAGGTCTGCTCAAACTGTCAGCTCATTCAAATCAGGACTGAAAACACTGTTGTTTACTGCTGCCTTCAAATAATTGTTTATCCTTGTTTTCTTAATTTTATTTAAATTTTTATTTTAATAATTATTTTAATTTACTTTATTTGATTTAAATTTATTTTATGTTAAATGTTTTTGTTTTTAGATGCTCTTTTCCATACTTTTAATGTAATTACATGCGTTGTAAAGCACTTTGAATTGCGTAGTGTATGAATGGTGCTATACAAATAAATTTGCCTTGCCTTGCTTCTGTACAAAAGATTCACAAATCTATTTTTAAAATATATTTATTATTACAATTATATTAATAAACACTTCCCACACATTCTTAATCTTAGAGAAGAGGAACAAAATCAGTGTGGGGGATGATCTGGGATGGAGGGGCACCTGGCAAACACTACCTGCCCCCACTTGCCCCTGCCTGACACCAATTAACATTTAGTGCCATCAGACCATTACTTTTTTTCACCATCACTTTGTATGTGTAAAGGGTTTGTTAAATAATGATATGAAAGATTCTAATTGTGTTTTAGAAGTATAGTCTTTGTTGATATTTTTGACTTTGGTGAAGATCACTTCAAATTTCATGACCAATTTATATTAAAAAAAAAACAGGAAATTGCAAGTCCCTTTAGTTTTTCGTACAACTGTAAATACTGTGAGCAAATAACTGCCCTGCATTTCATATGAGCCACCATTGTAGTTCACAAACTATATTTGTTTTGTCTAAAGGACAGTAAAAGATCCACATAAACAGGGGGATAACTTACCAGGGAGTAAAATTCCTGAAGAAATACACTCAAAGACACGTCTTAGTGCATCCCCTGGACTGAGGGCGGCAGTGGCACTGCTGATTGCCTTCTCAACAAGCAGCTCCATAGCCTGAATAGAGTAAACAATGATAATGGCTTAGATGCCAAAGACACAATCTCTGATTGCATATCCACTTGTCAGTTGTTAAACCTGGAAGACATTATAATTACAGTAACTGAAACTGAATGCTGTAAGATTACATTTTTGATAAATAACCAAACTACTGGAGTGGGCCTGTCAAGTGAGTTGGCTGGTTTTCACTCTAGGTTTGGGGGCAAAAGCAACAAGTAATATTCATAAAGAGGCTATCAGCTGGTAATAAGTCAGAGATTCTGCGTTTTCTATGTGGAGTTTGCATGTTGTCTCGAAGAGTTTTCTCCAGTTAGTCCAGCTTCCTTCCCCAGTGTAATGGTACGTAGTTTGGGTAAACTAATGACTCTAAAATATAGATGTGAATGTGAGTGTGAATATTTGCCTGTCTTTATAATGTCAGCCTTGTCACAGGCAGATCTGTCCAGGGTATACCCCACCTGCCAGTTGTGATTGGCTTAATCTAGGATTGGCCTCTCCTCAGGAGGTTGGCAACGTTGTTTAAAAATCAACAATTACAAGAACAAAATCTAAGACCTAATATTGGTACAAGTGACACGTAGTTTGTGTTTTGACTCTAAATGAACATCCCAAAAGAACTATGGATCAGACACCAAAACCATTGTTGTGTTTTCAAAGACAGGTTTATTTCTTTATAGTCTTGCACTATGCACCATGTGAAAGATCCTGTTGTCAAAAGGAGCAAAAAATAATTTGGTTCATGACACTATCAGAATTTTGCATGGGTCATCAAAACTCACTCTGGGATCACCATTTTAAATTACACAAACTGTGCAGTGTACAGAAAACTTCAAATATTTTACTAACATGTTTAAATAACATACATACCCATCCTGGGAAGGTAGACCATGTAGGAACTCGCTGACAGAGATCCCGTAGGATTCTGATGATGATCACACAGGACTGAAGTCCATTGGCTCTAGCCTTTTAAGGCAATAAAGGTAGGTTTATGGAGTGACAAACAACAAGAGATGGACCAAACAAGTAAATCAGCTCTGGTGTTGAGGTCCAAACACTACTGTGTATAATGGAAGCTCGAGTATGGTTTGTATGAGCCACAAGAGTTTGCAAACAGCTGCCATTCCCAGTAGTCTTGAACCTCATAGTTAGTAAGGGAGTTCAAAGTTTGCAAGATGCACAAGAAATGAGGACTTTTCTTGCCATCTTCTAAACCCCGAACCCCATGTTTATCCAAGATATCTGACAAACAGGTACTTAAAAGTACAAGAGTTCACCTGAAAAGAGTATAGGGACTGAAAGAGACAAGGAAATCTGCTTTATCTTGTCTGTGCTTTTGCTCAGATAGCAGAATCACAGGGAACTACTCAGATATCCCCTTTTCTCTCAATCCCCATTCTACAAAATATATAGAATAAAAACAATACAAATGCTGAACATGAAGGCACTTCTTGATGGCACAACTTTGTGCAAGTTACTGTGCAGCCTTATGGAATCACATATATCTACATTGCAGTACTTAGAAAATTAAAAAGGACATACAAGGATGCCAGTTTACTACAGTCCTTTTTACCTTGTGAGAGCTTCAAATAAAATTAGATTTCTGATCAATACATATCATGGAACATCAGATCCTTGTAGTGGCATCCTTGAATATTTTTTTTGTTTCAAATAGTGATAGTTTTTGTAATTGTTTAAAAATGAAAATCAAATGTGTAAAACAAATAAATGAATAAACAAATAAATAATGCATCTCATAAGGCTACAATAAGAAAGTAAAATGATGTTCCGAACCTGGAACCACTTAGCGTGGCGCAGAGCAGCCAGAGCGTCAAGGCATTTTTGCCTGTCCAAGACGTCCGCTGGGTCTTTCACCATACCCGAGGTTATATCTAAAAATGGATTTGAAGTGTCAAAATGGCAATGGGGAATGGGTGTTTGACCAGGTCAGTGAGGCTGGCATAGAGCAAACACATTGCCACACATACCCGTTCTTTTCCTTGGTTGCTCATTTTTTAATTTCAGAAAGGTTATTGGCGTTAAAAAAAAAAATTATTCCTCAAACCAATAGTTACAAAAGTGAACAGATGCAGTCTGACACTACAACATTTGAAGTCGTTAAATTGTCTAAAATTCATATGAATTTACTGAATCAGTATTTCATTACTTGAGCTTAGGCTCCCAAATATTTTGTAGCCAATACCACTTTATCAGGTAACTGTACTGTAAAGCTTATTGATAAATACTATGGGAATTTTGAATTTTAGTGGATTTCCTTCACCCAAACATTGGAACAGATGAATGCCATGGCTAATAATAACTGGGGCAAAAGTGGTGCCAAAGGTCAAAGAATGAATGACCTGATAAAAACTGGCATGGCAATAGTAGGTGTGGCAAAGTTTTTGGGATGTGAGAAAACCTTGGTCAAAAATCCTTCCGGAGGTGTTGGGCCTAACTAAAACTGATAGTAGACAATGTAATGGATTTTTTAAAAAAAACAAACAAAAAAAAAATTTTTTTGTCCTGGATTTCTAAATACTACTACAAATATAAAAAGAGGAAGTAATGGGTGCTGAAGAAGAGAAAAAAACATGAGAATACCAGAAACCAAAGGGGTTAAGGATATCATCGCATGCATACCTAACATCAGTAGGTTGGAATGAAAACAATTATACCAAAGGCTATACTCAGGTCCAACTAAAGATTCAACAGCCATAGCATTCTTACCTCAACATCTAACAATAATTCTTTAAGACATTTTCGAAATATGGCTCACTGTTTATCATCAGCTTTCCATTTCAATTAAAAAAAAATGAATGGTGCATCTTAAAATTATGCTTATCATTCCATTTGTCAATAAAATAAAAATAACCAGTCACTCTCAAAAGTGTTGACTTTAGATGAACATATGCTATCTCAAAACCAATTTTGAGTCCTGAGTGTAAGGGAAGGTTATAATCAAATCAGGCATTAATTTCAGAATAGGGGACCTCAGCATGGTGAACTGTTCACCGGGACACAAAGGAAGATTTGTTTCCTGTGGGAAAATGCCATCGAATTTCCTGTGCTTTAGGCCTAATCTTGATTTGAAAAAGGGTGGCAAAATTCAAACATTAATTTCAAAGCACACTTGGGGAACAGAAGTGCCTTCTGCCATCTGTTTATCTTGTCCAAAAATTCTTTTTTTTTTTTTTGTCTCATTAAAAAAAAAATTGGCAAAAAATACTGCAATGCATGTCTCCCACTGTAGCTTACAATAAAATGGAAACAGAATCCTCTGAACACAGGAAACAAAACAGAATCTCACCTGGAAATAACTAGACTTAACACAACGCAAACACTGATCATGCTTTGTTTAAAGAATATAGAGAGCATTTGAGAAGTAAGAGTTAGAGCAAAAAGCGTAAGAGCAATACTGCTGGCACTTGCCTCTGATTTTTGTTTTTGATTTGTTAGAACTGATTTATCCCACATGAATAGGAAGAGCATCAATTAAAAAAAAAAACACTAAGGTGGGGGGCTCTCTCACTGGCTCCCACTGACTCCCAATAGATGTAGTTTGAAATGTTTAATTGAAATCCACCCATGATTTTTGGTGTATAATCAAACATGGTATTAAAAATTAAATGTTTGCGTACCATGAACTGTGTTCAACAGACCCTGAAGTAAAGACACCAGTTATTGCTACGAACAACTTGCACTTCCTTGGTTGCCTTGTCATTTGTGGTCTATGAAATGCAAATATACAAAGTGAAAGCTGCCAGAATGATCCAATTTTAAAGCCGAATCTTTCAGGAATGCCAGCAGGACAGTGCTCTTCAGGATGTCAACCGATATACTGAAGTGTATTTTGATAAACAGAAACAAAAAAAAGAGGTGCATCGGAAAGGCTGTGATGGGTTTCCCAACCTCCATCCCGGCCATTTTCCTCTCTGATGACAGGTGAAGTCAGTGTGATTGTCACTTGCATCTTTGGCTCAGTACAGGATGTCAAAAGTATGGCTGCTTCCTGGACACATCCCTTCACCTCATATTTTTCTGGTGTGACCATCTGGAAGAAAACATTATTTCTGAGTCCTTTGTATGTACAACAAGCTCGCAGTCATTCATCAAAGAAATAATTAGGGAACATACCAAGTGTTCATCTACACTGTTCCTATGAAAGGGTCCACTGTTAGTTTATGGGGTCTGCCAGGTCTTAATAACATTCAAACATGCAACAAGATAAAAGGATGTTCACAGTAATCATACAATCTGTTACTGAGGAACACAATGAATGCAACTAGGCACTTAGCACTGTCACAGATTCTTGCTGACTTGATACAGTAGTTTTGGAAAGTCTTTAAACCCCTGTTGCAAAATTGTCCATGGATTCATTTTCAATTCTCTGAAATCTCTGTTACACAAGCATTAGGACTGCTAAGAAAATAAATCTCAAAACATCTAATTTGGTCAATTTCATGGTCATGTTAATTCTGACCTTAACAGCAAAATTACATTAAAGAACCTTGGCATGATATTAAAGCTAGCTTAAGTAGTTACAGTTAAGTTACACCTCTTGTTTCGGGGTCGAGTCCAGTTTCTCCTACCATTCATTTGGCCACCTGACCAACAAAACACAACCCGAAAAGTTTCACTAATCAGTGCACTGTACTAGTAGTAGTAGTAATCAGTGTAGTGACGGTGGTTTTTTATCACATTGGTAAAACCATTTCACGCTGGAAGCCCTTTTAAAGAGACACATTGTTTGACTAAACTGCTAAAATGTTTACAACAAAAGAAAAGTGTTTGAAGAAGCATGTGGGGCAGGCACCTATTAAAGTGCCTACGGAAGAAAAAAAAAAAGTACTGTTAGTTGTTTGGGAAGATGATCCACAATGCGAATGAGGAGGTCCTTTGTGGGCTTCTCAGAGCAGAGCAGGACCAGGTTAACATTTTTGTCCCCACGAAGAAGCAAGCCTTTGGCAAGAACTCCGACCCGCATCACCCCCTTCAGGGCCCTGGACACAAGGGAAGAAGGATGAAGAAAGAAAATAAAAAAATAAAAATAAAAAAAGTTGTCACAGTGGGGTAGTCTGCAGTCCATTCAAAACAGAGCACAAATGTTTCTAGGCAGTGGCTGCCACTTTGTTTGAAAATACTCTTACTGCATTACGTAAAAATACTCTAAAAGCACTTTATAGGGAGAAAACCTAATAAATCTCTCTTAAGCAAGCACTTGCCAACTTTTGGGAAGAAAAACTCCCTTTAATGGAATAAACCTACAAAAGGACCAGGCTGGGTGGCCACCTGCCTCAATTAGCTGGAGTGAGTGGCCAGGAGAGAGAGGAAAAAGCAAAATAAAACAATACACAAATACTATGCAGGTTGCTGGGTGCACATCACAAATACACAGTCTTATCTACAGAAAAGTACACATGAGACGAGAGGAAGGAAAGAACAAAATACAGGAGAGGGTACACAATGCAAAAAGGAAGGTAGACAAACTTCTGACTAGGGCTGCAACAACTAAATAAAACTGTGAAAGTCCCAAACAATTTTCATACCTAAACAATTTTTACATTCTTTTCTATTTTCACATATAAACTCTGGACAATTTCATGAGAATCATGTTCTGAGATAGTCTGGTGTCGTTTCAACATGTGCAGCCACAGCGGGAGACACAGCAGAGCTCACACAACTAAAACATTAATTCACGCCGTGAAAGTGAATCCATCGCATGCTTTTCTAAATGCGAACAATATTGTGGACAAGCAGATGGATGGTTACTATGCACTATGGTTGCTAAAGAGATGCAGACTTTTTTGTACTTTAAATTTGTACTTTGCTGTGCATTTAAGTTAATAATAGATATAAATATAACAAACTAAAAAAAAAACAAATAAGCTGTACCTTTTGTTTTATTCTGAAGCTGAGCTTTTCAGGTATGGACGGGGTCAATTTACAAAACTTGAACTGAGCAGGACTCAGAGTTAAGCCATTTGTTTAAGGATATGCAAAAGGCGGCTAACCATTCTAAAGTTATTGTACTTATTAGACAACGTATAAGCAGGCCACTTATCACACCTGTCATTACAGGGTTCTTTCTTGTCTTTGTCTTCTTCTTTGGACTTGTTCTGATCTGTAATTATGTCTGAGACCAGTTTAAGGGCACGTTCTGTGATTGACACAATCTTCTGAATAGACTGGAGCTCGTCTTCTGAAGGGTAAATCGCTGCATGTTTGGTCATAACATAGCGATCATCTGAAGAATCAGGCCGACGTGGAGGCTGAAAGACACAAAAAGGTTCAAGACCAGTTTATAATTTTTAGCTTAAAGTGTTCTGATGTTTTTCAAAGAAAATACTGACATTCCATAGATTTAGACTGTGAATTTCTTCCGTCACCTTGTATCTTATACACTATTCACAGACTACAGTATGATGCAAATTCTTACCCCAGACTTAACAATAAACATGACTATAATAATTGACAGAACTAAGTTTAGCAGAATTATCTAAAGTCTAGTAATTAAATAAGAAAAAAATAAGTAAAAGAGCCTACTATATAATAATATTACACACACCTCTCACAGATAAAGCAGGTGAAGGCAACACTAAAGCAGTATACTGTTGAGGGTGCTGTTTGGTAAATGGCCAATATTAAAATAACTAAAACCTTAATCAGAATATTTTAGTCTAGATTAATTTACCATGTTGCACCATACCATACAGACACAATCAAAGCCCTACCGCAGGACCCTGAGCCTGCAAGCCAAGCATGCCAGGTCGGACTCCAAGTAGACCAGGAGGGCCAGGAGGTCCCTGTGGATACGCGCCATCTGGCATACGCCGTCGCTCTTCCCAGTGGTGCTGCTCCTCCTCCATACGTCTCCAGTACATGTCTTCTTCATAACGCCTGAAAATATAAACCTCAGTTTCTGTATTATACAGATAGTTAAACTGAAGTTAAAACCAACATGGGATGTCTCAGGAGGGTTTTGTTCCACCATAAGCAAGAGTTCTCTGAGCTTGTGGAACTCTTCTACAGAGATGAATACCACCCTTCCAAGAGAGACCCTTCTCTTAAAGTTTGTTGACCACTGATCTGTCAGCCAAGATCACTTTTTATGTCAGACAGAAAGCAAAGATCTACTGTACCTTTTAGAAGTTTAAAAAATATAATCCCATACAAAAGATCAATTGTGGAAGAATGCTTTATCTTTTCACAAAACATTTTGACCACAAATGTGGCAGCTGATGTACAAATACAGAACACAGTATCTAAAACTTATATAAAAATATTAATTACTGCAGTTTGTATTGGCTTCAGACAAAAACTGAAGCATGTCCAGAAAGAATGACAAGCCAAAACATGAAAAGACCAATCTGTAAATAGAAAGTGCAGTTTTCAGAAATTGTGGGAGTGATTGCATAAAGCTGAATGTGATTGCTTAAAAATATGAAGGCATAACCTACTGACAGCATAAAAGGGACAAGATTTGAAAATATTTTAAATGGAATCAATCAACACACTTCTTGTAAAATTCGTCAGAGTGTATGCGGTGTAGTGCTGAAAATTTGATTGGCACACCATTGAACCAATCAGTTAAATGGGATATTGGTCTTATGGCAAACATATTTGCAACAGTGCTCTGATTTGTGAAACATAGTAAATAGTTTTTGACCCTTAAAGATCGACTTTGAATGGCATAAAGATCAACCTGTCGATTGTGATCAACCGGTTGGTGACCACTGTTTTAGATTCTCTGTTGCTTAGGTTGTGGTAGATCCAGAAATGCTAAATTAACTGGCCTTTCTTTAGATGTTTCATGTCCTCATTCATACAGTCCCTTACAAAGTGCATATCAGAGCATATTCATTTTCAGACATTTAGTTATTCTGTGCACATGAACACAACTGCTTAGTTGTCAGTCAGTTCTCCTGCACTGAAAATCTGCTGCAAGTTAATTGAAGTTCAATTTCAGTTTATTTAAAGTGCATTTCACAAATAAGGTGTACCTACACACTGTACAGTCAGAAATAAATAACACCAACATCATACATTACTGACTGCTAGAAAAAAAGTTTTAGCCATGAGACCGTTCTATTAATAATCATTTCTTATATTGTGATTAGTTACACATGTCCATCATAGTTATTGATCATATCAGAAATAATGTGAATATGATTATAGTGCAGCTTCAAAGACTTTATATTTACAAACTGGACTAAGTAGAGTTTAAAAGGTTCTTAAATTTAGGCTGCAGAGGATCATTAGTTACTTTGAATCAATGTACTATATGTTTAGATAAAAATTATTACTAAACATATAGTACACCATTTTAACTTAGACACTGGGCAAAACTATGAGCTTACAATGAGATATTTATAAATAAACATTTAAACCTTATCTGTTTGATTTCCCCTTCTACTCCCACCAGTAGTTTGTCCCCATCAGGTTACAGCTGAATAAGTAGGTATGTAATGTAAATTTACTGAATGAATGTAAGAAACGGTAGGATTCCAGTACAGATGTACACATTTTTTTTACCGCGGGATGATTATGGTGCCTTTGCGTCAGGAATGCAGTGGTTTTGTTGTCTAGCCAGCAAGACCCACTGACTTTCTTACTGAAAGAATGTGGGTCAGGAGTGCCCGCCTTAGGGAGTCTCTTCCTATGGCTTCAAGTGAGCCGGGCCTATCACAGCCATTTATCTGCAATGGGGCAGGCTCATACACATAGACTTGTTCTTAATGCCGGGGCCAAGTCTGCAAATCTTTCTACAACTGGCTTTTGCTGTTTACTCTGTTCAAAAATATGCACAGAACTGGTGATAACGCAGTGTATTCTCATCTTTTACAACAAAAATGACAACAGTCATTCACTAGTGTCTCTACTGTATGCCATGTTGGATTGAACGCTGTTTGTTTGTTGATACTGGTCTTACTGTCGCTTTGCTTGGTCACATCCTTCGTTTCATTGGTTTATTCTATGTCCATTGGACCACCCTTAGGAATTCGATCTTAACAAATGAGATTCCAGACTAATTCTTTGTATAGATTAGAAAAAGAGTTAGTTTGGCTGGCCAGGCTAGTGGGTTTGATCCAGGCCCGGGCTAAAAAAATCCAATGTGCAATCCCTCTTTCTGCCACCAGGTGTTGCAAAACTTATTACCCTTTTTGTGGATGTGCAAATATACAGGTACTGCTGCAGATACATAATTAAATAAATCTGTTACACTGTGTTTCATGTATGAACTCAAATACAGTGGGTACGGAAAGTATTCAGACCCCTTTACATTTTTCACTCTTTGTGTCATTGCAGCCATTTGCCAAAATCAAAAAAGTTCATTTTATTTCTCATTAATGTACACTCAGCACCCCATCTTGACAGAAAAAAACATAAATGTAGAAATTTTTGCAAATTTATTAAAAAAGAAAAACTGAAATATCACATGGTCATAAGTATTCAGACCCTGTGCTCAGGATTGAGTAGAAGCACCCTTTTGAGCTAGTACAGCCATGAGTCTTCTTGGGAATGATGCAACAAGTATTTCACACTTGGATTTGGGGATCATCTGTCATTCTTCCTTGCAGATCCTCTCCAGTTCTGTCAGGTTGGATGGTGAACGTTGGTGGACAGCCATTTTCAGGTCTCTCCAGAGAAGCTCAATTGGGTTTAGGTCAGGGCTCTGGCTGGGCCAGTCAAGAACGATCACAGAGTTGTTCCGAAGCCCCTCCTTTGTTATTTTAGCTGTGTGCTTAGGGTCATTGTCCTGTTGAAAGGTGAACCTTCGGCCCAGTCTGAGGTCCTGAGCACTCTGGAAGAGGTTTTCTTCCAGGATATCTCTGTACTTGGAAGGGAGAAAGTTCCACAAAGTCAACTATCACTGCAGCCCTCCACCAGTCGGGGCTTTATGGCAGAGTGGCCCGACGGAAGCCTCTCCTCAGTGCAAGACACATGAAAGCCCGCATAGAGTTTGCCAAAAAACACATGAAGGACTCCCAGACTATGAGAAATAAGATTCTCTGGTCTGATGAGACCAAGATTGAACTTTTTGGAAATTCATCTTTCCTTCAATTGCAACCAGTCATCCTGTCCCTGCAGCTCCCTGCAGCTGAAAAACACCCCCACAACATGATGCTCCCACCACCATGCTTCACTGTAGGGATTGTATTGGGCAGGTGATGAGCAGTGCCAGAATTTCTCTACATATACCGCTTACAATTAACGCCAAAAAGTTCAATCTTGGTCTCATCAGACCAGAGAATCTTATTTCTCATAGTCTGGGAGTCCTTCATGTGTTTTTTTGGCAAACTCTATGCGGGCTTTCATGTGTCTTGCACTGAGGAGAGGCTTCCGTCGGGCCACTCTGCCATAAAGCCCCGACTGGTGGAGGGCTGCAGTGATAGTTGACTTTGTGGAACTTTCTCCCTTCTCCCTACTGCATCTCTGGAGCTCAGCCACAGTGATCTTTGGGTTCTTCTTTACCTCTCTCACAAAGGCTCTTCTCCCACGATTGCTCAGTTTGGCTGGACGGCCAGGTCTAGGAAGAGTTCTGGTCGTCCCAAACTTTTTCCATTTGAGGATTATGGAGGCCACTGTGCTCTTAGGAACCTTGAGGGCTGCAGAAATTCTTTTGTAACCTTGGCCAGATCTGTGCCTTGCCACAATTCTGTCTCTGAGCTCCTTGGGCAGTTTCTTCGACCTCATGATTCTCATTTGCTCTGACATGCACTGTGAGCTGTAAGGTCTTATATAGACAGGTGTGTGCCTTTCCTAATCAAGTCCAGTCAGTTTAATTAAACACAGCTGGACTCCAGTGAAGGAGCAGAACCATCTCAAGGAGGATCAGAAGAAATGGACATCATGTGAGTTAAATATGAGTGTCACTGCAAAGGGTCTGAATATTTATGACCATGTGATATTTCAGTTTTTCTTTTTTAATAAATTTGCAAAAATTTCTACATTTCTGTTTTTTTCTGTCAAGATGGGGTGCTGAGTGTACATTAATGAGAAATAAAATGAACTTTTTTGATTTTGGCAAATGGCTGCAATGACACAAAGAGTGAAAAATTTAAAGGGGTCTGAATACTTTCCGTACCCACTGTATCTATTGAACATGGAACACAACACCATAGGTTATTAAAATGGAAAATAAAAGTCCTTTTTCCTAGTGGTAAATCGTAAGAAATTTCCCAAAACAAACTGTTCAACAGAGGTATGGAGTAAGGGTAGGGGTAGTGGATGACATGGCAATGGTTTTCCATCTGGAAAGCTGTGAGTACCTTTTGATGACTGCATTTAAATCTCAATGAAAACCTCCAGCTTTGTTTTCTTTCAGTCAAGGACTGCAATATACTACTGACAGTCTCTTCAAAATTACGTCCCTACACACCAAAATCCATCCATCCATCATCTATACCCGCTTATTTCTATTTAGGGTCACGGGGATCTGCTGGAGCCTATCCCAGCTCTCTTCAGGTGAAAGGCAGGGTTACACCCTGGACAGGTCACCAGTCCATCAGAGGGCCACAGCAAAATCACCAGTGTTAAATGAACAAACTAAGAGTGTTAATTTAATTTGGTGATTTGGCTGTGTATACATGTACAAAGCGCAACTGCCAATACGTTAATACACAGTATCAGTAAAATGTTTCCAGCCAACATATTTTTTTCTGCCTAAATATCTGATACTCCAGCATAAAGGTCAGTTTTCTGACTGTACCTTAAATTGTATTAACCGTATTTTCACATGGCTTTTTCTTTACTTCAGTTTCAAAGTACACATTCATTATAGTATAGGCTAAAGTATGGTCTGTTCATGCACAGGATGCTGTACATGTGAGTGTAAGCTGAGCACAAATGAATGGTTATTCTTGGAAACCTAGACACTAGTTCCAGTTTGGGTTTGATGGCTATGGTATATTCCCACCGAACTGCACCTGCCTCGGACGCAGTAACAGTCAAATACAATGTGAAAGTATCAGTCATATTTGTACTGCATCCCTTCTCCAACTCCTGATAGGAAATTACTATAACATACCGCATTTCCATTCTCCAGCGCTCCTCCTCCTCTCTTCTTCTCCAGTACTCCTCTTTCTGCATCTGCTTTCTCATCTTCTCTTCCTGAATCTTTCTGGCTCGAATGCTAGGCTTGACCTCTACCTGTAGATCTGGGTTCACTTTCTTCTACAAAGCAAAATATGTGAAAACAAAATTGAAGTGTAATACAAAAAACAGAAAAAGGAGAACTCTCTTCTAGCAGAGAGAAGAATACTTGAATACTCCAAGGGGTTAAAAATGATGAATAGTGAATCGGTAAGTTTTTGACTGCTGCTATTAAATAAGGAAAAAATATCACCCTGTAATTATGGATAATGCCCTGCAAATAGTTTGTATGTTCCATGAGAAAAAAAAGCATAGCAGTTAATCCCATAATAACATTACAGCAGGGAAGACATCTTTGATCCATCAATAAATCAGAGTAACCTTGTACTTGTCAAAGCATCATATGCACCTCAGACCTTTGCCAGCCATTTATGCTGCTCATGAATACCTGATACCATTTTCCGCACTTCTCACTTAAAAATAGCCAATGCCCCAAATAATGCACATTCTGTACATCTGTGATGTTTACAATGTGTGACCTTTCACTGATATCATGTAAATAAATTTATTCAATGTTGCAACTCTCAGAGAAAACAGAATTTTCTGTGTTCATAAAGATGATCACTTGACTGAAATATGCAATAGAACAAACATGCATCAGTCAAAACTCAATTTAGTGCTACAAGACAACTAATAAATTCACTAATGTGTTTTTAAAATTCAAGTAAAGGGGTGAAAGATGTCAGCTACAAACCTTGTATTGCAGGCGATGCCTGCGACCTTTTAGATGCATTTCCTTTGCATTTGGATCATTGAAACTACATTCGCACAGCTTACAATGGAAGCGGATGACTTTGCCTTCATCGTTTCTGACCTAGAAATGAGTTTCACATATTCAAGACAGTGGATTCCCCATTCAAGGTTTAAATGTATTTCTGCTTCATAAGTAAAGGTTGGCTCCAGCCCCTGCATAGGTCTGTCAACTTACTTCTTCAACATAGTCATGACCAACAGGTTGGACATCACTTTGCAATGCAGCAAGGGCTGATGTGGACAGAGAATCTAATACTTCACTCTTGGCGTCCTGAACACCTGAAGAGGGTCCTGCAGGTTTACAAGTATCCACTTTGACCTCTACTCTGGTCTCCTCCATTTTCATTGTAGTCTGTAATTTATTCCCACCTGCATATGATAAATTACAACATAAATCAGTCATAAAACATTTACAGTACTATTGCACAACACTGGAAAAAAAAGACAATGTGACAAGGCTGGAAGAGTGGTTCTGTGAGGAGAAATCTTTCCTGCTTTCTCTCAAATAGTCATAGAATGTTCATTTTGTTACTTTATACATTTACATTTTACTTGCATTTATTAACTTTTACTGCTACAGATGTTCAGACAACTTTCTCCCCTTTTGGCAAGGGGAGAATAAAAGAAAATAAATATGGACTCCCTATTTTGTCTAATGTGTTGCACAACATACATCACAAACTAGGTGGAGTTCTTTGATTTTACTTGTACAAACTGTTTTCTCTCAAACAATTTGCATGTTTGTTCAGTTTTAAAGCCAGCTAAAATTAGCTACTGTTAGCTACTATAAGTGATGCTGGTATAGGTCTAGACTGCCCAAGGACCATCGGTGCACTGAGCTCCCCTCCCCTCCCCTCCCTTCCCTTCCCCTTTCCTCCTCTCCTCACATATACCCTTGAATGTCACTAACTTGGTGCTCTCTCCCTCTCTCTGTCCCTTCTGCAGGTGTCCCTGATCCTGGAGCTGTCTATTGCTGATGTGCAGTCACTGGCCTCACCAAGCCACAGTGTCTATTTGTTGTTTATTGTTGCTGTTCTTTTCTCTCTCTATCCACTGACCCCAACTGGTCGAGGCAGATGGCCGCCCAAACTGAGCCTGGTTCTGCTGGAGGTTTTTTCTTCTGTTAAAGGGAATTTTTCCTCTCCACTGTCAAGTGCTTGCTCATAAGGGATTTGTTGGGTTTTTTGTTTTTTGTAAAGCCTTGAGATGATTGTATTGTCATTTGGCGCTATACAAATAAAACTGAATTGAATTAGACTATTAACTATTTATAGGGAGAAAAATGAGAAATAAAAATATACACTAATTTAATACAAACAGCAGCTACTTTTGTTTTTTGATAGTGTGTCCATTTACAGTTGTAAGAAAGGTAAGCGAACTGACAATTTCCTGGGTTTCTGCATAAACTGGTCGACGTGATCTGACCTTCACTTTGAATGTTCAATAAAGACATGAAAGATGAGCTTGTGTTTGTTTACGTTTGTGATAAAAATCATATCACATTTAATAATTAATTTATGCAGAAAACTAGGAAATTGACAATAGTTTATTTAATTTTCTGGACTGGATCTATGTTGGAGTTATGGACTGCAATATGAGAAGGTGTTTACAGTTTTTACATAATTCAGTTACAGATTCTGTGGTGATTTATTTATGTAAATACAATCGGAACATGCCATATTTTCTGGGCTATAAGTCGCATTGGGGTATAAATCGCTTGTATCAAAAACAGCCTAGTTGAATAGAAAAAAAAATAAGTAAGTCACTTCGGTGTACAAGTCGCATTTCTAATTATATAGTAGTATATGATATATTTCTAAATATAGCCTATATTTAGCCTATGAACAATGTAGGCTAGGGATAACAAGCAGAAGTGCATTACAAAATTCATTCATCCACGCCAAGTAACGTTAAACAACTACGCCAGCAACAACTGGGTGGGGGAGATAAAACGAGGTCTTCTCCTCATCAGGTTGCATGAATGCAGACACTCACTCCACACTTTGTTTCAGCTGCAGACTTTATTACCTCCACTTTGAAGTGTGCAGTATAGCTCTTTCTTTTGGGCGCCATTTTCACTTGTGTTACACTAGGAGTTGCAGTTTAGCGTGACCATGAACTCCTTTACTTTTCGGTGGTACAATTATCTTCAATTGAGTCAAGAGTGCAAAGAGAGGCATTTAACACTAGTGACTAGTCGACAAAATCACTGTAAATATACACATATAAGTTGCTTCGCTGTATAAGTCGCAGGACAAGCCAGAGGAGTAAAAAAAATTGTGACTTATAATCCGGAAAATACGATAACAGTTATAAATATACTTCATGTTCAAGTGTTTCTGTGTCATGTATTGGTATAGTTTTAGAGGACGGGAGAAGTAATTTGGGTCTTACTTTTTCAAACTGAACGTGGAAGGTCTAAGCACTGCTGGGTTTTGTGGAAGACCACGGGTTCGATGTTTATCAGTTTCAGCTTGTTTGAAAATCATGTTTTAAACTACAAAAAAAGATACAATTGGATTTTTAGATTATGTTCCCATATCATTCAGATTTATTACTAACCAACAAAATTGATCTTCGGGGTGTTCACTTTCTTCACAGCTGAGGTGGAGTTGGCAGCGGAGATGCTGTTGGCTAAAGGGTTCTTGACACCTGCCACACTGCTGACTATGTTGACAGGTTTCAGGTAGGTGGGGCTGGAGCTGGTGGTAGGAGTTGCGGAGACAGCTACACAAAGAGAGGTGTTGGTGCTGGAACTGCTCAAAGTAGATGTGGTGGTCTTGCTAGGGGCAGCTGTGGTAGAGGATGATGTCTGAGTGATCATACTGGGCTCCGTAGAAGGAATTGGCTTGCCAAGTTTGGTATGAAGCTTCACAACCTGTAAGAGTACAGAATCGGACTGTTATAGATTACAATTCATATGATGACGATAATACTATTGATTCAACAATTTTATTTATCCATGCTTAAAAAAGAAAGTTTTCCATTTGATTTCTAATATCTTGTACATTCTTTGTTTTTAATATTGTTTTAATATAATATTTAATATAACAAAATTCCTGGACAACCTATTCCTGATCCAACTCCTATTATGGTTAGGAAGTGCTGTTAAAAAGAAGTGCTGGGTGCGCTGGCGCATTTTGGCTGCCACATTTTGGCTGCCACTCCACTTTCAGATTGTTTTATTACTTTTTATTCTAGCTAAGTGCTTTTAATATTGTTTTGTTATTTTTATTGTCTGTTTGCTTTATGTCTCGCACACTGTGATGCGGTGGCACTTATTCACTCTTGTTGATGTCTTGGCCCTTCTGGTGTTCGTCTGGACTTTATTCTCTGCCCTTATCGGATATGGCTTTATGCTACACCCCTCGACAGCTTCTTTCCCTCAAGCTGAACTACTAGCTGGTCAAAGACGTGTATATTCGCTGTGGAAAAGCCAGCATACTGAGACCTAAGCACTATGTACATCGGCGCTCAGGACGTGGCTGCTTCTTCGTCATCTTCCACCTCTTCAGTTCTAGTCTACAAGAATCTGCCATGCTGGTGTTAATTTTGGAAATTTAATATTCTTGCCCCAAATCGAAAGGATGTCGAATGCTGTGGACCTACTAATCTCCTTAAATGCTGTATTACTTAATGCGCGGTCTGTGAACAATAAAGCTCCACTGCTGTCAGACATTATCTTGGACAAAGGTTTGGACGTTTCTCACCGAAACCTGGCATAGACAGGACGACGGTCTACTCTTCAACCAACTAACTCCACCAGGATTCGGTCTCTTTGACTTCCCACGGCCTTCTCGTAAAGGTGGGGGTATTGTTGTGGTCAATAACCTACAATGGAAAACATGCCCTATTCCTGTACTTCAGTTTATATCTTTTGAAAACCTTGCACTCACTCTAACTCTACCACTATTGCCACAATTTACAGACCTCCAAAACCAAATGCAGAATGTCTGCCAGAATTAGCTGATCTGCTGAGTACCTTGTCCGTTAAATTTGAGAGAACTCTGATTCTTGGTGATTTTAACATGCATGTTGATCAGAAAGACTGTTTCGGCCAGGGCCTTTTTATCCTTGCTGGATTGTTTTAACTTTTACAATTTGTGAACATTCTGACTCACTGCAAAGGCCATACACTAGATTTAGTCAGGGCGAATAATCCTTTTGTGTTAAACTTTTCTATTGTGTTGATATTGGTCTTTCTGATCACTCAGCTATCTTTTTTTAATCTGGATGTATCATACGCCACACGGTCAGTGGCATGTACTGTCTCCTTCCGTAAATGGAAATCAAGTGGCTTTTACTAACTCGATTAATGCATGTTTGAATGATTTGTCCTCTCTCACCTCTGCACGTAAGATTTTCTTATTTAACAAAGCCCTTAATGCTAACTTAAACATTTTTGCCCCTACTAAAAAATGAATTGTCACCTTTGTCCATAGAGCTCCCTGGTACACTGATACTTTACGCTCAAAAAAGGTGGAATGACGGAAGCTGGAACACAAATGGCGCAGCTGTGGCTGAGATTTTCATCAAGCTTGGAAAACCTGCTTGGGCCAGTACAAAGCAGAAATTGTCTGCAAGATCCTCATATTTCTCTCAACTTATTGATAATAACCATCATAACCCTAGACAAGTCTTTCACATTATTAATAGCCTATTGAAAGTAGACGGTACGAACACTGCCTCAGTCCAGTTATGTGATGAGTTTTTTAGCTCAAAAATCGACATCATCTGTAAAGATATCTTTAGTTCTTCTAGACCTCAGGCTTCTTCACCTAACCTACCATGTTTCTCAGGTACAATTTTCTCAGATTTTTCTTTAATTACTCCTGAGTTGCTTTGTACACAGGTATCAAGTATGCAAGCTTCCACTTGCATACTTGATCCCTTGCCACCTAGCTTGTTTAAATCTTGTTTTAGCTACTTGTGTCCTGCTCTTCTAATAATAATAAATGATTCCCTGTCCACTTGTGGTGTTCCAACAGCACTTAAAACTGCTGCTGTCACCCCCATATTAAAAAAAACAAAATAGTGACTTGAATAATTTTTGTAACTTTCATCCAATTTCCCATCTTCCATTTATTGCCAAAACACTAGAAGGTGCTGTTTCATCTCAATTCCATAACCATTTAATGATCAATAACTTATTTTAAACCTTTTCAATCTGGGTTTAGCAAGTTCCATAGTACTGAAACAGCCTTAGTTAAAGTTGTTAATGATATACTACTAGCTTCTGATTCTCTTACTCTCTCCCTTTCTATTCTCATCTTGCTCTCAGCTCAGCATTTGTCAGTTGATCATATGCTTTTAGTCAACCAGTTGGAAACTGTTGTAGGGGTCTCTGGGACTGCCCTAGATTGGTTTAGGTCATACTTTAGGGATCGTAGTCAGTTTGTTTTCTTCGATGGTTTCAGATCAGATCAGATCAGATGTTAACCCTGTTTTAACTGGCGTCCCCTCAGGGCTCGGTTCTTGGACCATTGCTTTTCAGCATTGATACTCTCCCTCTTGGTCAGCAACTAAGATCTTTTAACCATAGCTATCATTTTCACACTGATGATACTCAGATCTATATCCACTCTCAGCCTGGTCAACCTGTAGATGTTTCCAATCTCTCTAACTGTATTTCCGAGATTAAGTTGTGGATGTCTGACAATTTCCTGTTTGTGTTTGTATAGCCCTAAAACTGAAGTTATGCGTCTTGGCTCTCCCCACCAATTGCGAAATGCTGCCACCATGGACCTGTCAGTTGATGGTATTACTCTAGAACTACAAAGTAAAGTAAAAAATCTTTATTTTTGACACTTGTCATTTGAGGCATTTATTCTGAACACGGTAAAGACCTCCTTTTTTCAGCTGAGAAACATTGCACACATTAGGCCTATGCTCACCTTCCCTGTTGCTGAAAGACTAATCAATTCTTTTGTTTTCTCAAGAATCAATTATTGCAATGCTCTCCTTGTTGGAGCCTGTAAATCTTCCCTCTTCAAACTGAAATATTTTCAGAGTTCAGGAGCCAAAATTCTGACCGGGGCCAGGATTGGCGATCATATAACTCCTGTTTTAGAGACATTACATTGACCACCTATTAAGTACCGTGTAGATTTTAAAGTTCTAATGCTCACATATAAGGCATGGTCTTGCCCCACAGTACTTAGCAGATCTTCTATCTTATACACCAACTTGGGAGTTACGTTCGTCACATCATGGTCTTCTATCCATCCATCCATCCATTTTCTACCGCTTATCCGGGGCCGGGTCGCGGGGGCAGTAGCCGAATCAGGGATACCCAGACTTCCTTCTCCCTGGACACTTCCTCCAGCTCTTCCGGGGGGACACCGAGGCGTTCCCAGGCCAGCCGGGAGACATAGTCCCTCCAGCGTGTCCTGGGTCTTCCCCGGGGCCTCCTCCCGGTGGGACATGCCCGGAACACCTCCCCAGGAAGGCGCCCAGGAGGCATCCGAAACAGATGCCCGAGCCACCTCAACAGACTCCTCTCGATGTGGAGGAGCAGCGGCTCTACTCCGAGCTCCTCCCGGGTGACCGAGCTCTTCACCCTATCTCTAAGGGAGCGCCCGGCCACCCTGCGGAGGAAGCTCATTTCAGCCGCTTGTATCCGCGATCTCGTTCTTTCGGACATGACCCAGAGCTCATGACCATAGGTGAGAGTGGGAACGTAGATTGACCGGTAAATCGAGAGCTTCGCCTTCTGGCTCAGCTCCTTCTTCACCACAACGGACCGGTACACCGACCGCATTACTGCTGCCGATGCCCCGATCCGTCTGTCAATCTCACGTTCCGTCCTTCCCTCACTCGTGAACAAGACCCCGAGATACTTAAACTCCTCCACTTGAGGCAGGATCTCTCCCCTGGCCTGGAGATGGCAAACCACCTTTTTCCGGTTGAGTACCATGGCCTCGGACTTGGAGGTGCTGATTCTCATCCCAGCCGCTTCACACTCGGTTGCAAACCGCCCCAGTGAACGCTGGAGATCCTGGCTCGATGGAGCCAGCAGGACAACATCATCTGCAAAAAGCAGAGATGAAATCCTGTGGTCCCCGAACTGGACTCCCTCCGGCCCCTGGCTGCGCCTAGAAATTCTGTCCATAAAAGTAATGGTCATGGTCTTCTAGTTGTTCCCAAATCATGGCTGTGATCAAGGGGCAATAGGGCATTTTCAATCTATGCTCCAAAATGTGGAATTCCCAGCAACAATCTCCCAGCTGTCATTTATAGGATGCAAGCTTGCTAACCGTTTTTAAAACTTCTCTTAAAACGTTCAGAAATGCTTCCTTTTTGTTTTAATGTTTTTAATGTCTTTATATTGTCTTTTCTATGTGATATATTATTCTGTTGTACATTTTAAATCCCTTGTTTCATATTGTTATGTTTGTTACTCTGTAACCTATTATGTACAGCACTTTGAGAAAGTTTCTTTTAAAAGGTGCTATACAAATAAAATGTATTATTATTATTATTATTATTATTATATTTTATCTCTTCTGGGCTTTCCAGATGCTCCTCTTCTCTGTGGAATTTGAATAATGTCTATGTGGTATTTAATTGCAGGCTTAGTTTCTTACTAAGAGTGCAGGGGTTAAACTACTTAGCAACTTTAAACTTTCTCATGTTAATGTGAATGGTCATCTGTCTCTCGTAAATTGCTATCTGAGCCTCAAATTCACAGTTTAAGAGAGTATAGATAATGGATAAACTAGACTTGACATGACTACTCTTCACATTCGACTGCTCTTTCTGGCTTGGTTTCTTTACTCCTTTTCTATTTTTGTCCGCCGATTGCTAACACCATTAGTCGTTTGATGCAGGCTATTAATTGCATAAATGTCCCAAGCTATGTGGTAAAACCTCAAGCAATTCACAAATCAACGGTACTTGTAGGCCTAGTAAGAAAACTTAAGTTGTAAATACTACTAATTTATTTTTACTAATAGATTTTAGGGAGAAATGTACTTGTTACACTTCTACCTTTATTTGGCAACTATATTTGTGCTGCTGATACAAACAAAACATAACCATTTTGTATCTGTTATTAACTACCCAATAACATATATTATATAATATATACAAAGTACTGCAGATAAATCAGTGTCAAGTCACCCTGTTGCAACATTAAAGTGCTAACATAATGTTGTCAAAATATCTATTATAATAATCCAATTACACACCTAACAAAACATTGTGAAACAGGTCATTCTGAGTACCCCTTACTTTTGATACTTTCATTGCATGTACTTTCATTTAAAATCAAGACGGGAGAGTATTTGGCATAAGTACTTTGAATATGTATTTATTTTTTATTTTATTTATCTTTTATTCTGTTGTATTCCACTGATGCCCAGCAAACCTGGCTGAGTGGGTGATGTGAGACACCACAAAAAGCTTGAAGTACTGCCTTGACTGAAGTACAAGAAACAAAAGCTGCTCTTGACAACTGCAAGTGAAGTTGACTTGGCCAGATTTCAGGTGAACACAGCAGCAATATGAGGAGCCTGTCATCACACAAATGATATCATTGGCACAGGCATGTCAGTCAGCGGTGTGACATATATGCCAGTTCTGACATAAATTCAGATAAAGTGGACAAATATGTGCATACATCCTAGCATTCTAGAAACACAACCAAAAACTGAGGTGGCAGCACTTATGCGGAAAAAGATAAATATCACTAGTTTTGGTCACCCAATTACTATTTTTAAAATGATAAAGAAAGAAAAATCTCCTGATAAGCCAGTGCAATAGTGTGCTGGGAGGTACTGCCACAGAATTTACATTTTTCTGCTGCTCAAGCCAGCAACATTTTTTTTTTTTTTTTATTTACTAGCAAATATTTGCAACATGAGACATACTTCGGAACTACGAGTTTACCTTTTTGATCCTAGTTTTACTCTGCTGCTGCACAGGCTAAATCAGCAGTAATCTTTGTTTTGTTTTATTTTTAGCAAATTTTTGGCACATAAAGCAAGCTTGAGACCTACTGTTCAAGAAAGCAGCAATTTTTGAGGTAAACTTCAGACCTAATAGTTTCCTGTGTTTTCCAGACTATAAGTCACAAGTAAAAACAGTCTTGCCGAACAGAAAAAAACAAAAAAAAAAACAAAGCAAAACATACAGTGGGTACGGAAAGTATTCAGACCCCCTTTAAATTTTTCACTCTTTGTGTCATTGCAGCCATTTGCCAAAATCAAAAAAGTTCATTTTATTTCTCATTAATGTACACTCAGCACCCCATCTTGACAGAAAAAAACAGAAATGTAGAAATTTTGGCAAATTTATTAAAAACGAAAAACTGAAATATCACATGGTCATAAGTATTCAGACCCTTTGCAGTGACACTCATATTTAACTCACATGATGTCCATTTCTTCTGATCCTCCTTGAGATGGTTCTGCTCCTTCATTGGAGTCCAGCTGTGTTTAATTAAACTGATTGGACTTGATTAGGAAAGGCACACACCTGTCTATATAAGACCTTACAGCTCACAGTGCATGTCAGAGCAAATGTGAATCATGAGGTCGAAGGAACTGCCCAAGGAGCTCAGAGACAGAATTGTGGCAAGGCACAGATCTGGCCAAGGTTACAAAATAATTTCTGCAGCACTCAAGGTTCCTAAGAGCACAGTGGCCTCCATAATCCTTAAATGGAAAAAGTTTGGGAAGACCAGAACTCTTCCTAGACCTGGCCGTCCAGTCAAACTGAGCAATCGTGGGAGAAGAGCCTTGGTGAGAGAGGTAAAGAAGAACCCAAAGATCACTGTGGCTGAGCTCCAGAGATGCAGTAGGAAGATGGGAGAAAGTTCCACAAAGTCAACTGTCACTGCAGCCCTCCACCAGTTGGGGCTTTATGGCAGAGTGGCCCGACGGAAGCCTCTCCTCAGTGCAAGACACATGAAAGCCTGCATAGAGTTTGCCAAAAAACACATGAAGGGTTCCCAGACCATGAGAAATAAGATTCTTTGGTCTGATGAGACCAAGATTGAACTTTTTGGTGTTAATTCTAAGCGGTATGTGTGGAGAAACCCAGGCACTGCTCATCGCCTGCCCAATACAATCCCTACAGTGAAGCATGGTGGTGGGAGCATCATGTTGTGGGGGTGTTTTTTGGCTGCAGGGACAGGACAACTGGTTGCAATTGAAGGAAAGATGAATGCGGCCAAGTACAGAGATATCCTGGAAGAAAACCTCTTCCAGAGTGCTCAGGACCTCAGACTGGGCCGAAGGTTCACCTTTCAACAGGACAATGACCCTAAGCACACAGCTAAAATAACAAAGGAGGGGCTTCGGAACAACTCTGTGACCGTTCTTGACTGGCCCAGCCAGAGCCCTGACCTAAACCCAATTGAGCATCTCTGGAGAGACCTGAAAATGGCTGTCCACCAACGTTCACCATCCAACCTGACAGAACTGGAGAGGATCTGCAAGGAAGAATGGCAGAGGATCCCCAAATCCAGGTGTGAAAAACTTGTTGCATCATTCCCAAGAAGACTCATGGCTGTACTAGCTCAAAAGGGTGCTTCTACTCAATACTGAGCACAGGGTCTGAATACTTATGACCATGTGATATTTCAGTTTTTCTTTTTTAATAAATTTGCAAAAATTTCTACATTTCTGTTTTTTTCTGTCAAGATGGGGTGTTGAGTGTACATTAATGAGAAATAAAATGAACTTTTTTGATTTTGGCAAATGGCTGCAATGACAAAGAGTGAAAAATTTAAAGGGGTCTGAATACTTTCCGTACCCACTGTATATGTCACTTCGGATTTCTAATTATACTAATCATAGTCTAAATCAGCCTATAAAGAACGTAGGCCAGGCATAATAACAAGCAGAAGAGCATCAAATTCATTCATCTGGGTCAAGTAACTTTAACCCTTTGGGGTCTAAGGGTGTTTTGGGGCCCTGGACAAGTTTTGACATGCTCTGACATTTGTGCTTTTTTCAGTTGCTTTTAAAACATATAAATGGCTAAAGTCTGAATCAGTCTAAATCAGCACAAACTGGGCTACAATAATATGTGAGCAGCAAGTTTATACATGGTTGTGTTTGAGAAAACAGTGTTTATGCATGGTTAGTAAAAAACTAAAATTTTTAAGTCACTGAAATAAGTCCATAAAACACATACACATTGGTTCACAAGACTTTGGAGAAACGCATCTTTTAGCCTAAGGTGTTTGCTTCAAAATGATGTGAAGTCATCTTGTTGTCTCATTCACAGAAAATACACTGATTTAAATTTTCTAAGACACTTTTTGTTTAGAAAAGACATATGCAGAAAGGTGTGCTTGATCATGAAAGGTGTGCTTCTCATGTGATTTACCTGAGAAGACAAAGACCCGCATAATGAGCCTTTCAGTCAGGAATGTGGCTCAGAGGGAATTAGTGCAATAGAATGCAGATGCAAACGTTTGTCATCTAAGTCGTGTTTTTCCTCTGAGGAGAAAGTAATCTATTCGTCGCTGTCTGGAATGTATGAAGCACTTCTTCATCCTCGTAGCGTGCCATCATCCAAACGCACAGAAAACGTGAGTAAATTTCATGATGAAGTTTGACGTTTTATGCCATTTCTTGGGGGGTGTGCACAGAACTACCTGGCTCACCTCAGATTATTTCCATATGAACAGTGCACTCAGTGCGAGGCGGGATCACATCAGCTATAATGAGGTGAGACAGGAGAAACTGTACCGCTCCTTACTTTCATACGGATTAAATAAAAAGTGATGATTTGTTTTCGACTTGAATTGTTTCATTTAAAAGAAGACATTTCAAGCTTTCTAGCCATATATTTTGTATTTTTATGAGGCAAGTATTCGCTGAGATTCTGGTTGTTTTATTTGTGTCTGGTGGAGTAATTTAGGTGTTTGTCGACCCCTGAGAAAATGTTATGTTCAGAGGTGAGGCTTTGCTGTATAAGTCGCAGGACAGGCAAGAGGAGTAAAAGTAAAACTTATAGTATGGAAAATATGGCAGGTTGAAGAGCGTGTTGTGAGCGGGGTGCAGGCGCAGGCAGGTAAGGTGGTTTCCAGAACAGATTTGAGCCATTGTGGACCAAATTCAATGAAACACCATTATTTTTAAATATTGTTTATTAATAATGACCTGTTTGTAGGAAGTTACACTTGCTTTCTTCCTATTGGGTAATATTTAAGCCTAGATTACTTTAGGTAAATGAGAGCACAGCATAGATGTGATTAGCTATCACTACTCAGCAAGAAGCTTCTGGGTTTGAATCCTGTTCGATCCACCATCTTGCTAAATTCACAATTTATTTGCTACTTCAGGTCCACTTTCCTACTGTTAGCTTAGTTAGCAGTCTCACACAATTGTTTACACACTCATACAAATAACATGGCCGCTGGGAGCAACTGGGCATTCAGTGACTTGGCCATGGATAATTCAATATGGGACTTAGAGAAGCCAGGATCCACAGACCATTCGGTTAGAGTACAACCTACTTTATCTACTGACTAATAGTCACAGCACTACATCCTGCGCACTATCAAACAAAAGCCAGCTAGCCAAGCCCCATTAGGTGGTGTAGACCAACCCAGTGTAGTGCAGACATGGTCAGACAAAAGACGCTGTTCAACCACTGGCTGCCTAGGTGGTATCAAGCAAATGGTGTAGGCTTCACAGACAACTGAAAAACTCTGAGACTGGATATTGTTCTCCTGTCCGAGTCCACCAAGCAAGTGGTCCTGTTGGACCCAATTGAGCGGAATCCAGCCATCCTCAAAATTGCAGAAGTGACAGAGAGTCTCAAGATTGCTGTGGCTAAGGATAGGAGAACCATGTGGGCTTAAAAGCTAAGTAGTCATCTGGTCACAAGCTCAGGCCTGGGGGAGAGAGTATGATGTTGAAAGCCTCAAAACGCTCTTTGAATTCAGCAACATGACTGAAGGTGTGACCAGAAGCATTAATAGATGTATGGACCCCCAGAACAAGCTATGATGAACCTAATGGAGAAATACCCCCAGGGTGTTCGAGAGGGGGGTAGGATGAGCATCCCAGTCTAACAGCCATAACAGCATTAAAACAAGGCAAGGGACAAAGGAATAAGAGCAAGCGGTGTGCATGTGGAAAAATCTTTAAGAACCAACAAGGCCTAAAGATTCATCAAGCAAGAATGAAGTGCCTGGGGGTGGGTGTCACCAACACAATGCACAGGTGTACAACCTGGTGAGACGCAGAAGGAGGCAGGTCCGAAGCCCAAAACCTCCAAGTGGAACAACACCCAGTTTGACAACATTGTAGATCAAATTCTGGAGGTGACTGAAAAGGGCAATGTCGACAAGAAGCTCCAAGCTTTAGCAACGATAACTGTCAGCATTGAAGCAGAACAGTTGGGAGAAGAAAAGATTAAAGGAGTTGAATGATGCCATTTTAGGAACAAAAGAGAGGTGAAAACTTTATACAGCGTATAAAAACTGTCCTAAACTTCTGCTGGGTCTATAGAATATCTTGCATGTCCTCTGAAGGAGGGGCAGGATTCCCAGAGTAGTGGACACTTGCAGAGGGGATTTTGATTCCAAAAGGAAGTGAATTCCAAGACGAAAGACAAGTTCCACATCATCTTTGTTATGCATTGATGCCAAGACCTCTTCAGTGGTGTTTCTGTGTGGGCAGAACAGATGAGGGAGACGCATGGTTGAAGTCTCCAGAGATGAAGAGGGCCTTTGGGTGCTGTGTCTGCTGCCTGCTGGTGATATTGAGCCGCATGTCACAGGCTGCGTTTCCAATAGCAGAGGGGGGCATGTACACTGCTATCACCATGATGTATGTAAACTCCTGTGGCAGATAGTATAGCCGCATGCACACTGCTAATTTCTGTCCCCTCACAGAGACAGAGGGGACAGAAACAGGAGCTGAAATGAGAGGCCTGATTCTAACAACATTAACAAAAAACTGGGCAAAGTTATTACACATCTCGGAGGAGGCTTCCAAGCAGGCAGGCTGTGGGGCATGAAGAACAGAGTCAATAGTATTAAAGAGCACATGTGGATTGTGACAGTTGTAAGAAATTATGTTTGAAAAGTGCTGTCTTCTGGTTTCTTTAACAGTGTTCTGATAGTTACGCCAACGGTTTTTCAGTATTTAAAGAGACACTTGCAGTTTGTCCTTCATCCACCTGGTTCAGCTCTTCGACACTCCCATCTGAGTGCCAGGGTTCAGTCATTGAACCAGGGCTCAGATTTGACTTTTGGCTGCTTAGTCTTCAATATAGTCACTGAGTCCAGGACAGCTCAGCAGGAAGAATGAAACCATATATTTAGGTCCTCTATATCAGAGGAAGCGGAGTCAGGTGGAGGACCAAGCCGCTCGAAAGCAGCAGAGAACCAACCAGCCGTGTAAGGGTTAAAAGTCTGGAAAGAACATTGACAGGAGTTTTAATGACAGAACAGGAAAAGCCCACTTCAAACAGTACAGGATGTGATCAGGAAACACAGCATCACAAATTTCCAGGTTAGACAGGGAATCCACACGAGAGAACAAGGTCCAAAGTGTGTCCTTGTTTATGAGCGGGACCAGTCACAGACTGCACCCGATTAAAAAAGTCAATGAGGTTTAAAAAGTCCTTCACTAAGGGCTTGTCAAGGCAACATACATGAATATTAAAATCCCCAAGAAAGAGGGTACAGTCATAACTGGGCATAATCCCAGTTGGCCAATGATCTGGCGTTTAGCAGGCCAAACCTGGTGGGAGCAGGGTTCTGGGCTTGAACTCCAGCCACTCTTAGGGTCCGGGGCACAGGGCAGCAGCTTCAGGTGACGGAGATTTGAGCTGCAGAGGTGGAGTGGGAAAACGGCTGAGCAGCGGGTCTGGAGAGCCTCATCGTCCAAGAAGCCGACAAGTGGAACCAGGCAGCTATCACCTAGGCCCAAGAAATGCCTGGATACGAAACACCGAGGGGGGAGTCCATGTTTAGTCCGGGAGGCAATAGAGACATCCAGCACACATGCCCTCTATCGCACCAAGGTACCTGCACGACACCCACACCTCACTGCTATGTGGAAGCAGGTCGCGGCCGAGAGAAGTGGAGGCAAGGGATTCTGTCTTCTACAGGCAAATGGAACCACCTCACAAGTAGGCAGTTGTAAATCCATTGGAGTGTTTGAAGATCATATACCAGAAGTGACGTAATCTTTTGGGTGCAAAGAGTTAAAAGGAGGACAAAGAACCGACAGGGCAGAGAGAGACACAACTGGGCCATATTGTCATGGATATTTATGATTGTAAATACAACTTTAAGTACACCAAAAAAGAATACTTCATACTATCACAACCAGCAGTGACACTTATATTCATACCTTCTGGTGCTTGGCTCCACGGATATGTGCAGCATAGGCATCGGCACCAGTGCAGGATACATCACAAAGTTCACAACGGAGCTGGTTCTGGGCATTGCGGGCCAAAATCCCTCCACCACTACCACCACTGCTGGTGCTCTGGGAAACCTTCAGTGCCGCTTCCTTCTTCTTGTGCTTCTGGCCTTCTAGATGCTCCTTGTAAGTCTTATGCAGTCAATAATTAGGGGGAGACATGTCCATTACATTCATCCAAGCTTTGCATACAATGTAGTAACGTTAGCTTTATTTTATTTATTTTAATTCCACATGTGGTCTGGTTGGACCTCTTGTGAGATGAGTGGGTCGGAGTGTATATTCTTGATGCACATCCATCTGATAAACAGCCAGATCTAGTCTATTGACATCTTTACATAACATTAATTAATGCCATATGATTTAATCTAGGATAACATATGTATATACTCAACCCGTAAGATAAGCAAGGTTAGACATCTGAGACGACAAAACTATGAAATAAGTATTGAATAGATGCCACCTTTACAGTCTGTTAGTTGATGGCACAATTCATCTCACAGTTTTTTCTAAAACATTAACATGCTGTATATAGTTCATGTGCTTAATGCTAACCACACTTGAACTGTCATTGTGGACTATATTCAACTCACTTGTGGGCCCGCACAGCTGATCTTGCAAACGTCACAATAGTGGATCTGAGGAGGTTTGGGTGGCTGCTTTGGCCGAAGCTGCTTACTCTGAAAAGGAGGTTTCTTGGTGAAAGTGCTCCCTGTCCATGCTGCTGTTGCTGCTACAGCTGCTACTGCTTGCTTCTGCTGCTGCTGCTGGTAGTAGCTGGAGGCTGCTGAGTAAACCGCTGCCTCATAGCCTGAGTATGAGGTACCTGGAAAAGATAAATAAAGGTTGGTTTAAACCAGCTCTATTGTCTGATAAGCACAAAACAAAGGTTAATGTCAGCCATGTTTGTTTAGTCAGTATACTAATAATTAATAAAACTAAAATTAACATGTACAGGTAAGGGCAATCCCAGCTGAAATTGGGTACAAAGTGGAGTACACTCTGGGAAGATTGCTCATTTCCCCTACGGATGATTTTGAGTTACCAACTAACCTAACCAAAATCTTTGTGTTTTTGGATAATGGAGGAAACCAGAGTACCTAAAAAGTACTCAAAGAAATTGGGGTTATACAAATGTCACACAAAGTCCCCCAAGTTGAGCAGGATTTAAATCTAGTACCATCTTATAGTGAGGCAGCAGCGCTAACCATCACACCACCATGCTACCTGCTACTTAATAAAAATGCTGAATTTTGAAAGCATATACCATACTGATCTTAGTTCAGCATATTGGTAGCCCTAACGCAAAGTGCAGCTGAGGGTGATGGAAATGTTTGCTTTTGAAAGTACCTGATTTAATCAGTTCCTGTAAATCTAGTAGATCTATGTGCTCAAATGACCAGTTTCTCTTTATGGTTCCACGTTCCCGTTTAAAATGTAAAGGTGATTGGGCATTCTCTGTTGCAGCTCCTAGGTTCTGGAAAGACCTTCCACTGCATGTAAAATCCTCTTCTACATTGGGAGCATTCCAGAGTGCACTTAAAACTTTTCTTTTGCTTATTTTGCTTTCAATAATGCTTTGTGAGTGGTGTATGTCTCATGTTTGTACTGACTTTGTTTGGTTTTGTCTTGTTCTATTTTATCTTTTTTTTTTCTTCTGTGCAGCACTTTGGTTCCGTATGCGGTGTTCAAAGTGCTTTATACATAAAGTTGAGTTGAGTACCTGTTTAGGAAATTTCAGTATTTACTAGGGTTGGACTAAAAAGCATGTTTATAAATTTAAAGTATTCAAATAAGGAGGATATGAAATAAATACTAAGAGAAAATTCCTCACACTGATGTGAAGAAAACCTACTGCTCTTTTGAAGTTGCTGCAACTAGAAAAACATTTGTTACATTTGTGTCAGAGTGGAGGTTCTTCATTTAAAGAGATTTTAGGTTGAGAACAGACACAGACTTGCAAAAGGCACACAAACCTATAACAGCAAAGTTTAACTTTGGCCTGGACTCAAGTTATTCAGAGAACAACCATTAATTAGTGTTGTTTGTCATTTTAACCAGTCAGCGCCATCTAAAAAAAAAAAGAGAGAAAAAAAAAAAAGAGAAGATGCTGTCTGCTCTTGTCTGCACTGCTCTTTGCCCAATCTGGTTGTCAGAATTCAAAGTTCCTTGCACTGCTTTTATACGTTTTTCCACTAGCTGTCACAAAGGTAGGTAGTTCTGCAACCATGTCAGGCTGGAGCAAAAATAACACAAAAGCAAAGTAACCACCTTCTTTTTATCAACTTCATTAATATATGCCAATAGTCCTTAAATGTGTAGAAAAGTATACAGGCTGAATACCAATAAATGTAAAACATTGCATACAACAAAATTCCTGAGGCAAGTACTAGAAATGATTCATGTAATGATTCATGTAATCATGTTGATTAAAACTACGTGATCAGCCTGAAGTGGAACTCAAATTGAACAAAATTTTTAAAAAAACAAAACAAAAAAAACAAACAATGAAACACAACATACATTTCATGTTTATGTCCTACTTACTGACATGGCTTTAAAGTCAAACCATATATTAAAAAAAACAAGTAATTTGTCTCTACAGAGGAGTGAAAATCACCAACAAAAATGGCTTGCTGGTTTTCCCAAAATAATCTTTGTACCATGTCAGGCAGAAGTTCATTCAGTGACAAAGCTTACCAGAGTAGGTAACGGCATTTGTGCTGTAGGTTGGGCTTTGAGAGTAAGAAGGAACCACAGAGGCGGCAGCGGCCACAGGCTGAACAGTAGAGGTCACTGGGTAGATCGAGAAAGTGGATGAGGCTGGACTGGGAGCAGCGGGTTTTATCACGGTTACCTGCCGAGTCTGCTGGCTCTGTGTATATGATGTTACCCCCTGGCTATATCCTGGTTTGGGGGCTAGAAAACACAAAAGTGGTTATACCAATGTACTGTACTTAAATTTAAAGCAAATAGGGAACAGGTATTACTGAATTAACTTTCAGGTGAGTGCATATTGCATGGCATAAATTTTCAAGTCAAAGAATTGCACCTTATAATCTTTGTGGGACACCTGTTGTCTATTTGTTAAACAAATACTTGGGTTAGCACTAGTGTAGCACATGTTAAACACAAATGATGTACCAGAATTGGAAATACCTGTCATGTATATCTATTGTATACAAGGTGGACACATTTCAGTTGAAACACACTGACTCCATGTACTTTTAAAGTTATAATCAGAAATTCAGACACCATTTATTGTACTATTTATGGCAGCCACCAAATAGATTAACATTATCTCTCAGTAATTATCTCAGGAACAGTGTGTAAAATGTAAATAAAAGCAAATGCAATGATTAGCTAACTATTTCAAACACACATTTTATTCCAAATAGTACAAAGATAGGGAGGTGCACTATGTAATCATAATGAGGGCAAGAGGACTGAATTTTAAATCCTACTCTGAAATGCACCCCCGCTTCAGAGCCCAGCCCACACCCCCAAACACCAAAAAAAAAAAAAAAAAAAAATCACTTCTCTTCTAACCCAAAAGTACAATAGGGGATTTTCATTTGCTGAAATGCCACTCAAATCATAACTGTGTTCCCAAATCTATAGAGGACACTGATTTTTTGATTTAAACATTAACCAAAGTATTATGTAAAATGCTGATTTTTGTAGATTGATACTTTATTTATCCCCCCTGGGGGAAATTCAGATTGTCCTGCAGCTCTTATATTAACTTTCACTATATAATATAATTAACAGATAAAGGCACTCAATTAATAAGATATAAATAGCATAACTAACATATCAACAATTACTATTAAACAGTCTAATGGCTGTGGGGTCAAAGGATCTCCTCAACCTCTCAGTTCTGCAGCGTAGTGAGATGAGCCTCCTACTGCAGCTGCTACTCTGTTTAGTCAGTATATCGTAGAGAGGGTGTTTATTATTGTTCAATATTGAAAGCAGCTTCCTCCACATCTCCTGCTCCACCACAGTTCTGACAGGGTCCAGCCCCCTGCCTAGCACAGAACTGGCCTTTTTCCACCAGTTTGTCCAGGTGCCTACAGTTCTTGTCCGTAATGCAACTCCCCCAACAGACAGCCGCATAGAACAGCGTACTTGCCATGACAGTGTGGTAGAACATGCACAGCATGTCACTGCAGACACTGTACGAACCAAGCCGTCTCAAGAAGAAGTGCCCTTTTCTGTACACTGCATCCACATTGACAGACCACTCCAGTTTTTCGTTCAGTACCACCCCCAGCTACTTGAAGGTCTGCACAGGTCTCTGTCTCCTGTCCATCAATGCAGACTGACTGGCATGGTGCTTTTGATCTCCTAAAATCCACCACCAGCTCCTTAGTCTTGGGGGTGTTCAGGAGAAGAGAGTTCTTTTTGCTCCAGTCAGTGAAGGCCACCACTAGGTCCCTGTACTCCCCCTCCTGTCCACCGTGCAAACATATCACAACAGCCATATCAGTGCTGCATTCCAGTATCCCAGAAACACATCTCCCCAGCCTGACATACTGAGGTTTGGATGTCAAATAGTCCAGAATCGATGATGTCAGGGAGGGGTCGCCCCCATACACAGAAGCTTGTCTTTTAATATGGGAGGCCGTATAGTATTGAAAGCACTAGAGAAGTCAAAGAATCCTCACATGTGAACCAGGTACATCCAGATAGACATATGCCCGGTTCAGCATGTAAAGCACCGCATCTTCCACTCCCATGTGTTTCTGATAGGCAAACTGAAGGGGTTTAAGATCCTCCTCAACCTGCAGCCTCATGTGACAGACAAGGAGCCGCTCCAAGGTCTTCATGATATGGGATGTCAAAGCCACAGGTCTATAGTCATTTAGCTCCACTGGCCACCCCGTTTTGGGCACTAGTATTAGACAAGAAATCTTCCACAGCACCAGGACTTTTTCCAGCCGAAGACTCATATTAACCTGAGGGGGTTTTCGGGGCCTGGACAAATTTTGACATGTCCTGACATTTGTGCTTTTTTCAGTGTCTTTTAAACATATTAAGTCTAATAACACTGTAATCAGCACAAAATTGGCTACAATAATATGTGAGCAGCAAGTTTATACATGATTGTGTTTTTGAGGAAAAAGTGTTTAAAAAACTACAATTTTTTACTCACTGAAATAAGACCATAAAACACAAACAGAACATTGGTTCACACGACTTTGGAGACCTGCATGTTGTAGGCTAAAGTGCTGTGAATGTCATCTTGTTCACACATTCACAGTAAACAATACACTGATTTAAATTTTCTAAGACACTTTTTGACCAGAAAGGCCATATGCAAGAGGGTGTGTCTGAGGATGAATAGTCATGTGATTTACCTGAGAACACAAAAGACGCACTGAACGACCAGACAACGACACGCATAATGAGCCTTTCAGTCAATGTAGATGGCACGGATTAGTGCAGCACAATACAAAACAATGAGGAGCCAAACGATCCTCATTTGAGTTAAAATCAGTGTTTTTACTCTGAGGACAAGCTAAACTATTTGTCTCTGTGTGGAATACAAGAAGCGCTTCTTCACGTCCGTGACGCGCCATCATCCAAACGCGCAGAAAAAGTGAGTAAATTCTATGATGAAGTTTGACGTTTTATGTCATTTCTCGGGGTTGTGCACAAATTTACGTGGTTCACCTGAGATTATTTACATGTGAACAGTGGACAGTGTAAAAGGCGGGACCGCATTACCTGTAATGAGGTGAGAGAGGAAAAAACGGACTTCTCCTTACGTTCATACTGATTAAATAAAATGATTTGTTTTCGACTTGAATTGTTTCACTTAAAAGAAAACATTTCAAGCTTTCTAGCCATATAATTCTTATTTTTATGTGGCAAGTATTCGCTGAGATTCTGGTTGTTTTATTGTGAAGAGAAATGGCAGAGACAGAAAAGGCCGAGAGCGCACCCTGTCGGCTTTCTTTATTTAAAAAAAAGCACAACGTTTTGTTGTTATTATGATGGTATACCACTAAAACTAGACCCTTTACAGATTTGAATGATATACTTCTTTTATCTGTACGATCAGAATTGACGGAGTAATTTAAGTTTGTTTCGGCCTTATCAGGAAAAGATGCGTCAAAACGCGCCGGCGCGTGCGTCGACCCCAGAGGGTTAAAGAGCCTCTGAAAAGGAACAGCTAGTTGTCCTGCACAGTCCTTCAGAAGCCTTGGACATACATCGTCTGGTCCAGCTGCCTTCCCTGGCCGAAGTCTCCTGAGCTCAGCTCCAACCTCTTCCATTGTTAGAGACAAGAGCTGTTCAGACTGTAAGAGGGATGCTGGAAGAAGAGGGAGCAGCCATACAGGTGGAGATGGAGGTAGCAGTCATAGAGGATAAAATATAGTAAGGAGCTGCAGAGGTGGGGGTGGAGGTGGAGGGAGCAGACATAGAGAATGAGGTGTAGTGAGGAGCTCCAGAGGTGGAGAGAGCAACCACTGGGGTGGTGGTGGAGGGAGTAGCTGTAGAGATGTAGGTGGAAGTAGCCACATTGTCAAACCTGATGTAATACTGGTTGAAGGTATTGGCTCTATCCACATCACCATACAAAGACAGAGTTGTTCAGTTTGTAGCCAGTGATGGTCCTTACCCCTCTACACACCTCACTGGCATTATTGCTCTCCAGCTGTTTTTCCAACTTTTTCTTGTACTCCACCTTAGCTCGCCTTAGTGTCTTTTTGAACTCCTGCTGTATACTCCTCAGCTGCTCCTTATCCCTGTCCTGGAAAGCCCCCCTTTTCTGGTTCAGGAGGTCTTTAATGTCACTGGTGATCCATGGTTTATTGTTAAGATAGCACCGTACTGTACTAATTGGGAGTCCAGTGTCTCTACAGAAATTAATGTAGTCAGTGATGTTGACTCTCCTGTCCAAGTCATTGTCCAATTCCTGCTCCTCCATCAGTACATCCCAGTTTGTGCACTCAAAACAGTCTCTCAATGAATCCCTTGCCTGTAGTGACCATTTCTTGAAAGACCTGGTGGTAACAGGAAGCTTCTGCACACAAGGTCTATATGTGGGCTGAAGGTAGACCATGTTGTGATCAGATCTACCCAGTGGTGGAAGAGGTACAGCCCTGTAGACTTCTTTGACGTTAGCATAGAACAGATCTAATGTCCTTTTTCCACATGTTGGACAGTCCATATACTGTACAAAGTCAGTCAGGAAGGAGGACAGAGAGACGTGATTGAAGTCCTCTGTAATTGCAATGAATGCATCAGGGTGCTGGGTCTGTATCCTACCAATGGCATCATGTATGACATCACACGCCGTTGCAGGCGCCGCCTTCGGTGGAATGTGAAGAACAATGGCGACTATGTATGTCTGGAAAGCAGACCTTCTCTTTCACGGTTACATTTCAGAGGTTAACCCATTTCTAATTGAAAAGTAGGATAACTTCCTCACCTTTCGTCCTTCTGCTCATCCTTGGGTCTCTGCCCACTCGTACAGCTGTGAAGCCAGGTATATCCACACGAGTCCGGTATGTTGTTGTTCAGCCAGGACTCAGAAAGACATATCAAACTGCACTCCATGTACAGCCTCTGGCTCCTCACAAGTGCCTCCAGTTCGCCACACTTGTTATGCAGTGAGTTAACATTCCCCATGAGCACAGAGAGCAGAAAAGGCTTGTATCTCCACCTTCTGCTGTTCCTCTTAGACTTTAGCTTAGTCTCTCAATGAATTGAGGTTAGGATCATATACAGTGGGTACGGAAAGTATTCAGACCCCTTTAAATTTTTCACTCTTTGTGTCATTGCAGCCATTTGCCAAAATCAAAAAAGTTCATTTTATTTCTCATTAACGTACACTCAGCACCCCATCTTGACAGAAAAAAACAGAAATGTAGAATTTTTGCAAATTTATTAAAAAAGAAAAACTGAAATATCACATGGTCATAAGTATTCAGACCCTTTGCAGTGACACTCATATTTAACTCACATACTGTCCATTTCTTCTGATCCTCCTTGAGATGGTTCTGCTCCTTCACTGGAGTCCAGCTGTGTTTAATTAAACTCATTGGACTTGATTAGGAAAGGAACACACCTGTCTATATAAGACCTCACTGCTCACAGTGCATGTCAGAGCAAATGAGAATCATGAGGTCGAAGAAACTGCCCAAGGAGCTCAGAGACAGAATTGTGGCACGGCACAGATCTGGCCAAGGTTACAAAAGAATTCCTGCAGCACTCAAGGTTCCTAAGAGCACAGTGGCCTCCATAATCCTGAAATGGAAAAAGTTTGGGACGACCAGAACTCTTCCTTGACCTGGCCGTCCAGCCAAACTGAGCAATCGTGGGAGAAGAACCTTGGTGAGAGAGGTAAAGAAGAACCCAAAGATCACTGTGGCTGAGCTCCAGAGATGCAGTATGGAAATGGGAGAAAGTTCCACAAAGTCAACTATCACTGCAGCCCTCCACCAGTTGGGGCTCTATGGCAGAGTGGCCCGACAGAAGCCTCTCCTCAGTGCAAGACACATGAAAGCCTGCATAGAGTTTGCCAAAAAACACATGAAGGACTCCCAGACTATGAGAAATAAGATTCTCTGGTCTGATGAGACCAAGATTGAACTTTTTGGCGTTAATTCTAAGTGGTATGTGTGGAGAAAACCAGGCACTGGCTCATCAGCTGCCCAATACAATCCCTACAGTGAAACATGGGGGTGGGAGCATCATGTTGTGGGGGTGTTTTTCAGCTGCAGGGACAGGACAACTGGTTGCAATTGAAGGAAAGATGAATGCGGCCAAGTACAGAGATATCCTGGAAGAAAACCTCTTCCAGAGTACTCAGGACCTCAGACTGGGCCGAAGGTTCACCTTTCAACAGGACAATGACCCTAAGCACACAGCTAAAATAACAAAGGAGTGGCTTCGGAACAACTCTGTGACCGTTCTTGACTGGCCCAGCCAAAGCCCTGACCTAAACCCAATTGAACATCTCTGGAGAGACCTGAAAATGGCTGTCCACCAATGTTCACCATCCAACCTGACAGAACTGGAGAGGATCTGCAAGGAAGAATGGCAGAGGATCCCCAAATCCAGGTGTGAAAAACTTGTTGCATCATTCCCAAGAAGACTCACGGCTGTACTAGCTCAAAAGGGTGCTTCTACTCATGCCTGAGCACAGGGTCTGAATACTTATGACCATGTGATATTTCAGTTTTTCTTTTTTAATAAATTTGCAAAAAATTTCTACATTTCTGTTTTTTTTCTGTCAAGATGGGGTGCTGAGTGTACATTAATGAGAAATAAAATTAACTTTTTTGATTTTGGCAAAAAAGTCACCAGTCAATACGACTGCAATCAGAGGTGTGTTAGTGTTGTGCTGAATGGTGCATTGGTCCCCAAGGATACCATAGCAGAAGCTTGCATGGCTACAGCTTCTGTTTTTGTGCCCTTTCCTCTGTGTAGAACAACATGGCCCCATCTCCCCCAGCGTGCGCGACAGCCACCTGTCTCACCTCCACTGCCAACCCCAGTTCAACCAGTTTCGCATTTGCAGCCAACCTCTGCGTTGGTGTAAGAAAACCCAGGTGTTTGTGACAAGGGTCCAACATTGATGCGATCATGGTGGTGGATTACACCAGCTCATTGGAATGAAACTATACAATAAAGTTATCCTTAAATTATCAGAAAAAAATGCATCTCTTTATAGGCAATACAGATAAGATACTTGTATATAAACTCTGGCCCATCCAGTCACTCTTATTTATTCTTTCTGCGGTTTCTCTAGGATGACTGCACTTCTTCCTTGAATTCCCTGACTTTGGGCCAGTCTCTTTCTTTGTGCATGATTTGGGTGTTAATGAGCCTGAAAGTTATGAGATAAATGTTGGAAATGGAGATGTCGTTCTCTACAGACATGACTGTAGTGGCACACTTAGCTGCTGCCAAAACAGGCTTTGTGTCCTCCATTTGCTGTCAAAACTCCTCTTTCAGCTCAAAGATCCTAGCATCTCGAAGGTTAGTTGTGGTTCGAACTGACAGCACAGCAACAATAGCCCAACACTGCTCCTCCAGACAATCGAACATCTCACAAACGGAGTTCCACCACGTTTTACACAACTGTATGAGCCAATGGGTTGCCAGGCCCATTTGCTCCAATTTCCTTTGTAGTGTTTTGCTTGCCACAGTGACGTGGCTAACAAGTTTGCCAGCCGCAGGGATTACCCTATGCAGGTCAAATGCAAATGTGTTACTAATGGCCAACTAACAAGTGTGTACAAAATGGGTAACTGAAGCCCAGGGAACTGGTGGGACTATTGGCAGCACTTATCTTAGCAGTGCTGTCGTGGAAGCTGTCATTGTTGATGTAGAAGCAGGTGATGGTGAGCTTTTTGAACAGCTCTTGCTTTAATCCTATATAGCGTGTTTCCATGAGCCATGACAGTGTGCAATAGGCTGGTTCGATCAGATCTCCAAAACCCTTGCCTTCTACAACACTTATTGGCAGTATATCCACTGCAAGAGCAAACCTTGCAATATTTACAATGAACTTTATTTTTTCAGCTCAAAACTGTCCCACACCAAACTTTGTCTTGTGTACTTTCAATTTCTTTGTTGGTTTAGGCAGCAAACTATTTAGCCCAACTGCCGATAGCTAAAACACTTGTTAAATCTAATATAATTCATCAAGACAGTCTATACTGTACATATCCTCGTTGAGATTATACTATATATGATCGACAAATTCAGTTATCAATAATCATGCCCATCCCTACCTAGAACAAGTTAAAAGTGCACCCAGAACAAAATGTCTGTTGCCAGAAAAACTGCATTAGACTTCCTATTTAAAATAAGTACCGTTTATACTAATATGGTGTTACTTATGCTACATTGCACTGGCAGGAGAAGACAGGTTGACAAGGCCAAGTTAGCCAGTTTAATGTTAAATGCTTTTACAATCTTTTATTAAGATTGTAAAATTAATGTGGATCAAGAATTTTACCTCCATTGCATATAAAGCATTGTTTACATTTTGATTCAAGAACAGACCCTTTTGGATTTCCCTTATAGGTGAGAGGTTACAGCTCATTCTATGTGCAGGAACAAGATCTCTCTGCCTCTCTCTGCCTCTCTCTGCCTCTCTCTCTGCCTCTCTCTCTGCCTCTCTCTCTGCCTCTCTCTCTGCCTCTCTCTCTGCCTCTCTCTCTGCCTCTCTCTCTGCCTCTCTCTCTGCCTCTCTCTCTGCCTCTCTCTCTGCCTCTCTCTCTGCCTCTCTCTCTGCCTCTCTCTCTGCCTCTCTCTCTGCCTCTCTCTGCCTCTCTCTGCCTCTCTCTGCCTCTCTCTGCCTCTCTCTGCCTCTCTCTGCCTCTCATAATGGCAAAAATGCAAGATATTCCTTAAATTTGGTGTTGTGCTGTGGTAAAACGTGCTGTCTAATATAATAGCACAAATTCCCCTATAGCTTTTCAGTTGGGTTGAGAGCTGGTAACTGCAAATGCATATCAGTCACATAATTTTCAAACTCAAGCCATTCACTGACCCCTTGTGTCCATGGGATGGGGGCACTATCACCTTAAAAGCAACCCCACCCATCCAGACAGAAATATTTCATCACATTAAGTTGAATACTACCAATTTCATTTTTAAGTTAAGGTATAACTGTCTTAACTTTCTAATAGACCTATAGATACTAGTGTTCTTTTAGGTTGATACATTTTAAATATTATAGCAGAATCTAAAGAATGTTCCTGTGAATAATGTATGTTTGTAAGGAGAACATGAAGCTTGAAGATGTTCCTTCCAAACATGAACTAATACTGATGGTGCGGTTCTGCCATGGACTTAGCTTTAATGATAAGATAAACTATTCATCCACAAAGGTAAATTCAGGTGGTCTTGTATTTAATTAGTAAGTCAGTAGCTACGGCTATGCAATTAATTTTGGGTCTCAACGATCACAAATACTATGTAATCGAGAAAAAAAACGATTATTCCGTTATTAAGTTAGTAAGTTATTTTGGCCTGCGTTCTTAATGACGCGCATGCAGCCTTTTGCATACTAAATACAACATATTTCCAAAGTCAATGAGTAATCACATAAAATAATTGCGATTATGACCAAAATAATCCTGATTATGTTTTTTTTTTCCACAATTGAGCAGTCCTCTAAGTAGCGAGAGTAGTCAGTAGTCCGTTGGCTAAGGTGTTGTAGAACCTGATGGCAGTGGGGATGAAGGATCTCCTGTATTGTTCAGTCCTGCAGTGCAGTGAGATGAGGTGAGTCATCCACTGCAGCTGTTTTTCTGCTCCATCAGGATGTTATGAAGGGGATGGTCAGTGTATTCCAGGATGGTCTCCACCTTTTTCTGTGTGCATCTCTCCACCACAGCCTCTAGTGAGTCCAGCCTCATTCCAGTCATTGAACCAGCTTTGTGCAGCAGTCTGTTGACTCGTCTTGCATCCTACTGGTTTATGCTGCCTCCCCAGCAGACTGCACCATAAAACAGCACACTTGCTACCATAGTTTCATAAAACATGTGCAGCATCTTTCTGTAGACGTTAAAGGATGTAAGCCGCCTTAGGAAAAGTCATCTGTGGCCCTTTTTTTTTTTTTAAATGTAGAACATCTCAGTTCAGTGACTATGGGTAGTCTATCTATGGAGAACATATCATTTATGCCTGGAACTGCCAATGGGTCATTTTTACCCCTCAAATTGCTGTACAATGCTGCGTTCAACTTTCACTACCAAAACATGGCACGCAAGAACTAAGGACTGCAAGTGAGTACACTTGCTTTCATTATTTATTTCTTTATTCATTTTTATTAATACTTCTAATCCAAAATTAATTTAATATAACTATATTATTTAAACTTATTAGCTGATCTGTTTATGGTAGCTTGCAGCCTAAAGTAATGTGAAAATGTATTAGTAGACCTTTTTAAAAATCGGTAAATCCTATGCACTTGTAAAAATAATAAACTGAATTATACAAAGCTATTTTGTCAAGCTTTATTTATTATTTTAAAAAATACACAAAAATGAACAACGTCTTCAGAAAACTGCATTTTTGTGATTACTGAAAATGTTGCAGCAGTGGGGGAAATGACCACCCTGGCGGTTCTAGCATTAACACACGTCAGCTGACCCACTATTGGGCATGTGTCAGAGGCTACCCAACTTTGGTGAACAAGCTTTTGCTACCAGGATAGAGTGTAACCAGAAGCTGAATTAAACTGAATAATTACCACAGCAAAGTTTCATTTTATTTACGTGGTTTTATCATTAAAGTGCATGGCACTCTACTGCATACTATAAATTCTGATAAACAGGGAAACAGCTATCTCACATTACTGGATCCACACAATTAGTAGATTTAAGATATTTGCTGTCTGAAAACTGCCAAAATTAAGAAAGTTGAATTGAGTGTATATTAAGCCTACCTGTCTGGTAGTAAGTATCTGCCACATTGGGTTGTGGCTGTGCCGCAGCAACAGCAGCTGTAGCAGTGGGCTGTTGGTAGTACTGCTTGGTATCATAAGCTACTGCTGGAGCTGTGGAGCGGACATAGGAGTAGGAGTCCTGCAAAGAAAGACAGAGTTTCCGGATTGTCAGTTCAAACACCAGCACTTTACATTTGCATAACAAGGTGATCTGAAACCCACCACCACTAATTATGAAACTCATTTGAAAAAGGCACTTAATAAAATTTTCTCCATTTACCACATAACTAATAAATAAAACACTAAGTCACCACTCACTGTTATGCTGTTGTACTGATTTGTACTATGAAATGCAAATGCACATATGCAGAATTTATTATGCATGTTATTTGTTTGCAGGAAAGATCCATATATTGAGAAAAGCGAGAAATATCTGGTGTAGGCTGTGAGGAAATTTTCAACAAAATACCTTTGTTCAAGATATTACGTCTGCTATACCCCTGTGTGACCTGTGTGAATTCAACAAGACTTTTGACATTTTGTCTTTCAGTAGGGTGATGCAGGATGCAGGAGAAAGGACAGTTAGTCACACAGACTTGCTAATTACATTGTTGACCACTGTGTATATGTTATGCAAGTGTGATTTACACGACTGACTCTGTTGGGTAAATTGAAACTGCTGAGCAGGTATTAAAGAGTGATGTTGCCTGTTGTAGCGAACAGAAATATATACAGTGGGTACGGAAAGTATTCAGACCCCTTTAAATTTTTCACTTTGTGTCATTGCAACCATTTGCCAAAATCAAAAAAGTTCATTTTATTTCTCATTAATGTACACTCAGCACCCCATCTTGACAGAAAAAAACAGAAATGTAGAAATTTTTGCAAATTTATTAAAAAAGAAAAACTGAAATATCACATGGTCATAAGTATTCAGACCCTGTGCTCAGTATTGAGTAGAAGCACCCTTTTGAGCTAGTACAGCCATGAGTCTTCTTGGGAATGATGCAACAAATTTTTCACACCTGGATTTGGGGATCCTCTGCCATTCTTCCTTGCAGATCCTCTCCAGTTCTGTCAGGACTTGGAAACTACTCCTTTGTTATTTTAGCTGTGTGCTTAGGGTCATTGTCCTGTTGAAAGGTGAACCTTCGGCCCAGTCTGAGGTCCTGAGCACTCTGGAAGAGGTTTTCTTCCAGGATATCTCTGTACTTGGCCGCATTCATCTTTCCTTCAATTGCAACCAGTTGTCCTGTCCCTGCAGCTGAAAAACACCCCCACAACATGATGCTCCCACCCCCATGTTTCACTGTAGGGATTGTATTGGGCAGGTCATGAGCAGTGCCTGGTTTTCTCCACACATACTGCTTAGAATTAACGTCAAAAAGTTCAATCTTGGTGTCATCAGACCAGAGAATCTTATTTCTCATAGTCTGGGAGTCTTTCATGTGTTTTTTGGCAAACTCTATGCGGGCTTTCATGTGTCTTGCACTGAGGAGAGGCTTCCATCAGGCCACTCTGCCATAAAGCCCCAACTGGTGGAGGGCTGCAGTGATAGTTGACTTTGTGGAACTTTCTCCCATTTCCATACTGCATCTCTGGAGCTCAGCCACAGTGATCTTTGGGTTCTTCTTTACCTCTCTCACCAAGGCTCTTCTCCCACGATTGCTCAGTTTGGCTGGACGGCCAGGTCAAGGAAGAGTTCTGGTCGTCCCAAACTTTTTCCATTTCAGGATTATGGAGGCCACTGTGCTCTTAGGAACCTTGAGTGCTGCAGGAATTCTTTTGTAACCTTGGCCAGATCTGTGCCGTGCCACAATTCTGTCTCTGAGCTCCTTGGGCAGTTCCTTCGACCTCATGATTCTCATTTGCTCTGACATGCACTGTGAGCTGTAAGGTCTTATATAGACAGGTGTGTTCCTTTCCTAATCAAGTCCAATCAGTTTAATTAAACACAGCTGGACTCCAATGAAGGAGCAGAACTATCTCAAGGAGGATCAGAAGAAATGGACAGTATGTGAGTTAAATATGAGTGTCACTGCAAAGGGTCTGAATACTTATGACCATGTGATATTTCAGTTTTTCTTTTTTAATAAATTTGCAAAAATTTCTACATTTCTGTTTTTTTCTGTCAAGATGGGGTGCTGAGTGTACATTAATGAGAAATAAAATGAACTTTTTTGATTTTGGCAAATGGCTGCGATGACACAAAGAGTGAAAAATTTAAAGGGGTCTGAATACTTTCCGTACCCACTGTACATGTATTGAACATGAATATGTTTATTATGTCTGGTTTATGAATTGTGAACATCATAAACCATAATTTCGGGGCACTGGATCAACCAGTCAATTAATGATTAATACAGGATATCAGTCTACAATCTGAGTGAGACTTCCCCAATTCAGTGATGAGTTTACTGTGTGAAATAACACCAATGATGTCAGTCACAGATGCCTTTCTAAGATTTATTCAACTATTTACATGGTACATTCATACTATTTAAATAGGGGGAAATGGAGGGAGAACTGAGCACAGAAAGTAGATGAATTAACAAATAATACATAACAGTATAAAAGTAGGTGGTTTGCAGTGGTGGAAAAGAAATCTTGAAATCAATTTAGGTTCCGTGTTTGAGTCTGAGGTCTAAACAGCAGTTTAGGAGGAAGCTCTAGGTAACTACAGAGACCAACTGAGATCAATGTGAGACAACCAGCACAGCCATGGGTTGCTTGTCTGACCTCAGGTTTACTGAGGCTCGTTCCATTCTGCTGTGGGTTGGTCCGACTGGATTCTGCCAGCAGGTTTCCAGGAGAGACTTAGTCGGTCCCCGAAGTCCTCAGCTGCAGCCCTGGAGGCTGTTCATCGCCATTCGTCACTCTGCTTCTGGCTGCTGCAGGGTTGTCCCTTAGAGTTTCATTGATATGAAATGGTCAGCTGGAGGAAACCTGTTTGCTACAGGACAGCCACATTCAGGGAGGATGTCTATGGGTTTCTCATCCACATAGGCAATAAAAGCAGTCTCTGCCTCATTGTTCTTTAGTCGGTGCTCTCTTTCTGAGGGTCTTTTTCCTCAGACCAAGAGGGTCTTGAGATTCTGAGTCTCCAGAGAATCATGAAGAGTCTACAGAGATGGAAATCTCTGTGTACTGCCTTTTCGTGCTTTGCCACGCTGCGCCGGGAATCCATCTGGTTAGTCCTTCATCGTACTTGACACAATGTGGTTGGTCCAGGAGGTGCTCCATCCTTCCTGGTGATTGGTTTACAGTCCCCTGACAGTGATAGTGCAGTCTCACTGGTCTGTGTGATGCAAGAGACTAACTTTTCCTTTTAGTGTTGTAAAATTTTAAGAATGTCTTCTAAAAACGGAAAAAAATATATTTTTCCACCAAGCACTAACCAGAGTCAATAGTTTATTAGAATCAGAATCGGTTTTATTGCCAGGTACAACACTTTATATTACTAGGAATTTGTCTTGGTGTCTGATGTAACCACACATACAGATACAGAGTATATACACAATTTTAGAATAAAATAAAAATAAATACTATATACAGAAAAGTGAGAAGTGAAAGAAGTGAAAAGTAGTGCAATTTAGAAGGTGAAAATGACTGTCCGTCGTTTGTGGGAGGGGAGGGGGTCATCATTTGGGGCTAACTGGGGCACCGTTCAGCAGGCTGACTGCAGCTGGGAAGAAACTGAGGGTGTGAGGTCCTGACCTTGATGGACCGGAGTCTCTTGCCAGAGGGGAGGGACTGAAAGAGTTCTTGTCCAGGATGAAAGGAGTCGGTTGTGATCTTGGGCTGCACATATCCAGGTCCTGGAGACACAAACAGTAACCTGGCATAGGATCCTGGGGAGTCCAGATGCTGGAGAATGAAGTGGAGGGCCATACTCTTTCTCTGACCTAAGCGGTCTGAGTTTAGCTGTGAACCAGGGTTTGTCATTGTTATAACTCACCCTGGTGCGTGATGAAATGACGCTGTCCTCACAGAAGTTAATGTAGGACGTCACAGTGTCTGTGTACTCATTCAGACTGTTGGTGGCAAACCTAAAAACATCCCAGTTTGTACAGTCCAAACACTCCTGAAGTTCCCCCACAGCCTCACTGGTCCATTTCTTTGATGTCCTCACAACAGGTTTGCAGAGTTTTAATTTCTGCCTGTATGCAGAAATGCAAATGCACCATGATGTGGTTAGACTGGCCCAGTATGGCACGAGGGACAACACAATAAGCACCGTTGATGGTGGAGTAGCAGTTGTCTAGTACGTTCCCCCCAAAGCTTAAAAAACTGTTTGTATTAAGGCAGCTTGTGGGAGAGATTACCTTTGTTAAAGTCTCCTAGGACAATAACTAAGGTGTCCATTCCACACGCAGTATCTCGTCAGCCAGTGCATGCTGCGCTACGTGCAAATTACCTTGCGGCGGGATGTAAACACCAACGAGAATGAATGAGGTGAATTCACAGGGCCAGTAAAAGGGCTTGCAGTTGATGGTGAAGGCCTCCAGGTCCAGATATACAAACAGACTCCACCACCTTTTGTTTTGCCGGAAAGCTCTGTGTGTCTGTCTGCTCAATAGAGTTGAATCCACTCAGCTGTAGCACAGAGTCTGGTATGAGAGCCACATTTCCATATAGCACAAAACACAGGACTTGGAAAGGTCTTTTGTTCAGCAGCAGGTTCAGCTCGTCAATAAATGGCAGATAAACGTCATCATGGCTTCAATATCACACTGTGGTCTGCCAGTGATGCTCTGTATAAGTCTGGTCACGTTACATATTTAGCAATCAAAGCAGAAATATAAGAAGAACAATTTATAAGTTATTGCATAGGTTTCAGGTCCTTTTCAGGAATGAAATAGTTTTAAGGTATATATGACTGGGTGTGAGCAGGGGGAGTCTATTTAAGAGGGGTTCTGTTGGTAATAGCCAGTGTTCCGCGCTTTGTCAAAAGGAGTCCTGACTGTGCAGTATTTGGTAGAGAAGGCTGTGCCACTTCCTGTTGTTTACCTTAGTAGGTCACTAAAAGCCAGAGGTTATCGGTTTTAGAGCAATAAATTCCTGAAGGGTAAAACTCCTTCCTCAGTCTTAGAATATGAACATATTCCTGTCTTAGGTCCGCTACACTGTATTCTGTGTCAATTATTATTGGCTGCAAAATGAAAGCTCTGCTTGTAATTCGGCTGCTTTTCCTCTTAGACTTGCCATCCTATGACCTAATTTCTTTCTTATTAACTTTTTGCCACAACACAGTCAATGATGCTTTTGTAAAATAAAGAAAGCAGACGGTGCGCTCTGACTTCTCTATCTCTGTCATCTCTCTCCACAGACACGTAAATAAAACAACCAGAATCTCAGCGAATACTTGCCTCATAAAAATAAGAAATATATGGCTAGAAAGCTTGAAATGTTTTTTTTTTTTTTTTTTTAAATGAAACAATTCAAGTCAAAAACAAATCATCACTATTTATTTAATCCGTATGAACGTGAGGAGTGGTACGTTTTCTCCTGTCTGACAGGTAATTTGATCCTGCCTCACGCTGAGCTCACTGTTCATATGGAAATAATCTGAGGTGAACCAGATAATTATGTACACGTCCCTGAGAACTGGCATAAAGCATCAAACTTCATCATAGAAATTATTCACTTTTTCTTTGGATGATGGTATGGTACGCGGCTGAAGAAGCACTTCGTATGTTCCAGACAGAGACAAATAGGTTACTTTCTCCTCATAGGAAAAACACGACTCAAATAATGAACATTTGGATCCGCATTGTATTGTATTGTGTTGCAGTAATCCCCTCTCAGCAACATTGACTGAAAGGCTCATTATGCGGGTCTTTGAGTGGGTCTTTTGTCTTCTCAGATAAATCACATGACTATTCATGATCAGACACACCTTCCACTTTTGGCTACAAGATGCATTTCTTAAAAGTCTTGTGAACCAATGTTCTGTTTTATGGTCTTATTTCAGTGACTTAAAAATTGTAGTTTTTCCACTAACCATGCATAAACACTGTTTTCTCAAAAACACAATGTATGAACATGCTGCTCACATATTATTGTAGCCCAGTTTGTGCTGATTACAGTGTTATCAGACTTTAGCCATTAATATGTTTAAAAGACACTGAAAAAAGCACAAATGTCGGGGCATGTCAAAACTTGTCCAGGGCCCCAAAACCCCCTCAGACCACAGAGGGCTCAGTTAGTTTTGATGTTATCAGGAGAAGATGCCACTGGGGTCATCGACCCCTGAGGGTTAAATTGTAATGCTCACGCTCACACCAACCATTTTACACAACAAATACACTTGCTGCTCTTTGTGCACTGCTAACAATTTTCTTTGCTCTGCATTGTGAATATATTAAACCTATATTTTATTATATTCAACCTTGCTGCTCTTCTTTGTAAATAACAGAGCTTTATACTAGTATAACAGGGCCATAATGTCATGGAAACAATAAATGGAGAGGTTCAATTAATAAGCAAATGAATACACTAAAACAAAAATAAATGGAGAGGGAGAATCCGAGGCAGGATTATTAAATGAAAAATAAAAATACAGTGGGTACAGAAAGTATTCAGACCCCTTTAAATTTTTCACTGTGTCATTGCAGCCATTTACCAAAATCAAAAAAGTTCATTTTATTTCTCATTAATGTACACTCAACACCCCATCTTGACAGAAAAAAAACAAATGTAGACATTTTTGCAAATTTATTAAAAAAGAAAAACTGAAATATCACATGGTCATAACTATTCAGACCCTTTGCAGTGACACTCATATTTAACTCACATGCTGTCCATTTCTTCTGACCCTCCTTGAGATGGTTCTGCTCCTTCATTGGAGTCCAGCTGTGTTTAATTAAACTGATTGGACTTGATTAGGAAAGGAACACACCTGTCTATATAAGACCTTACAGCTCACAGTGCATGTAAGAGCAAATGAGAATCATGAGGTCGAAGGAACTGCCCAAGGATCTCAGAGACAGAATTATGGCAAGGCACAGATCTGGCCGTCTCTTCCTAGACCTGGCCGTCCAGCCAAACTGAGCAATCGTGGGAGAAGAGCCTTGGTGAGAGAGGTAAAGAAGAACCCAAAGATCCCTGTGGCTGAGCTCCAGAGATGCAGTAGGGAGATGGGAGAAAGTTCCACAAAGTCAACTATCACTGCAGCCCTCCACCAGTCGGGGCTTTATGGCAGAGTGGCCCGACAGAAGCCTCTCCTCAGTGCAAGACACATGAAAGCCCGAAGGTGTGTGAGGTGTGAAAAACTTGTTGCATCATTCCCAAGAAGACTCATGGCTGTACTAGCTCAAAAGGGTGCTTCTACTCAATACTGAGCACAGGGTCTGAATACTTATGACCATGTGATATTTCAGTTTTTCTTTTTTAATAAATTTGCAAAACTTTCTACATTTCTGTTTTTTTCTGTCAAGATGGGGTGCTGAGTGTACATTAATGAGAAATAAAATGAACTTTTTTGATTTTGGCAAATGGCTGCAATGACACAAAGAGTGAAAAATTTAAAGGGGTCTGAATAGTTTCCATACCCACTGTATACTTAAGAAGATCAAGACTGAAAAAACCAAGGTGCAATCTGAGATTTATTCCTAAAGAATTAAAATTTCCGAAACTAATAACAGGGCCCACTGACCCACGGATACAATTGCATCACGCAGCAGGAGGTGGCACAGTCATCTCACAGAGACGCTGGATTTCCAGATTCTTTTTGATCATGAACAGACAGAGTTAACGCATCTGCTTTAACCGAGAGACTCCCTGCTGGTCACAACCAGCCATAAATACCATTAAACCATTCCTGGTCTCCTTTAACAGCTAAACCTGTGTTTCCAGATATGACCTGAAAACTTATGTGATGATTTATTAACGGTTCCTGATACATTTCTACCTCATTCGCTAAATATGTAAAGCGACCTACTGAAAGCATTGCTGAATATGATGGTTGACATAAGCGTTGTCATTGTTTGCAGATTAATTGCTCCAAACACTAACCATTTGCAGACCAATGAAATTACCATCACAGTAAATTGCCTATAAACCAATCATCAACAAGGATTAACCACCTTCCCAGACTAACCAGTCCACCCAGTGCAGAATAAAACAAAAACCATGCTAGGAATTCACAGAAGACACAGACTAAACAGAGAATCAGGGAGACAAAGACCCTGAGCACAGGGATCCTCAATAAGTCAGGCGCACCAGCTGTTTCTCGGGAACAAGAGGCAAACACTACCCATGGACATACTGCGCATGTGAAGAATACTGCTTCATATGCAGGGGAGAGGATAGAGTAACCAAAACAGAGTTCACCCACTCAGTTTGTGCCCTCCTCCACAGTGTTGTTTTGTAGTAAATAACTCATTTCAAGCTGACACTCACAGTGCAGCAAAGTAGAGTGTGAATATCCACGAGGGGCAATATCAGCGAAGATCCCCAGAATAATCCAGCAGAACCAAAGGTCAGCACCATAACAAAGAGAGCAACTTGCCACTCTCTAAGCCAGCAGCCAAAGGAGTTCCAAGAAACACCGATGCACCTCCTGGAAACCTGTCACACAGATTGCAGTCAGACCAGCCCACAGCAGGACAGATCTAACCTCAGTAAACATAATCACCTAAGGTTTACACCAGCATTTTTATGATGTTTTAATTTAATTCATCCACTTTTTCCTGTTAAATTTTCCTTCTCTTTTCTCTCCTTTGTAAATAGTTTAATAAATCTTAAAAATGCATATATGACTAGCATCATTATTTCACACAATGTCATCACTGAATCTGAGAACTCCCGCTCAGATTAAAGATTAATAGCCCTTATTGTTTATTAACTGGTTGGTTAATGCACCATCATGGGATCTGGTGCGGCGAAATTATGAAGACTGTTTATGATATTAATAATTCATAAACCAGACATTATAAACAATTTGTTTGCTACAAGGGGAATTCACATTACTGTGGAATGTTCCTGTGTCTTGTATACTATATCAGTTCATAGTTTGTTGAAAAGCCCATGCAAAGGAGTAAGTTTGTGATTGACGCTGATCATCATTTAGCCATAGCCAATAATAACTAGACTGCATTTGTTAAAACACACTTGTAAAATTACTACAATCTATTGAATTATAGGCATAATGTGACTAAGTATACCTATGAGTTGGTACTTGCATCTTGACAATCACATGATAGTGAGGGAAATTTTCAACAGAATACCTTGTTCAAGACAGACATTGTGTCTTCTACCTCTCTGTGTGAATTCAAAGACTTTTGACACTGCTTTGTATTTCAGTAGGGAAATGCAGGAAGCAGAAGAAAGGACAGGTATTCACACAGACTTGCTAATTACATTACTGACCACTAAATGTTCACTTGTGTATATGTTATGCACGCATGATTTACTTGTGACTGACTCACAGACGCATATTCTGTGGACTGACGGCTGAGAATTATATATATATTATATATTATATTCTGGGTCAATCGGTATTGGCCCATTCAGCTGAATAAATGCACTGCCTGTGATTTTGCTGCTTTGCCTATTAAACTTGCCATCCTAAAAAAAGTTCTTCCTCTTAATTTAATTATTTTTTGCCACAACAGATGCATTTGCGGGGGCCCAGGTATGACTACAGCATCTCGTTTTTTCACTCAGTAAACATCAGGGCCCGTATTCACAAAGCTTCTTAGAATCCTGTCAGGGAGCTCCTATCTTAGTCTAAAAAGTCCTAGCTGGGAGTCGTAGACTAAAAGTGATTTAGGAAACTTCTCAGAGCAGCTCTGAGTGAGGAAAGTACAAAAACCTTTATCTTAGTGAGGAGGTGTGGTTGACCCCATTGCTAGGGATGAAGCAGCATTTCAAGGACTGCGATTGGTCTGTAAAGATCTTAAAATGCGCTTGTTGTGAAAATAGAATATATAATAGAATGGACAGTGAAATCATAAAATGCTTGTATAAAAAAAATCATGAATGTAGGCTATTTTATGCAAAGTTTCTGTTGGCTAAATATCCTAAGGTTAATTAAAACAGCCAAATACAGTGGGGCAAAAAAGTATTTAGTCAGCCACCAATTGTGCAAGTTCTCCCACTTAAAAAGATGAGAGAGGCCTTTAATTTTCATCATAGGTATACCTCAACTATGAGAGACAAAATGAGAAAAAAAATCCAGAAAATCACAGTCTGATTTTTAAAGAATTTATTTGAAAATTATGGTGGAAAATAAGTATTTGGTCACCTACAAACAAGCAAGATTTCTGGCTCTCACAGACCTGTAACTTCTTCTGTAAGAGGCTCCTCTGTCCTCCACTCGGTACCTGTATTAATGGCACCTGTTTGAACTCGTTATCAGTATAAAAGGCCTGCATTACCCTACTGACCTGCAGAGAGCTGGGACCAAAGTAACAAAGGCTACCATCAGTAACACATTACTCCGCCAGGGACTCAAATCAAGTATTTGGTCAATAACAAAAGTTCATCTCAATACTTTGTTATATACCCTTTGTTGGCAATGACAGAGAGCAAACGTTTTCTGTAAGTTTTCACAATGTTTTCACACACTGTTGCTGGTATTTTGGCCCATTCCTCCATGCAGATCTCCTCTAGAGCAGTGAAGTTTTGGGGTTGTCGCTGGGCAACAAGGACTTTCAACTCCCTCTAAAGATTTTCTATGAGGTTAAGATCTGGAGACTGGCTAGGCCACTCCAGGACCTTGAAATGCTTCTTACGAAGCCACTCCTTCGTTACCCAGGCGGTGTGTTTGGGATCATTGTCATGCTGAAAGACCCAGCCACGTTTCATCTTCAATGCCCTTGCTGATGGAAAGAGGTTTTCACTCAAAATCTGACGATACATGACCCCATTCATTCTTTCCTTTAAATGGATCAGTCATCCTGCTCCCTTTGCAGAAAGACAGCCCCAAAGCATGATGTTTCCACCCCCATGCTTCACAGTAGGTATGGTGTTCCTTGGATGCAACTCAGCATTCTTTCTCCTCCAAACACGACGGGTAGAGTTTTTACCAAAAAATTCTATTTTGGTTTCATCTGACCATATGACATTCTCCCAAATCCTCTTCTGGATCATCCAAATGCTCTCTAGCAAACTTCAGACGGGCCTGGACATGTACTGGCTTAAGCGGGGGGACACGTCTGGCACTGCAGGATTTTAGTCCCTGGCGGAGTAATGTGTTACTGATGGTAGCCTTTGTTACTTTGGTCCCAGCTCTCTGCAGGTCAGTAGGGTAATGCAGGCCTTTTATACTGATAACGACTTCAAACAGGTGCCATTAATACAGGTACCGAGTGGAGGACAGAGGAGCCTCTTACAGAAGAAGTTACAGGTCTGTGAGAGCCAGAAATCTTGCTTGTTTGTAGGTGACCAAATACTTATTTTCCACCATAATTTGCAAATAAATTCTTTAAAAATCAGACAATGTGATTTTCTGGATTTTTTTTCCTCATTTTGTCTCTCATAGTTGAGGTATACCTGTGATGAAAATTACAGGCCTCTCTCATCTTTTTAAGTGGGAGAACTTGCGCAATTAGTGGCTGACTAAATACTTTTTTGCCCCACTGTATTGAAAACATGTCTACCAATTTCCACGAAGTAGTTACTATATTTAAGTGCTTACTTTTATTTATTATACTGATTTTATTATTTGTAATCTATTTCAGATTGATGGGAACAAAATGGCTCACCCTTTACCAATTTACATGCTTGCAGGACAGTCTGTTTAAGTTGCACTTTTGGGTGGCATATAGACAACAATCCAAGAGAGATGGAAGTAAAAGAACAAGAAAACCAAATTTGACAGAAGACACTGGGAAACCAGTCACTACATGAGGCTGTGAAAGCGTTTCAATAGTTTGTGCGATCACTCTGCTGATGGAAGGTTGTGACAGACAAGTCATTACTACTGTTGCATTTTTCCAGTTGCCAAATACCTCAGTGCTGTAATCACTTTCATTTCTGGCGTTATGGCATTACTAGGTTGGGTGGGAAATGTGAGCGTATCTCTAATAAGTGCGACCACAAATGTTATCCCATCACGATCCAATCTGTAGCATTTAATTAACTCACAATTGTTCAGTGTTTGGAGAATATTTCTTCTTTTACCCATTTTGTCCTGTACTAAAGAAAATTCTTAAGCCTCTTAAAAGTCCTCCTCTTTACTCTTAACAATTTTTATCTTAGGAGCTGTTTTTAAGACTAAGATGTTTCGTGAAACATTTTTTTCTTTACTAAGATTCAGTCCTGAATTTAAGGGGAAATTCTAAGAAAACATAACTCTAAGAATTTTCTTAGAATTTCGTCACTAGGAGCAACTTTTAGGCTTAGGAAGCTTTGTGAATACGGGTCCAGAGCAACAAAAAACAGTAAGTGTAGGCCTTTGCATCTTGGCTCTCATGTTCCAAAAAGTAAGTAACATGAACTTGAAATTGAGACCTGGCTATTTATCAACAAGGACATAATAGTGGAAACTTAGGTCAGGATAAAGTGAGTGGTCTTATACGTAGTTTTGTCAAGAAAATACTGTACTTAACAGCAATACAGATATCCTCGAACTCATCCCTGGCAGGTACAAACAATGATTTATATAACTATGACTATGTATGGTAAACGACAAAAAATAACCTATTAAATGCATAACAGTGATGTTAAAAGTGATGTGAAAAAATGTGGGTGCAATTAAATCAACAAGTTAAGTGCACCAGTGCAACAAATGCAAAAATCCAGTCTGGACCCTGCAGTTCATCAGTTACTAACCAGAAAGTCTTACAGTTAGGATTACTTTTAGTTTTCATGATGTCCACATTGTAGTTTCACTTGAATGTTATTCATTGATAAACACCTCACATTTGAAATACAGCAATCTGGCTGAAAATGAAGTCTCCCTTTAATTTGATTAATTTAATTTTCAAGCAAATTTAATTTGCTTGAAATTCAAGTTTATTTTGAGCAATAAGGTCTTTTGAAAAAAATATGCTGGCGTTGCTCAATGTGCTGTACATGTACACTGACATAGCAAAGTTTCGAAAGCCCTGAGATGACCTTTTGTCCACCCAGCAAAAACAAATACTTTACTTTCTAGAGTATTAGTATCCCTAAAAATGTGTTAAAACCACAAAAAAGTCACTATGGTCACTATGGTGTATACAGTTGCAAAAAAAGTAATGATACGGTTTGTAATTTCCAGGTTTTCTGCTTAAATTATTCATGAAATGTGAAATCTCCACCACAGTCAAAACATTAACCAACAATATTTCAATGTGTCTCAGAAGCCATTCTGTAGCAGATTTATTTTGATGTCATTATCCTGCTGAATGGCCAAGCTTCTTCTGAGCTTAAGACAGCCACTCTGATATTATCCTGTAGGATACCTTGATAAACTTGGTGAGTCATTTTTCCCCTCCACCAAAGCAAGCAGTCTGGAATCAGAGGAAGCAAAGCCGCCCCATCATGATGCTCCTTCCACCATATGAAACTTTCGTCATGCTTTCGCATTGGTAGGCTGTTCTCTTTTCATGCCACATGTAGTGCTGTGTTCTTCCCAAACAATTCTACCTTCATTTCATCTGTCCCCCCCAAAATTTTCCCAGTGGTGTTGTAAAAGGTCAAGGTGATATTTGGCAAACTTCAGGAGTGCTACAATTACGGCAGACCAATGGCTTCCTCTATGGTCTTGTCATTTCTATCACACTTGTTCAATATTTTGCATATGCCTGACTTGAAAACAGTATTCGCCAATGCCAAGGAATCCTCCAAGTCTTTAGCTGTGACTAAGGTTCTTTTTTTTTTTTTTTTTTACCTCATTTCACATTCTGTGTTGTGCTTTTTGAGGGATCTTGGTTGGGTGTCTACCTTCTATAGAGAGTAACCACAGTGTCTAGATTTATCTATAACCCTTTCAAGATAGAGAGCATGGTTCACGTCAGCTATTGCTACTTATGCACACTTACATTGTTTAAGTGTTTTTATAAGTCTTGTTTCATTGATTGGACTTCAAGGTTGCTAACACCTAACTCCAATTGATAGTGACATCAAAAGCCTAGCGGCATTGCCATTACTTTTCCCCCCCATTACTTTGTATATTTGTGTGTTAAAAGATAATTAAAGCCAGTTTTACCGGTGTTTGTTGTTAGTGTTTGTTGATATTTGTGACTTTGGTGAAGATTACATCTCATGATCAATTTATGCAGACAACCAGGAAATAGCAAATATTGCCTCTATTTTTTCTTACAACTGTAAGTTGTAGTTGTGTCTCACAGATAGTTCAAGAAACAGCTTTCAGACCATTAGTCATCTTCTCCCCTAGAGGGGCATGTGCATTGAGACATTCCAAGGAGTTTCATTGCAAACTTTCTGCAGTGCTATTGCCCTTTTTGACTTCATATTTTACGATCTGCAGTTACATTCGGCAGTACAACTTTCATTTAGTGGCATATCATTTCCACTTTCTGGTATTATTTTCATTTGCGCCATGAGCAGTGAATTCTCAAAGCTGTATTAGAGAATTGTTTAAAGATGCAGCAGCTCTCTGTACCAGCTGAAGTAGACAACGTTGTGGGATATCTACTGGGGTGCTTGTGAAGCAAGGGACCCAAATTCTACTCCCATGTACCCACCTGGCTCACTAGCTACCAAACCGGACTAACTGGTTGTTGTTAACCAGACTTACCCTGACTTGTCACATTCTACTCGCCTGTCTTTCAGCTGCAAGGCTTCCAGCTCTACAGAGCACGAAATTGGAAGCTCTCCATTCACAGCATGAATTTTCATTATCTATTCCGATAAGTGTGTACATTCTTCCTCAGCCCTGTGTTATTGAACTGGAAGTACGGCTCTGCACCTCTGATCAAAAGCTGCAGGCCAAGGCCCCCTAGTGGGTGTGCAGCCACCTATCATAAGGCCTGCTAGTTGTTCCCCACTACCTCTCCAGCACTGGAGATATCAGCCTTAGGTGACAGAGCAACAGAGGCATACAACTAAGTAGAAGCCAACAATTCATCATCTGCTAGTTCACATTTGTAACCAATCATCGCCCCTCAGCAATACACCGGCTGAAAAACCAACTCTACAGTCAACAGCTCACTGCATAGCAGCAGCTCCACAACCTTAATATCTTACAGAACAAACTGATATGCATTTTGCCCAGTTATACAGAAAAATTAATCCCTGAGGGCAGAGTGTGCAGGTTAGAGATGGGCAGACATTATATGCCGAGATGAGATTGACAGTACAGTGAATGTAAAAAAAAAAAAAAAGTATGTGTTTATGGTGAAAGACCATATTATAACATTGTGCTTATAGAGCTGGGATCTTTAAACTAAAATTCCAGGAGGTCCATCAAATTAGACTAATTTAATATTAAAGATAACCCACGTAAATACAAAATGCAGTATTCATTTATTAAGGGAAAAATGCTGGCCAGACCTGCATGGCCCTATGTGTAAAAATAATTGCCCCCCTCGCTGTGATTAACCACATTTTTAGGAAAGCTAGGTAAAATTTCCCCTGCCACACCCATGCCTGATTATCGCCAGACCCATTAAATCAAGAAATCACTTAAACAGAACCTGTCTGACAAAGTGAAGCATGCTAAAATATCTCAAATAGCAACACATCATGCCGCTTTGGGACTCCAGCGAACCACGGTGCGGGCCATTATCCACAAATGGAGAAAACTTGGAACAGAGGTGAACCTTCCCAGGAGAGGCCAGCCCACCAAAATTACTCCAAGAGCACAACTACTCATCCAGGAGCTCATAAAAAAAAAAAAAAAAAAAACCTAGAACAACATTTAATGAACTTCAGGCCTCACTTGCCTCAGTTAAAGTTGTTGTTCATCATTCAACAATAACAAACAGACTAGGCAAAAATTGCATCAATGGTAGAGTTCCAAGGTGAAAGCCATTGCTGACCAAAAAGAACACAGAGGCTCCTCTCACATCTGCCAAAAAAAAATCTGGACTATCCCCAAGACTTTTGTCAAATATTCTGTGGACTGATGAGACAAAAGTTGAATTTTTTGGAAGGTGTCCATTCCATTACATCTACACAGCACTTCATAAAAAGAACATCATACTAACAGTCAAACATGGGATACTGGTGGTCTGGGGTTGCTTTGCAGCTTCAGGAGGTGGACAACTTGCCATAATTGATAGAACCATGATTTTTGTGCTCTACCAGAAAATCCTGATAGAGAATGTCCGGCCATCAGTTTTTTGGTTTTGGAGTGGCCCAGTCTGGACTTAAATCTGTTTGAGATGCTGTGGCATGACCTTAAACAGGCCATTCATGCTCGAAAAGCCCTCCAGTGCAGCTGAGTTAAAACAATTCTACAAAGAAGAGTGGACAAAAATTCCTCCAGTGATGTGAAACACTCATTACCAGTAATCACAAATGCTTGATTGCAGTTGTTACCGCCAAGGGTGGCACAACCATAAGGTTTAGGGAGCAATTACTTTTTCCACATAAGGGCAGGCAGATTTGGACAGTTTTTCACCTTAATAAATTATTAATATAATTTTAAAAACTGCAATTAAATCAACATTAAAATGCATTTTGTATTTACTTGGGTTATCTTTGTGGAATATTAAAATTTACTTGACAATCTGAATCATGTAAGTATGACAAATAAATAGATAAAATCAGGAAGCTGGCAAATGCTTTTTCACACCCCTGTAGATAATAGAGCCTGAACATATTCTCCACATCCCACCTTCAGTAATAAACACAGAAATCCCCTGTGAAGAGGAAAAAAAAAAAAAAATGTGTTATCTGTCTGTCAGCTTTAATAGGTAAAAAGTTGTGTACCTGATAGTTCTGTGAGGTGACTGGCGGTGGTGGGGGAGGAACTTCAGGCTGGCGCTGAGGGTAGCCATAGTCAGTGGCAGCATGGGTTGGCTGGTATCCTCCATAAGCTGCAGCAGTAGCAGCAGCCACAGCTACAGGTGCAGGTCTAGCTACAGCAACTGTGGCTGCAGTGGGAGCATAGGCTGCAGCCACGGTGTGTGCCGCCACAGGTGCTTGATGAACTGTGTAACTGGCCACTGTGGTGGGATGTGTGTATGCTACCCCGGCACCTGGCTGCTGACTGGTAAGGTAACACATAAGAAAAATGTTAATGGTTAGCTAGCCAGCTGCAACTTGTTTACATAACTTTTAATGTATTTGTGTTTGACAACATGTGACAGGCATGTTGTAGACGAACAAGAACAGTTTAAGGCAGGGGTTTGAAAGCGTGGAGGTTTTTATTCATTTATTTATGAAAAAACAGGAATAGCAATTCTATAATTAATAGATTAACTTAACTCTGTCTGAGAATTCTAACTTTATCAAAGCTAGGAGCAGTGCTACCATGTAAAATAAGATAATTTCTAGCCCTGTATTGTACGGGTTTATTCTCCCCATATTTTCTAATCTTTAACTTCTTTTTTCATGGTCTGGCTGGTGTTGACTTTGATGGTGTTGAACAAGTGTTTTCTGGTGGCCTGGTTGCTTTTTGCTGCTAACCATTCTGAACATAGCTGCTCACAAGTACAGCTTAATTACAACTTCACTGACAACTGTCAATGCAACATTACTAGACACTACACATTCATAATAACTTCCAAGAGTCCCATCTTTATTTCTCTAGAAGAACACAAAAAAAAAAAAAAAAAAAAAATCAAGCTTTTTTCTGATGCAGTTCCTTGTATTGTTTTAGTGTAGGGGGAAATGTCTGTTTAGTCTTAGCAAAAAAAAGAAAACACTATCTGAACCCAAAGCACATAATACGAAAGTTAAAACAGACTTTTAAATAATTTAAATAAGATAAGTAGATCCACCTGAACTCCCGCTTAGGCCAGGAACACACTACACAATTTTATTCCGGCAATTCGAGGCTTGTTGCAATCCATTATTTGTTTAAACAATTCTCAAGTGTATGGTGTCAACATGATTATTTTACTGCTCCTGAGCGGGTCGGAGTCTCAATCTGGATTCCTGGTTGGCGAGGCTCCAACGGAATACCCACAACGGCCAATGAGAGCTAGCAGCCAGAAAACGTCACCAACGATGTGGCGTACTTTACGCCTTACAAACATGGTAGCCAATGAAAACAAAAGCCAGGACCGAAAGGAGCACTGATAAAGACGACATGCATGTTGAATTATGCTAACACGGGTATATTTTTAACGTACTGTACAAGACATAGCATTACCACAATAAGACCGACAATTGAAAGGCTTGCGTCACGAAGTCACCTCTGATTACGCGAGTTTCTATGGAATCGCCAACGTGAAATCGTTACTACAAAGAGCAAGTGTGTGGTCTTCCATCCTTGTTGAACCATAGTGGGCATTCCGAGGATTATAATATTAAAATTTTCTGAAACTGTCAATTTATCTGTGGTCTCCCATGTTTTCAAAATCGGTGAAGATTTTAAAATCTAGTTTGTCCCCAGCCTTACATCCAACCACAGGAACAGAAGGACAACGCCCACCCACCACTATGAACAATGGAAGCAAAAGCAAGCAGTTTGTAAGTTAGCTACCTGTAAAACATGAAATTCAGCTAACCTATTTTTAGACTCGTAGGCAGCTAATCGAGTCTAGTGTCTAGGGTCCTCTTACCTGTACTGGGCGGCAGCACCATGAGTAAATCCAAAATAATTGCCGGTAGCCATTTTGGCATCCTCACCAACCCGGCTGGGCACTGCGGAGTGCAGACACAACAGTAAAGGAAAACGCTAAGCTAACAATTAGCACCAAGCTTAAATAAGCGAACAAGCAACCATCCCTTAGCGTAATAATGGCTATATCATTTGTACATGTCTTACATGGTAGTCCTTTATCTCGCTGTAAAGTTATCTCCACGTTTTAACGATACTTACCATAGGTGAAGGACACTACTGGACAAATGGGAATCATTGGTTTCTTATGTTCTACCGACGCCTGACTAACAGAGCAGCCTGCTTATGGTTCATGTCGTATCCGGAAATGTTGTCACGGCGCCTGCGCAGAAGGAGGCGATGTGAACGTAACCCGAGGCCCGGGCCCGAGTCCCAAGCATATTTTGTGTTTGTTGAACTATTTTCTGTATTCTTCTTGCAAGGTTTTTAGGGTTAGTGTAAATGTGGGGTGAGAATAAATTCAAATAAGTTACACTGAAAACTAGGACTTGAATTTTTTCGAAATTACATTTTGAGTGGGAAAATTTTGGTTTCAAAACTTGATTCAAACCTTTGATAATAAAATTTAAATATCTGAAAAAATGCTTCTTTTCAGTGTCACAAATCAGTCTCTTCAAGTTTTAAAACTTGCTTTGCAAACATTCAACTCACTTTTTCAGACATTCAACACTTTTTTCACTCATAGTTTCAGATTTGCTCATTCTGACCCTGTCTTAACAGGCAAAAATGATCTGAAACTTAAAACAAATGTCCAAATAGTTTTAAAACTTTAAACTGTTGGAAAGTAAGATTTGAATATCTGAAAATGTGGCTTTATTTTTTCAGTATTACAAATCAGACTCTTTAAGTTTCAAAGCTTGCTTTGCAAACATTCAACTGTTCTTTTAGTGTTTCAACTCATATTTTTGCAGTGTTAGATCACATTTCGGGCTCTGTTTTAACGGGTCAGACAGATCTGAAACTTTGCAAAGACCGAGGCGGGAGCTCACGGATGCTCCGCCAATCACATAGCTTCTAAGAAAATAAGCCAATCAGCTAACAGGGATAGTCTGCACGGTTTGATTAGTCCCACTGGACGTCAATCCAGGTGGATACCGTAAAGAAGATGCATTGGTTCCAGCGCACCTGCGCCACCTTCTGCCTACTGGCTAGGAAGAGGACCTGCAGGATCATCGATCACACCACACCTGACTAATGGCTGGACACCAGGTACAGTTTGTGCAGAACAGTTAACTGGGCTGTAGATTTTTAAGAGGATGGTTACTTAGTGCCACTTAATTTAACATTACATTAACTATAGTAGTGTGAAAATGCTAAACAAACGGTTGCTATGACAACTGGCGTTACTGATGGCAAAATCGAAGCTTTATGAAGCACTGAACCACTTTGAGCCAACTGCCCTGAAAACGACACACTGCTTCGAAGCATTTGATACAGTCAGAAGAGTGACATCTGCTGGCTGGTTTTGAAAACTGCATCAGAGCGGATGTCCTGACAAGGTCTCACTGCTGCATCTTTCTCTGAGGCTTTAATAAAAGTTATTTTGTTAAAGGTGTGTCATTGTGTTTGTCTTTGCATAATGCAATATTTAAATATGTTTGTACAACAGGCAGCCTTGAGGCAAATATGTGTAATTGTAAAATTGAATTGGTAGTATTATGATGCTGGTGCTTATGCAACTTTGTTTTTTATATTAATAATGGGGTATTTCAGTGACTTTGGCATTTGTGTGGGTTCAAAGATTTTTATTTAGAAAAAATATTATTTCTACAGTTTTAATCTAATTTAATGATCTAATTTAATGGTTTTAATCTGCTCCTCTTGTGGATCACTACCTCTCCAGCTTTGGAGAAGACTTGCTCACATGGCACTGATGTAGCTGGCATGTGAAGGTATATCTTGGCCATCCAAAAAAGATGGGGATACATAGGTGCACGTGTAGCCCAGTAATTGAGTGGGTCTTCTCCTCTAGAGAGGTAGGCCTCAGATAGGTATCTCTGGATTTCCACAGTTGCATCTGCTGTTGCACTATGTGACTTTTGAGTGGCACCTAAAAGAAAAAGCAAGTCAGTAATTTTTTTTTGCATAACAAAATGATACTTATGTTAGCCTTGGAGGCGAGGATCACTGATTTGGAAGCGCGGCTCCGCACCTTCGAACAAAAGCCAGCTAGCCTAGCCCCGTTAGCTGGTGTGGAGCCTCCGAGCTCAGGGTCTGTTAGCGGTCCAAGGGCAGCTCCGGAGCAGCCCGGAGAATTAGCCTGGGCGACGGTCCGACGGAAACGTACTCCTAAGCAGAAGCCCACGGCTCATCACCTGCCTGTTCACGTTTCTAATAGATTTTCCCCGCTCAGCGACACACGCGCTGAGAACCCGACTCTGATAATTGGCGATTCCATAGTCAGGAACGTGAAAATAGAGACACCAGCGACCATAGTCAAATGTTTCCTGGGGCCAGAGCGGGCGACATCGAGTCAAATCTGAAGCTGCTGGCTAAGGCTAATCGTAAATATGGGAAAATTGTTATTCACGTCGGCAGCAATGACACCCGATTACGCCAATCGGAGGTCACTAAAATTAATGTTGAGTCGGTGTGTAACTTTGCTAAATTAATGTCGGACTCCGTAGTTTTCTCTGGACCCCTCCCCAATCTGACCAGGGATGACATGTTTAGCCGCATGTCGTCGTTCCGTCGTTGGCTGTCTAGGTGGTGTCCAGCAAACGATGTGGGCTTCATAGACAATTGGGCCAATTTCTGGGGAAAACCCGGTCTGATAGCGAGAGACGGCATCCATCCCACTGTGAATGGTGCAGCTCTCATCTCTAGAAATTTGGCCGAGTTTATTAGCCGACCTAAAGCCTGACAATCCAGGGTGGGGACCGGGATGCAGAGACTCAATCTAAAACACCTCTCTGCAGTTTCCTTAGAGCCGCCGCCCCCCTCAAACCACATAGAGACTGTGTCTGCCCCTCGAACATATAAATCAAATAAATCAGAAGTTAACAGAAGAGGAGTTATTCATAAAAACTTAATAAAAATTAAGACCACTCCTCTTATTGAACAGAAAAACAGAACTGTCAAATGTGGACTATTAAATATTAGGTCCCTTTCATCTAAATCTTTGTTAGTAAATGATTTGATAACTGATCACCAAATTGACCTACTTTATCTTACTGAAACCTGGTTACAGCAGGATGAATATGTCAGTCTGAATGAATCAACCCCCCTCAGTCATAAAAATTATCATGTTCCTCGAAGCACAGGTCGAGGTGGAGACTCCTCGCAATCTTTCACTCAAACTTATTATTAAACTTTCATCCTCAGAACAGTTATAACTCATTTGAGAACCTCACTCTTAAGTCTCTCACATCCAAACTGGAAAACACAAAAACCAGTTCTACTTGTCATTGTGTACCGTCCACCTGTCCCTTACTCAGAGTTTTTAACTGAATTCCCTGACTTTCTGTCTGATTTAGTGCTTAGATCAGATAAAGTCATTATAGTGGGAGATTTTAACATTCATGTAGATGTTGAAAATAACGGCCTCAGCATTGCATTTAATTCTATATTAGATTCAATTGGTTTCATTCAAAATGTTAATGAACCCACCCACTGTTTCAATCACACCCTTGATCTTGTTCTGACCTATGGCATCGAAATTGAACATCTAATAGTTTTTCCCCCAAATCCTGTTTTGTCAGATCATTCTTTAATAACTTTTGAATTTAAAATGATGGATCATGCAGCGTTTGGAAGAAAATTCCACTACAGCAGATGTTTATCCGACAACGCTGTTAATAAATTTAAGAAAATGATTCCATCTTTATTTACATCTATGCCAAGTATAAACATAGTGGAGGGCAGCTGCTTCAATCCCACTCCCTACCAAATTGATCATATTGTTGACAGCGCTGTAACCTTACTGCGTGAAACGCTTGATTCTGTAGCCCCTCTGAAAAAGAAGTTAGTGAATCAGAGAAGACTAGCCCCATGGTATAATTTACATATTCGTACCTTAAAGCAGGCATCACGAAGGCTGGAAAGGAAGTGGCGTTCCACAAATTTAGAGGAAATTTTTCTAGCCTGGAAAAACAGTCTACTAACATATAAAAAAGCTCTCCGTAAAGCCAGAACTGCATACTATTCATCACTAATCGAGGAAAATAAGAACAATCCCAGGTTTCTTTTCAGCACTGTAGCCAGGCTGACAAAAAGTCACAGCTCTGTTGAGCCCAGTGTTCCCTTAGCGCTCAGCAGTGATGAATTTATGAGTTTCTTTACAAATAAAATCACAACTATTAGAGATAAAATTCAGCAAATGCTTCCTATACCTGCAATAAATGAATCTTCTACTACAGTAGCTCTCTAGATCTGTAGGACCTCAGTTATGTTTAGACTGCTTCTCTCCCATAGATCTCTCTGAATTTACATCAGTAGTTGCTTCATCGAAATCATCAACGTGTCTCTTAGACCCCATCCCGACTAAACTGCTTAAAGACACCCTGCCATTAAGCAACTCATCTTTATTGGACTTGGTAAATTTATCTCTAGTATCAGGCTACGTACCACAGGCCTTTAAGACTGCAGTAATCAAACCTTTACTCAAAAAGCCTAGTCTTGATCCAGGAGTCTTGGCTAATTATAGACCAATATCCAACCTGCCATTTATTTCTAAAATCCTAGAAAAAGCTGTTGCTAAGCAGATATCAGACCACTTACACAGGAATGAACTATTTGAAGATTTTCAATCAGGATTTAGAGCACATCATAGTACAGAAACAGCACTGTTGAAAGTTACCAACGATCTTCTCTTAGCCTCAGATAATGGACTTGTTTCAATACTTGTCCTCCTAGACCTTAGTGCAGCATTCGACACCATTGACCACAACATCTTATTACAGAGACTGGAGCATGTGATTGGTATCAGAGGAACAGCGTTAAAGTGGTTCCAATCCTATTTATCGGACAGATTCCAATTTGTTCATGTCCATGATGAACCTTCCACACGAACAAAAGTTAGTTATGGAGTTCCACAAGGCTCCGTGCTAGGACCGATTCTGTTCACCCTGTACATGCTTCCTTTAGGATATGTCATTAGGAAGCACTCTATTAATTACCACTGCTATGCAGATGACACTCAGTTATATCTATCTATTAAACCTGTTAACACAAACCAGTTAACCAGACTTCAAGCCTGTCTAACTGACATAAAGGCCTGGATGACCAGTAACTTTTTACTTTTAAACTCGGAGAAAACAGAAGTCATTATATTTGGGCCAAAAAATCTCAGAAATAACTTTTCTCAAATAATAGCTACTCTAGATGGCATAACCCTGGCCTCTAGCACTACTGTAAAAAACCTTGGAGTTATTTTTGACCAGGACATGTCCTTTAACTCACACATAAAACGAATCTCTAGAACTGCATTCTTTCACCTGCGCAACATTTCCAAAATTAGGAACATCCTGTCTCAAAATGATGCAGAAAAACTAGTCCATGCATTTGTTACCTCAAGGCTAGATTACTGTAACTCATTACTATCTGGATGTCCCAATATCTCCATAAAAAGCCTCCAATTAATCCAGAATGCTGCAGCCAGAGTCCTGACAGGAACTAGCAGGAGAGATCATATTTCTCCTATATTGGCTTCTCTTCATTGGCTCCCTGTAAAATATAGAATAGAATTTAAAATCCTTCTTCTCACATACAAATCCCTTCATAATCAAGCTCCTTCATACCTTAAAGATCTCATAGTACCATATTATCCCAATCAGGAGGCAGACACTCTCTATACTTTTAAGGCTAGACTTAAAACCTTCCTCTTTGACAAAGCGTATAGTTAGGGCTGGCTTCAGGCAACCCTGAACCATCCCTTAGTTATGCTGCTATAGGCCTAGACTGCCCGAGGACCATCAGTGCACTGAGCTCCCCTACCCTAACCCCCCCCCTTTCCCTTCCCCTCCCCTCTCTTCTCTCCTCCCACCTCATGTATATTCCACCATTGAATCTTACTAACCTTGTGTTCTCTCTCTCCCCTAGTTTGTGCTCTCTCCCTCTCTCTCTATTCTCTCTGTACCTTCTGCAGGTGTCCCTGGTCCTGGAGCTGTATATCGCTGATGTGCAGTTACTGGTCCCACCAACCTGCAGTGTCTATTTGTTGTTTATTGTTGCTGTTCTTTTCACTCTGCTCTATCCACTCACCCCAACCGGTCGAGGCAGATGGCCGCCCAAACTGAGCCCGGTTCTGCTGGAGGTTTTTTCTTCCGTTAAAGGGAGTTTTTTCCTCTCCACTGTCGCCAAGTGCTTGCTCATAAGGGAATTGTTGGGGTTTTAGTTTTAGTTTTTGTAAAGTGCCTTGAGATGATTTGTATTGTGATTTGGCGCTATACAAATGAAATTGAATTGAATTGAATTGAATTGAATTAATAATACTAACCAACTCGGCTGTTCAAAAGATCCCACAGGCTGTCCTGAACTCCTGCCTCAGGCCCATGTTCTTCCTACTTACCTATCTATTACTAAGGCCAGGCAAATTTATTTGTATAGCACCATTCATACACTGCGCAATTCAAAGTGCTTTACAAGGCATGTAATTACATTAAAAGTATGGAAAAGAGTATCTAAAAACAAAGACATTTAACATAAAATAAATTTAAATCAAATAAAGTAAATTAAAATAAAATTTATATTTTATATATTTTATAATATTTTAAAATTATTAAAATAAGAATTTAAATAAAATTAAGAAAACAAGGATAAACAATTATTTGAAGGCAGCAGTAAACAACAGTGTTTTCAGCCCTGATTTGAATGAGCTGATAGTTTGAGCAGACCTCAGGTGTTCAGGAAGTTTGTTCCACAAGTGAGGCACATAGTGACTGAATGCTGCTTCACTTTGTTTGGTTCTGGTTCTGGGAACACACAGTAGACCTGTCCCAGATGACCTGAGGGGTCTGGAAACCTCATAGGGAACTAATACATCTTGAATATATTTTGGTCCACAACCATTTAATGCTTTATAAACTAGCAATAAGATTTTAAAATCTATCCTTTGACTAAGGGGAAGCCAGTGTAGTGATCTGAGACCTGGTGTGATATGGTCCAGTTTCCTGGTGTTTGTAAGGACTCTGGCAGCAGCATTCTGGATTAGCTGCAGCTTCCTGATTGACTTTTTGCTAAGACCTGTAAACAAGCCATTACAATAATCTAACCTACTGAAGATAAATGCATGAACAAGTTTTTCTGCATCTTGTTTAGACAGAAAACCTTTTATTCTAGCAATGTTTTTCAGGTGGTAATAGGAAGATTTAGTGATGGATTTTATGTGGTTGTTAAAATTCAGGTCTGAGTCAATGATTACGTTTTACGTATTATGTGTGTATGTGTTATGTCTAAATATACCTAAACCTAAATGTAAACTAACACTCTCCCTGACTACAATTCAAATGGAAATAATAATGTCTCTAGCAATCTCCTCCTCTCAAAAAACCCACGGTTTGAGCAGTGACTCAGACCTTTTAAAGCCTTGACATATTGAAAAGCTCAGCTCCTTCAAAACTCGACACGTCATGTGACGTAACGAGGCCTCGCTCGCAGCGATCACGTGATTTTTGGGCACGTTGAAGTAGGGATCGAAACACTGCTCAGCGACACTTCCGGTTCAAAAGATCGATACTGTGTCGAGCAGACGTGCTCGAGCGTCCGATCACTAACTGGCGTTACTACCGTTACAAGCGGTACCATTTAATTAGCTAGGTAGCTAATTGACGGCTAGCTAAATGTTGCTCTCATGCACGCTAAAAGCGGGTTACTCCATCCACTGTTAAAAATCAACAGCCCACATACCTTTCTGCACATACCGTACCTCCATTAGATAGATATATAGATAAGTACTTTATTTATTACTGATGCATATAAAACAAGGTATTGTGCTGTTTTTAACTGTAGGGTATTGTGATGCCTTCCTAGTATCAGTACACCGTTCAACGCTACACCACATCACACACGTCTAACATTCATTTTCCATCATCCAATAAACACAGAAGAAGCTCCTTTCATCTTTTGTTGTCCATTGCTTTAAGGTAAAGACAGATACCCTATTTGATATCAAGGATGAGATTAGGAATTTAAGAGTTCAGTGAAATTATGAGGCATGTAAGTGAGATGTGTGAGGGGTGTGGAATACAGGAAATTAAAAGCATGAATGTCCAAGATTCAACTCAATTAATCTGTATAGTGCAAATTATAATAAAAATCATATAAAGGCACTTTACATAGAAATCCAACAGGTCCCTTAGACACAAGCACCTGCAACTGTGGAGAGGAAAAACTACTTTTAATGGACAAAACCTCCAGCAGAACTGGGGTCAGATAGGGTGGGTATCTGCCTTGACCAGTAGGGGTGAGTGGATAGAGGAGAGAGATAAAGAACAGCAACAATAAACAACACATAAACCTGTACAGTTTTGTGAAACACATATTACTTTTTGAAAAACGAACTGTGCATCAGTTATACTTATGTTGCAGTCTCTAGGCGGGTTTAAAATAAGCTAAGTATTTTCTTGAAGCTGTTGAGTCCTGCTTTGCACAATTGACCAAGCTGTTAGTAACTATTACTTATAGTATAAGTATTTGATACATGGTTATGAATTAGCATTAAAATAATCTAAAGGATGAGTGGTGGGCCTGGGATGGCTACCTTTGCATCATTGAAAGAACTGGACAGGACAGATGCTAACACACAATACAAATGGTTTACAGATCTTTGCCAATGTTGGTAAGGAATTTAGGCAGATCTTAGGAAGCCAATAATACCTAATGCCTAGTAAGGCCAAAAGCAATAGAGTATTACAATTCCCAAATAATAATGCTGGAGAAGTACATGCAGAGTAATGGGGGTAAGGGATGCTAACATATATTTAGCCTGCATATGCCTCCATGACTATAGACTTCTCTTGAAAAAATAAAAACTAAAAGGACTGTACTGATTTCACTTCACCACTCCAGATATGATTGTAGAATCATATTTAAAGAGTAAAAATGATTTGGTTTATTTTAGTAGTTACCTTCCAATAATGCAACTGCTGCTGGTCTGTCCCATAGAAGAACTACGCAAAGCGGTAGATCCCAGGATTTGTTTGGAACTGTTGAACTATGCATATAATAGTGTATATGCAATGTTTTCCAATAAATACTGTACTCTGAATGTTTTGTCCACCTCCATTTGTGGTAGAATTTAACTGACCTTCAATTTTAACTTTATGGTTCCAAAGGTGAAATTTGTCTTGCAGCCAGGTATCTTAAAGCAGTTCCTAACTTTGGCCATGAGATGGCAGTAGAAGATATGAAATAATAAAGTGAGAGTCTCTTCACTCATTCCACCACTCCCATCAATTCAAGACTTGCTGTTATTGGTTATGAAGGTGTTAGCAGTGTTTGAAGAAGCATAATCTGGATTCTACTGGTCAGAGAGCAAAGAGATGGAAAAATAACCTCATGATCTTGAACATCTATTCACAGTTTACAGTCACTGAAATCACAGCTGCTCATCTACTATACATCCACTCTTCTACACTATACTGCTCTAGGGCCTAGGCTAGGTCACTGAGGGCAAAAGGGTGAGCAGCGGAGAAAATGGTGAGCACTGTGTTAGGCTGAAGGGGGATGGGGTGGGTTGTCTTCTGGGATGTAGAACCAGGCAGATGGTTTGAGTGTGTGTGTGTGTGCGTGTGTGTGTGACTGTGTGTATGGTGTGTATGTGGTGTCATTCATCCCTTCCTCGACACTTCAAAGTGGGTAATCAATTAAATGCATCCTAACCACCACCAGCCCCCCTCCCTGCTGTCCATCAAGTCAACAGATCCCTCTGAGCAGATGGAGACCTATGGATATGACTCATTGGGGATGTTTTGCATAACCCAGGGAGGGGGACTTGGGCTGTGCTTCAGGGGAGGTAGGTATAGATTGGCCTCAGGATCTCAGCATGCATGATATGAATATATTTATATTCGTGTCCATAATGAACAAGTTTATTATATTTGAGTCTTCCTCAAATATAAGTCCTGGCACTGAACTGATCCTTTGCTTACATCTGCTGTTCTATCATAGCACATATGCAGCTCACAATAACTGCGGCAAATTTACCACTGGAAATTCTTAGTAATATTTTAAATGTATCTTTTGTTGTTTTCAGACTGAGGCTAAATGACAACTCAGATTTTATTAATTTAATAGCTAGCCAATTAACATAACTAAGTGAAGTAGTTTATAATGCTGTCTCAGCTGACCAGTTTTAAAATGAGAAGTCTGTTAAAGGGCCTTAAATATATACTTCATGGCTACATAAATGCTAAATCTACATGTTCTAGACAAAAAGTAAGCATCCAGTTTGAATGTGAATTACATTATTATTATCATTGTTGTTGTTATTGGTAATAATAATCATAATAATTATGATGATAATAACAATAATAGTAAGTAAGGAACAAGATGAAAAAAAGGTCCAAATTAAGGTTAGGAACCTCTTTTTCAAGATGGATGGTAGAATTTCAGAGTTCAGAAAATACAAATACAACATCCAACATGTAAAGAAACATTACTATACACCTGGGGAAAGGCACTGGAGTAATATTTCATATTGGCTGTGGCTTTTTCTACTATTAATTGAAACCTCACAAAATAATGTTACGTAGTTATGTAGTTCACTTCACACCTCTCAAAGACAACACAAAATAAAAGTGATTGATAATGAGTAAATAAGGGCATTATTTTGAACACAGTCCTAGAGAGTATTTATGCTTGCTAAGCTATGACTACACAGTTGCAGTTCAGGGGTGTGGTTTTGTGAACCGTCAAGCCAGGGTATAATACTGAATTTGAGAGAAAATAGTTTTATTAAATCTTTTTTTCATACTGGATCTCATTACACTATTTTAATGAAATCACTTCAGGTTTAGGAATGTTGATCTACCAGTGCTTCTAGAAAACCTAAAAACTGTCAGAGGGCTGTTTGAGGGTTAAGACTTTAGGTTACAGTTGGGATTGGGGTTGAGCATTTAGTTGTGATGGTTAATGCTAGCTGTTAGGAGCTGTGTATGTTTGTGTTATATGTGTTTTTGCATGCATGTGTGTCTCAGTCATTTTCTGTTTCTGAATATGTATGAGTCATCATCTGACCACCCACCTACCCTCTGTGTGTGTGTTGCCTAACAATGAGTCACAATTGACCACTATATGTTAATATCAAGTTCCAAGCAGGAAAATATATTTTGTAAAATTCAGGATTTCATAATACAGATGGGTGACAGAAGGGAAAATTGATAATAATGAACTACAATGACTAGATCCTACTATCAAGTGTTGTGTGTGTATTGCAGCCTGATATATCATGCGCCTTTGTACTATAGAGCTCCATTGTTGTCTAAAAACAATTGAAAACACATTGAGCCGCATTGCTGTATTGGGTGACAGTTTCCCTCATTCCATAAACACACACTGAAGTTTAATTTGACTCAAGCCCGCATAAACTGTCCTGCTGCCACTTACTAGAGCATCAGATAAGTATTAATCTGACAGTCAGAATCCTCCCTAACAAAATCAATATTTCTTCCTGTTTGAGTAAAATTAGCTAAGAACCTAAACTGCCCATAGAGAAAAAATCAGAAACTATACAGGTCATTGATTGGTGATGACTTGATTGGTGATGCTGGGATGCTGCACTTTCAGTCTGTTTGTTCAAACATTTAGTTAACAAAACTAGGGCTGAATGAGCTGGTGATATTTAATGCCTCTTAAGTTAGCTAATAACCTCAAACTAACTGGAGTTCAGAATTCAGAATTGGTTAACGAGTCACTCTAAATTTCCTGTAGGCTGAATATTTGTCTCTATGTCAATCAAAATGTATACACATTGTAAGTGTGTGAATCATATGGCCCAGGGTATTTGTTGCATGCCATCCAAATGACCTGACCTCCATTTTTTCCTGTTTGTCTCTACAAATGAATAATACCATAGGAAAGAATAGGTTGCTGGTATATTAAACCAGTATGAGCATATAATACACTAGAAACAGAAGCAACATCTATTTCCTCCTACATGTGTTCCCCAATCTACAGCTCAGGAGCCTCAGCACCTGAACAAGCAAACTTCGTCATTAGTATTGACTGACAACTCTGTAGATACAGCAAAAGTATTTTATGCTTTACAGACTATGAGGGTCAAACCTTACATATTGCCTGTCTTTTCTGTACCTCAATGACCATGCTTCTGATCTAGTTCCTGTTGGAGCTTTTATGACATCCAGACTGTCAATACACATCAAAAGCTGCTGCGTTCAGACACCTTCATTAAAACTGCTTAGAATGAGTGAACCTTGTAGATTCAGTATACATTACTCTGCACCACTCTTCTCTGCCCATATCATGTGAACACCTCTGCCAGGCGGTGTTGCCATAGCAACATGCTCCCATTTTCCTCCACGATGCCAGATCCATCCGGAATGGAGCTTTGATAGCAGGCTCAGATCCGGAGCTGCAAGAGGATGGAAGTATTATGGTATGGATTACATGCAGACAGAGGCGGAGAGGTTTTCAGTAACAGTGCAGTACAGGCAGACAAGCCCTGTTTTCTGTGCAACATACATATGCATACAAGATCACACACAAGCCCCTTTACAGCAGCATGCTGAACAAAATGTGCAAAAGATATATCAATGACATGACTTTAATGTGTGTTTGAGTCAGAAGTTTGAACTGAAGGGCTTAGCCATTTTCCTTTATTTTCTGTTTTATATTTGTAGTTTTGATCATCAACATCATTTCTTTCAGTAATAACAACTCCAGTTAATTGCTGAGACCTGGGAGCACTAAAAAAAGTCAGATGTGTCAGATGGTTGGAAACAAACCCCTCAGTTGGTCAAATGTTTGAAAGTAAAAACAAAAGCAAACAGTAAAATTATTACCCAGTCTGTTTCCATCACAGACAGCTTTCTTGTGTGGTGATAGACTATGACAGACAGGTGCACTAACTTTCAATTTTACCTCCAAAAAAGTAATTTAGAAAAACTGATTCATGGATATCAATTATGTGGATGTTCAGGAATTCAGGCACCCATCGGTAAGTTTGAGCATCTATGGGGAAATCCAGTTAACCATATCAGAAGGATGAAATAAGTTTAACTATTAACTATGAGTTATTACTTCATTTGTACCTACATATCAGATTGTATTGCATATTTCATCTTCAATGTAAATAGTTAAATAGACAACACATTATGTCAAATCAACAAATATTACCACACACACTGCTTTAATGAATAGTTTAAGATAAACAATTAATCAAATGACAACATTGAATATGTTTGCTGAAACAGGAAACCCTGTCCCAGCTGCCTTCCATCTGGAAGTTCTGTATTTAGCTGCCCATCTATGCAAATCAGTGCAAATCACCTGCAGACCTACTAGTAGGTGCAGTTTGCTCCTTCTGAAGCATAATTTTGGATGTCACAACTGAAAATAGCCATTTCATGGGGTGGAATGATTCAAATTGGGAGAATGTTGCACTTTTGGAGTTTTGTTTGTTCTTAATGCACAACAGAAGGTCTAATATCAGTACATCCATATTTATCTAGTTTTGGCCACATAAATGTTTGTATTTCATGGATATGTCATTTCCTGTATGTATGGTATTTGCCATTGGAATAATTTTACAATGTTTTATTATATATACACTTAAAAAAACACTTTCCATATAAAAAATATATATGCCTCACATTAAAATAATGCATTAAACTTTTTAAATTTAAAAATGCAAAAAATATAATTTTACCAGCTGATGATTCCAGTTTAATAATAAATAATTTTATGTATTTTGCAATATTTACTGTAGACAGATTTAAACTAATACGTTTGTCTATAAACTATGAATTAGTACTTATTTGTGCCTACTTATCAGATTCTGATGTGAAAGATTTAGCATCCAGTGGTCAGATTGCAGAACACAACCTTCTGAGCACCCCTCACACACCATTGCATAGTTTCTAGGTGCAAGGGAGGACACGGTGGCCATCACCTTTAAAATAAAAAGTGATTCCCTGTGTAGAGCCAGTCTTTGGTTTGTCCATTCTGGGCTAGTACTACTAGTACTTCATCTGGAAATCTAAAATTTAAAGTCACAATTGTATATATCAGTAAGTTGTAATTAATGGATTCTCTGCAGCTAGAACGATCAACTAATATAAAAGAAAGGTTTTGCTGCAGAGAAATTCACACCCTATTTTCATGTTTCATAGCTTGAGCACATCGGAGTACTCCTATCGATACTGTGCCAAACAATAAATGCCCACATCTTTCAGACTTCACAGCACCAGTTTGTAACAAAGGCTTGGAACAGTCTAAGGAGGACCAGTGCAACCATGACTAGTAAACTGAGCTTGATGTGGAAAATAAGTGAAGTATCCCTTTAACTGAACATAACTGATAGGAGACAGAGTGTAATACGCTATGAGGTTTAGATTTATAGATGGTTTAATAGATTGTCCTACTGAAGACATAGAAGATGATGATTGGAGGTATGTGAAAATCACCTGCCGTACAGACAGAGTGAAGTAAATCATTGGTTATACACAATGATGTCTAAATTGTCAGTGAGAGGTACATGGATGAGGAAAAACATAGGTGACACATTAGGAGGAGTTAAAGAAAAAAAGTGAGAAGGCCACCATGGCAAAATTCAGAAGTATATCATTCACTGTATCCAACCGTAATCTATCCAACTGTCCGTCAATCAATCATCGACCACTTATCCTTTGGGGGGTTGGGAGGAGCAGGCGCTGATCGCCAGTGACACTCAGTTTCACATCTATACGGGCAATTTAGAGTCACCAATTAACCTAACCCTAAGCTGCATGTCTCTGGACTGTGGGGGAAGCTGGAGTACCCACGGAAAACCCATGCAGACATGGGGAGAACATGCAAACTCCACATAGAAAGGCCCCAGGGTCAAACTGGATTCAAACCCAGAACCTTTCGATGCTAATGTGCAAAGAAAGCTTATAGATACTTCCCTACAGTTATATAGACAAAAAGATTATCGGGATATTATTCCCAAAATGGGACATCGTTCCTAAAAATCTTGAAGTTTATAAGGATATAATCATAATCTAAGTTTTTGTATTTATTATTGCCATACAAATCAGACCTTTTTCTTTTTTTGCTCTTTGGACCTGAAGATCCCATCTAAGGCAGCACAGAGTAGCTCCTTCACTCTCACTAACAGGAGTGTTAATGAAGCTTTGAGACAGTGACAAGAAGTGTGTGTATTTATGTTTGGTGCACCTAGTCACCCCTCACCCCTTACTATGTTCCAGTTCCTGTTATCTCTTGCCTTCCTCTGCCTCCCAACCTGGAATTCCAGGATTGTTTGAATAGAGTTCTCTGTTGCGACAGACAACCTGACCTCCTGGCCCATGGGGTATGATGGCTGAACCTTGGAATTCTCCAAACTGTGGTGTAAACTATTCTCTACTAAGAAACCAAGCCTTGCTTAAGACTCGGAAAGTAAGAACATGTACAGATAGAAATTATTTATCTGATATATGATGACATGAGGTAACTACAGTATACTGTAGGTAAGATTACCCTCCACTACAGTGGAAAGCTCTGGTGTTCTATGCAGTGATAGGATGACTCTAAGTACATTTACTTTATTACACTACTTAAGGCCTATTTTGGAAAACTTGTACTCCTTTGTAAGCAGACATCTTGGAGCTATAGTTAATCACTAATACAGTTATGCATATTAAACAAAATTATCTTATAGAATATAATAATAACACATGACTAGATAGTATTCTTAAAGGAGCTCCATTTCAACAACCCCCCCACTTAAAAAACATTAGAATAAAACTAACATTACTATAACTAACATGTGAATGTACCAGTAATCATATTATATTACAATGCACTATATGAAACTCTGACAAGGACCATTCTGCCAGTAAAATAACTAGCTTATTTTGACTTTGTATAATTTAAGCACATGTAGTTTTACAACTCAGATTTTGGTTCCACTACATTCAGTTGATAGCTGTAGGTACTGCTATTCCACAGATAAATATCTGGTATGCAGAACCCACAAGCACATGAATTTTCAAAAAGTGTAGGATCTGGTACCTAGAATTTTAATATCATTCACTAAAAATAACTAATTAAGCTTTATGGATATGTTGACATTTTTAGGCAGCTGGAAAAGTATATCATCAGATATCAGAGTGATTCCGTTAATAAAATTTGTTAAAACATAGCAATTGATTGATTTTGATTATTTGGTTTAAATAGTACTTATTTGTAATGGTGTGGAGATGTAAATGTAGCATATATTCAAATAAATTACATCTTCAGGACACATCTCTATGGTTCTGAACTACAAACTGAGGAATGTACGAACCTAAATACATTTCTCTCTTTTTCTTTCCATCTTCAAATTTAACTACAATAACTTATGGGATGATTAGCTTCATTTGAGTTTCACTTGCACAGTTATTTTCAATTGATTTGTACAGCGTGCACTTACTTTGATGGGCCTATTGATGATTCAGTTTTCACAAAAGTAGTCTCCTCATTTTGTTCTGATTTTTTAAAAATATGAAAAATATAAGTAACATTTGTGCCATTGAAAAGACATAATTTCAATGTTATTTGCTACTGTTAGGCCTGAAATTAACTGTGTTAGGTATATAGGCCTAAAAATACTATTTAAAAAAACAATTATGCTTTTACTTTGACCTAGCAAAAACTAACAGGAACATCTTTATTATACATGATAAACTTTTTAGAAGAAATCTTATTAAGGCAAAAATATAGTTAGAAGAAAATTCAAAAACTAAATAGTTATATTGTCTGTGATTTATTCACCTACAGAGGTTAACAACAGTAGGCCCAAATTTAGAAAATGATCCATAAAATTTGAACCAGGCTCTTTACGTTTTGAAATTCGTTAAAAATAATTCGTTCAGACAAGTTGACACTACAGTCCCCCGCTGTGGGTGCTGGCAAAAAATTATTTTTGACCTTTTATAATTTTATTCACTACGTTAATCCTGTTAAGTCCATTAGTTTGGCCTGTCTCGGGCTAAATGAAGCTCTGGTTGATCTAAACTGGTTTGGTCAGCGGCTCGCCTCCTTCCAACATGTGTGGTCCAGTAGCTTAACACTTTAACCCTTTCACGGGCGGCCTGTCCCGCGGCACCACAACGAAGCCTCTCTTTTGTTTGTCACTCACATACACAAGCGGGACAACAAACTATTCAAATCATGCAGCTAAACTACAAGATAAACGTGCCAACAGTGGGTGTGGACTTTACTTAGGCAAAGACACACAGCAGGCACAGCTATCGAAACTCGATGTTGCTTTATCCTTCCCTCCGCCGAGAAATATAGTCCCTCGGCGCTTTAAACTACAGATGGGCCATTTGGACATGTTGCCATGGTTACGAGCTCCTAATGGTCCGTATTGCACCAGAATGTGCACAGCACGGACCGATGTGTTTTTGTAGTTAGTTCTGCGTGGATTAATTTTGCATTCGTGTAACACTGAACAGACGACTAAAGTGATCATAGGTCCACAGTTTAGAATGAACGTGTTTCCCATCATAGAAGATTACTTTGACTTTAGTAAGCTCAATAACGATTTTGAAATTAGGCTAAAAAGAATAGACTTCTTTTTAGGCCAGTCTCTGATAACAAACAAAATGTATTATCTCAACCACAAAAGAATGATGATTGAGTATATTCTACCATCGCAAAATGTTTTCTGCAGTTGGCTTCTTTTTATTAACATGGGAACTGTTTTCTTTTACAATATTGACGGATTAAAGCTGTGAAATTTTAATTGCGATGTGCTTGTAGGCTAGGTATGGAAAGTGAGCGGAAAGGTATTTTCTCCAATCTCCCACTTTTCCTATCTTTCCTATGTCGCATGAATGCAGCAAGGGGGGCTCCAACATTAAGCCCCGCCCTCAGGAATGCCAAACGCTGAATCCCCTCATCTGCAGGAAAACCATTCCATTCACACTGATCTGCAGCTGAACACAAATTATTATGTATCTTTGTGCAAGAAAAGGAAAAGTACCTGGAAATTACATTCAACTTGAGTTGTTTTAAAGTGCTATATAAATCAAATTTGATTTGATGTAACCTTGCCTACTGCTCACACTGTGTGGCTGTCCTCCTGTTGAATCTCTCAGCCTTAGACTGGAATATTGTTGTGAAAGATCATGGAATAAATTATTCTGTTTTTCAAAGTCATAGTTTATTTATAGTTATATGTGTTCAGAATATGACTCAAATCTGTAGTAATAACAATGTAAAGATGTGGATTATGACACAACTAATCCATATTTGGTTGTGGTTGTTGTTTCAGTGATCTGAAATAGGCCTAAACCCTATTGTGTTTTTGAATAGTCTTAAGTCTATATTAAATTGTAAAACGTCCCAAGCTGGCAAACATACTACAGAATATTGTTCACATTATTATTGTCATTATTATTTCTTCAAATGAGACAAATCTAAAGCAAACCAGCGTTAAAAAATTTTATTTGATTTAGCATTAGACACTCTCTAGACTTTAAAACTCATTTATTGGAGTCCTGAAGCAGTAGGAAAACAGGGGGATGGGTACAGATAAAAAGTTAGCTAAACTCTGTCACGTTATACTGCTAGTCAGTAAATCCAAAGCAACTCAAATACTCTACTTACAGTACAAAAAACTGTCGCTTTTCAGAGTAAGATTTTACCTAAAATCATGACAACTCACAAAGCATTGTGTGTTTCATAAAAATCAAAGACTATAGAAAACTCCAAAAATATCTGTTTAAACACGTTACACTGTTTGTTTCCTTTCTTTCTACATCATCTCAAGAATGTTTAGATTTGTCTTGCTTTGACCTTTTGGGCCTACGTTTGTAACTACTGGAGTAAACTACTTGCTGCATACACCATAAGCTGTTTACATATGTGCTTATGCATAGAACTGATACGTCACAGAGGTGAGATCAGTTTGAACTCAGCCAGCTACTGTAGGAGTGAGGTGTGAGAGGAAGTGATCGCTTTACTGCAGCAAAGCACAGGACTGGTGCATAGTTTCATGGTTTGAGTGAGAGGCTGAACTTGTATCAGTGTTGTAAAGGCAGACAGTAAACTGTGCGTATCCTAAAGGTGTTTACCCAGTTAGGGTTATAGTCAGGATGGGTTCTCAAGTGAGGTTGAGAACCTTTGAAAACTTGGCTTTATGTAGAGTGCTGTATGCAAATCATGTTTAATTTAAACCTGCCCTGCTGTAAGGTGTCTGACAGTTGTCAGGACACAGTCCCCCAAAACTGCAGGTAATTTGGTGTGAGTTACATCCACCAGTTCTGTCATTCTGTCTTTCCTTAACCAGACTTTAGACTTTAAAACCAATTCTTCCTTGGTTAATAGAAGAAGAGAAAGAAGGAACTGGGTACATATCTCTCTGCAGTGGACTCACAATGTCCCTCTCTTTTGCTTCCTGCTTTGCATTTTAAACCCTCCCGAGCGCAAAGGACTCATTCCCCTATCCTGACATCTGGCTTCTCTATGGGTGCTGACCCCTTGAGGTCACAGGTCAGATGGTGTGGGAGGGACTCATGAGTGGGGGAGGGGATTGCTAGTAGTTTCCTTTTCAGTGAAAGTGAGAAGCTTAAAGGGGAAAGAGAGGTACAATAATGGGGAGATGTGTCTATATGAAGGTGACACAAACACTAATATGGTGTCAGAAGCTGATAGAAAATTGAATGATTTATTTTATATAATGAGTTTTTCTTCAGTTAATGGTGAATGTAACAACTGTTTACAAGGACTTTTTGCATTTTACATCAACTAATCTTTCCAATCATTAGTACAATAAATTAATAAGTTAGAGGTACTCCTCCCACTCCTCCCACAGTCCAAAAACATGCATGTTAGCTTGACTGATGACTCTAAATTGCCCATATGAGTGACTGTGAGTGTGTATGGTTGTTTGTCTCTGTGTGTCTATATGTGGCCCTGTGATGGACTGGTGACCTGTCCAGGGTGTACCCCTGCTTTCCACTCGAAAGAGAGTTGGGATAGACTCCAGCAGATCCCTGTGACTCTGGTTAAGGAATAAGTGGGTATAGAAAATGGATGGATGGATGGATTAATAAGTTAGAGTTAAACACATTGTGAATGTTATTGTTACCACTACTACTACAGGTATTTGTACTTCCACTACCACTGCAGATATCGCTACTACTATTACTACCAGTGCTATTACTACTACTGTTGTTTATGTAAATGGTACTGTTAGCTGCTGTTACTGTCACTTTTACTGCTACTGCTGCTGGTGTGGCTAGTGTTAACTGTTGCTACAACTACTGTTAGTCTTACAATTACTGTTATTATCAGGAAAATTCAGTGTTGAATTGACTTTTTCTTAATCTTTAAGTGCTAAGATGTATAATTGCCATGCTTCACACTTTCTTAGCTCTGTAGGCATGGGACATTATACAGCATTATTATTATTACTGGTATGTGTATTCTGACTACCCCACAAAATTCCCAGCCTGTCACCAGCTTCAAACTGAGCAGAGATTTATCATACAGAACATCTGAAAACACCCAAATAAAAACGCAGGTGAAATTTCAGAGTACATGCAATTTAATTAATGTAACGTAATCATAGCACAGTAAAATATTTTGTCTTGCAACTTCCCTGGAAAATGAACTTTTAGGCCTTTAGTGTGTTTTTCAGAGATAGTTGAGCAGCAGGGCCATAGTGTGTGGTTGATCTAGACCACTCTGTCAAATCAGGTCTGTGTCATGTCTAGCTGTGACTTACTAAAAAAATCCACATAGAATTGACTCTCTAGGAGCAACAGGCCCACTTTTCCAGGTGATGACAGCAAACATAGCCTAGGTTGTTTTCCTGCAAGAGCCAGGAGTGTTCCTGCTGCTGCTTAGACATGACCTACACCAAGGGTGGGACCAGTACAAACACATGCTGTCTGCCTGAATTCTTTCAACTGTCATAGGCCACAGTAACAATGTGACACACTGGTGACTGACAGTCAACATTGTGGAGTTTTTTTTAATTCTTCTAATTCTCCTCAAAATAGTAAGAATGCTGGTTAATTTGAAGGGAAATAAAACAGTGAAACTGCATTATGACAAAAAAATTTGGGACACATACTTTTGAATAAAATCAGGTTTGAATATCTGGGGTATAATATAACCAAGGAAGAAACCATAAAAATACTACCCCCTCTCTCAGTCACTTTGATATTTAAACAGTCATCAGTGACAAAAAGTGGACTGGTTGACTACATTATTCAATATTAATGAAAGAACACGGCATGTATTCAGAGTGACTTATGAATTATGCTTGAGAGATCCACAACATCAAGCAGAAGAGTTTTACAATCAGAAAAATTTTATGATCACACAAACATTTTAGCAGGACGATTCTGCAATAAATACAGTCTTAGCAGAAAGATAATTAAATGTGTTTACAACATGTTTTATGTACTTGTTAATTCACATTTACCTTAATGTTTTTTTATGTAAATGTTCCAAGACATTTTTTTTCATTTAGATGTGCTTGATTTAATAGAATATTAAATCAACTTGCTTAAAAATACACTAACAGTAGCAGGCTCAAAGCAAATTAGAGGAATTTCAATTTGGTATTACAGCCAAATCAGGAAATGTATGGTGAATACTACATACTAGTTTTCTTATATTTTACCTTTATAAATGAAAGAATGCCCAGGTTGAGTCCACATACCTCACTCCTTTTAACTCTTTGACTTAAATAAGTACCATTTCTCCCAACCACAGTCTGACTAATATTACCAAGGTGTTACTGTAGTTTTCCTGCTCATTTCTCGCACCACAACATTGTTATCAAACTGCAAAATGAGTTACACCACATATTCCTTTTGTCTAATCAATTGTCAGCAGGTAACTTAGTTACTATAATAAAGAAAAAAACAAATATGCATATTTGAAGCTCACTGGAACATTTCTGACAAAACTTTCTAATTTGACTAATTCTGTTTGTAGAATAGCCTACTTGTGTTTTTACAGCTCTGTTTAACAGTGAAACAGACACAAGCCTCACTAAACAACGTCATAGTTATTTCAGTCATATGCTCCATCTGCTGGACCTTATTTCAGCAGTTTGACATGCAGATTATTTTCTGGTCATATGGAGAGTCACTTCTGAAGTCAAGCAAAAACCTTATGCAATATTCCAGGTATTCCAGAACAAACTCTGCCTAAAAACAAATTTTCATTTTGCAATGTAAAGAGCTGAGTGTAGAGAGATTAAGTTCTGTATAGCTAATACGCCTCTTAAATGGTTCTTCTAAATGTTAATTGTCTGTTTATAATATTGAAAAACAATGAAATCTGGCTGATGAACAGAGTATGTTGTTGCAGTGTGACATGTAAAATGTGAGAAGTTCTGCTCTGCTTCTGTTACACCATGTTTTGTAAAAATTAACCTAGTGCAGCCTGCAATGATAAACAAGTCTGGACTCTGGCCATGCATGACACAGCCTGCAGTCACAGCAAAATGTTGTACATCTACACTGAGTTCACTTCTGTAAGTCTGTCAGTTCAAACACATGGTGTGCAAAATATCTTCATTTAATTTTGAAATAGTTACACTTTCATTTATAGCAGCAGTGTCTTGAACAAAACAAAATGTTTCTTTAGTGTAGATTCTTCAGACTGGCCATTGTTTGCGTTGATGACAGTTTTGCACACTATTGGCAGTAATAACAAGCTTCATGAGGCAGTCTGAAATGCTCAGTTAGAAGGGCTGCCTTATCAGAAGTTCATTTGTGGAATTTCTTTCCTTCTTAATTCATTTAAGACCCTCAGTTGTGTTGTGTCAGGATAGTCTTAGTATACAGCAAATGCTATCTTAGTTTCTTATAGTATCATCAGTCCTAATCTTATAGAAAATAACAGAAACTGTGTGTGTGTGTCTAAACTTTTGACTCTGAGACTATATTTCAGTGTTGATGTTTTTGAGAGACACTCTATATCTCTAAAATATTATGTTTTCAGAGACTACAACTAAGTTTTGTTTGGACTTTTATGAGACTAGGGGCTGGGTTTTTTTTAACTATGGCCATGAAAGAAGATTATAAACCTCTAAACAAAGTCTAACACTGTAGCTATAAATTCAACTACAAACTATCAGCTGTTACCAGTGTGCTCTTCTTGCAGATACAAAGTTCTTAGCACTGCACTATTTTTTGTACTAACAACCAATAACACAAAATGGTGCACAAAATTAGTTTTTTCCATTTCATTTAAGGATTAAACTTTTTAAGCTTAAGAGTTAGCCTATAAAATTATTACTCTAGTGTGGATGTGTAAAATTTCACATCATAATATTATAGAAAAGAACGCCCTGCCACAACACTTTAATAAATGAAGTCAATATTCTTAAATCAAGTGACATAGTCAAATCTAAAACACTGTGTTCTCATGTTTGTATAACCCCATCCAGTGGAAATACTCTGTCTGCTCATTATTTCTCATTCTGCTTTTCCAAATTCCTTTAAAACCAGCCTTACATCAGAAACTTTGGGATCTAAAATTTAAATCTGTGGCAATGAATGCCACTTACATGCTCCTGTTTGTTTTGCATATATAATGTATTAAGTAGAAATGATCTCACTTAAAATGTGTAAGAATTACTAATTTATGCCATCAAAAAATTAAATCTTTTCATGCGTGTATTTCCATATGTTCTATATCCACATAGATTAATTGCCTTTTTAAGCACTTTAATCCATCTAACTGCTAGAAACCTGCAGCTCTGACTTGATAGAAATAAAATGCATTCTTTTCATATTCATATTCACGCGGAGACTATTTTCTCCAGATTAAAATACGTATTATTTAAAATACTTACTTCTACAACTGAAGAAACATATTATCTAACGGTGTGTACAATATGTGGTCAGAAATATACATAAACTACAATTCTTCAGCGTGGCCATCATGTCAACCTGATCAGTCAACCGTGACGGCTAAATATGGGCACAGTGCTTCCTTCGGCCCCACACACTCTTCTCGGCATCTCTACTTTACGCACAGGCGCGTGTGCGTAAATTGCTGCACGCGCATTCCTTACATAGCATCTAAAGCACGTCATAGCAGACAGGTTTCTTTTCGAAACTCGGGAGGAAAAACAAAAAAAGGAAAGAACAAGAAATATACAGAGAAGGAGAGCTCACATTGACACCATTCAAAAGTTGCAAAAATATCAACAGCCAGAATGTATCAGTCATGGTGGATAATCTAAAGAGTAGCCTATGTTTCTCTTTATATGATTACATAAACGCCTGAGTTGACAATAACAGATGGTTGGTCGGGTGGGGGTAGATGGGGCTTTGTTGACATTAATAAGAAAAAATGCATTATTTTATCTCAGTTGGCTCCAATGGAAAAGAAAAGTAGACACCATAAGCTTAAATCGACTTAAATTCAAAGAAAAGTTATTGTTGGGAATAGGCTGAACTCTTCGAACATGAGAGTTCAGCCTCGGACACATTTCCCCTAACCGAAACCAAGCGCGCAGCATGACACTGTTAGTCCCGTACCACAGTGTAGGGGAGAGGCGAGGTGGGTCTTTCGCTCAGGACAAAGCAATGATTTCAGCTTCATTGATCAGGAATGCCAGATTTCACAGGCCGCTGCCCTCTTCCAAGCGTCGACCATAGCACCTAAAGTGAGCCCGTCGCCTTTAACCTTTTCCCACTCTAGCCGTCCTCTGCCCGAACTCCACGACCTCCACACTGCTGCGACTACCGTCTCCCTGAATGGAACTCTCTCTGTTGCTGCTTCAACACCCATTTACATCAGGAGTAGTTGGGGGTTGCTGGAGTCTCTTTGTCTCGCTAAGTTATGTCTTACATTTTAGAAATGAGTTCTATCACGAAGTAACTGTAAAAAAAAAAAAAAAAAAGAGGGACGAATGCTACAAATAGACCATTGCTCCACCTCGGTAAAGAAGTGAAATCCATATCTAAGCCTAGACTACTGTCGAAACTCAGGGTGGTCTTGAGGATAGGCCAGTCAATCAGCTCTTGCTATTGTCTATTGTACTGAAAAGATTTCTGCACCTGATGAAGTTGATGAGTGTTTTTTTTAATTCCTTTCTAGCACAATAACACCATGTAGCGGGTAATGAGAAATTTGTGAATGGAAGAGAGAATTTGTGTTCATTGTTAAAATTAAACTATACAATGACGTCCCCTCGGTATGTCACCAATCACGAATGTGATGAGATAAAATTCCCACCAATGAGGACAGAGACAAGCGCAGAAACGGCCCAATGACAGGCTGGCATGCAAATAAGGAATTTGTCTCGGCAAGAGCTGAATGTCAACTAGTCAAAGATGGAGTCCAGAGCTGGGAGGCCGTGAGGTTGCCAATGGACGAAATACCGTTTTTATAACGCAGGAGCCGTTACGCTTCGCGAACCGTTAATGAGGTTTAAAGGGACGCGCGTGAGGGAGATAGATGGCAATCGCCAGGACGTTTTCCCCGCCAAAGTAGGCAACTTGGCTCCGGTGTGCTTCTTCTGTGTGTTGAACTATAGCCTACGGACCGGCCTGCCCCCGCCAGGTATCATTCACCGGATCTGATCTGCCTGTGCGGTGCAAGGAGCGCGGCTGCTGCTGCAGGGCGGAGATGGCGTGGAGCTCGCAAACAGACGTGAATGGCGGTGGGTCTGATTGGCCGCGGAGAGGTTCCGCGAGCTCTCATAGCTTAAAACTACAAAGCAGCTATTGTGTGTGTGTGTGTGTGTGTGTGTGTGAGAGAGAGAGAGAGAGAGAGAGAGAGTGTGTGTGTGTGTGTGTGTGTGTGTGCGTGCGCGCGCGCGCGGGGGCAGAAATGGGGACAGAGCGCTCGCGCGTATACCTCATGCCACGCGTGATAAAGGGTGATTGACAAGCAAGTGCCTGGCCGCAAACTACTATCTCTAAACTAAACAGGTTACATCCTATGAGCTAATCCGCAGACTTCGAAGTGGGGTCCAAAGACACCCATGGGTCCAGTGGACCCCAGAAAATACAAATGAGTCTGTAAATACATTACTAAGCCAGTTTTCGGCCCTACATTCGCAACGAGAAGAGAACTGTTCGGACGTCCATAATATAGAAGACAAATCTATTATCGCTACGTTTTAAAGGAATCTGCATTAGATTATTGGGCAGTTCATTATTTGGGATAAATATGGGCTATTTAAGAAACATTAGTGTGACCACACAGTCGTGTCAGCTGAGTGTGTAACCTAAAATATGTATTTGTAAAGGGAAATGCCTCCCTTCAAAATGTACAGTTCTTCAGGACTTCACAAAGAACAGGGCAGTATGGCGTTTTCCCACACACTCATGTCCTGTTGGAATCTGTTTGGCAGAGTTGCAGCTGAAGCTGTACTTCATATAGTTGTGTATGGTTAAACACCCTGCTATTTTAGTTCTGAAAGCAACGTGGAGAAAATAACTTCTGAGGAACAGAGTCTCGTTTAAACGTTATTCTCTTAGTAAAACGCACAGCGCATTTCTCACACACAGCTATTTCGTTAGGGCCTTTGTAGAATTTAAAGTAACGGGAAAAGTTGCCTTGTCTACCTGGTGGTCTTGTTGCATTTGTTGGGTTTAAAGGTGCAGGAGTTTGAAACAGTATGGCGGCCTGGGTTTTGTGATGTCTGTGCATGTGTATTTTATCAAGAGTTTTGGGCAGGGAAAAGGAGCACTCTGGCTAATTGTAGAGCCCTTTTAGACATTGGAAATAATAAACCCCCTCATAGCTCTTCCACCCCGCGGCTTCTTAAACAGGGAGGGTTTCAAATTGCCACTTTGGCTAAAGGGACAGGAATAGTAGGTATTAAATGGAGGTTTCTGGTGGATCGTGGAATGTGCTCTTTGCCCTATATATGTTTTCTCCACCCTCGTTTCCTCCAGGCCTGTGTTCACTGCCTGTTTCCAGCGAGTCCGCCGTATAGCAATAGGAAGAGCTTGGCTTTGAATTTTAGTAAATATGACCCCACTCCGGTCATATAGCCTATGGCTGACCGGAACAAATTACAGAAAGGGCGGCAGATCTACAGAGGGGAGTCACCTTCCCTCTTTGTGGATCCAGAATGAACATAGGTCACATTAAGGTGTAGTTTTATTTTGCTCAAAAACTATAGCCGCAGAGGGCACACGTGCCGTAACAGCAATACGACTACTCGGTCTTTTACGACTGCTGCCTTGTTTCCAACATTTTAATACAGCCGTGTTATGGTAGGGCTCACACAGATCCCGTGGTCGGCCGTGTCACCGCAGCTGGCGGCTTGTGCATGCTGGGGTGGAATAGAGAGGAATAGCTATGTTGTCCAAGGCTCTTTTTCTGTTGTACTACTGTGAAATCAGATGAGCAGTGCAATATTAAAAGGGCATTGGCTGACACCCCCTCCCCCCAACACACACCACGCCCCCCCCCTCCACACGCACACACACACACACACACACATACATACATACACACGCTACGTTACGCTTCCTCTACTTCCAAATCTTATTTAAACGTCACAAAATACGGACTTGCTCTGTGTTTTAAATAAAGCCACACCGTATAGCTTTACTTTGTTTCCACGCGCCAAGCTTTTGTCGTGGTGTGTTTCTCCAATGGTGAACGCGAAGCATGGTTTCTGTGTAGTCCCAGCGTGCAGAGGTCAGCTGCTTTGACGATGTTGCACTACTGTACCATCCGCTAAAGCAGTGCAATAGTATTGTCATAGCATTCGGCCTTCGCCATATACTACAGCAGGCCAGACTGCTAATGGAGAAAAACAGGCGAGATTATAGAAATCCTGGAGGAGCCCCCCTTCCCCAGCCTTGCCTAGCCATGCTTCCTCCAGATTCAAACACATATTCCATAATCAATCACATGACACCGGTTATACCTTTGAGTGGAGCCATTTATACTACAGCTGGTCTTTGCTGGTCCACTGTAAGGGTCATGGTAACACATGGAAAAAGTCCTTTGATCCAGTTCCAATTCTCAGTTAACATCTAAAACCTAGGTTAGGAATAGAAGGAATTTCTATGGATAAATGTAAGCAAAACCTGTTGACAATAAACAGTTTTTGTATTTTACCTTGTCTGATAATTACAAACTAATAAGTTAAAAGGTTAATTTATCAGAAGAGTTTATCTGATTTTTGTATCCGGATTCATTTTAATGAGGAAACTTTGATTTGGACATTAAATCCCATTTGTGATTTTTAATGGGAGGCTGTTCTTATAAACTTAATTTAAAAGCTCCACACAGACACTTCTAAAAAATCTCAAACCATAAATCTGTATAGTTATTGGGAATTTATTTAATTTCACACTTTTACTGTGAAAACAAAAGGTAGGTTTTATTTTGGAAATTCCCCTAATGACTGGGCAAGATACAGGCCTCCTGGACCACGCCTTCTAAAAAAAGAACATTTTGTCCACAGAACATCAGAGGCTGTCTTGGTTTGTATTGTAGACCATGTGCCAGATTAAGTAACATATTTTGATGTCAACCTTCCAAACTTTTAACACATTTTGTCAGCAGTGTAATGTGTTGCTACATGCTGGCCCACAGTGTGAAATCTAAATACAGAATCAAATTTACTTTCAATTTCTCTTCTGGATAAATTATCAGAAATGACCATGATCCTGGTTCAGTAACACAGATCAGAGATGAAGTAGAACTGTACCATAATATTTATTTTATTTGAAAAAGTGAGTTATTTATATTTACTGAATTTTAATCATATAAAGTAAATTTACTGTGTATAGTGTGCAGAAACCCGTCAGATTGATGCAGGAAAGGAATAAAATAAATTTTTTTATGTTGTGATTTTGGATTGTGTGACTGGAAAAAAAATTCACTATAATCTATCTATCTCTCAGAACCTACAAATAAGTCTTTGTAAAACAGAATATAAAAATCTAATCTCCAAAATGTCTAATTTGGAATATAATATGTTTGCAACTGTGTAAAAGTCCAAGTTTACTTAAGAAAATATGTTATTTTCCAGATAAAAAGAGCAACAGTATGTTACTGCCCTGTAAAGGAACGTGTTAGCTCACAGGTTAATGCTGCAGTCATTTTATTATGACTACAAGTATGTGTGTGCAGCACAGGTCTCTTTTTTTTTCCTCTCTCTATTTCACTCAGCTTTTGAAAGTACAACTTAAGTGTGCAGGCTTGAAAAAGTCACAGTGTGGGTGGGAAAAATGGGGTAAGTTTCCTATTTGGGGCAGGTCATAGGGGGGATGGGGCTCCTTGCGAGGAATGTGGAGGGCAGGGCTGCTCTGAGGGGCTCGGTGTGTGTGTGTGTGTGTGTGAGAGAGAGAGAGAGAGAGGGAGAGTGCGTGCATGTGGGTCATATTTAGCCACTGTTTTGCAAGTGACTGTGGAATTTGATGTTTGTTGTGTGTCTTTAGTGTTACGGTGAGGGATGGAGCAATGGATAGTCCTACCAGAAAGTGAGAGGACTAGTTTCTTTTTTCCCAGCAATGTGTTAAGATGCTGATTTAGGCTCACCTACATCTAAACACATTATTTAAAAGAAAATGTATTTGTCAAAAAATGTTAAATTGATTTGTTTTAATTGTACTACTGGTTTCTCTCTTTTGTCTGTGAAGGGTTAGTTGTGACCCTTTACATGTTTAAAAAAAAAAAAGTATTTTAATATATATATCATAACATTGTAACTATATTAAACATTGACATCAGAGCAGGTAAATTAAATCAAAAAAATACATGAACATTAGGTGTCCAGGCATACTGTAGATTCTGCTCTGAAATAGCAGGGTCTATCATTCAACCACTGCTGCACATGTAAATGTGTAAACAATCATGTTAGTAATGCATTGTCAAATTAGAATGACTAAAAGAAACACTCATTTGGCTCAACAGCATGTAGAAGCTTGTCTTTCTCAGTGTGCTGGCAGGCAAATACCAGAGTAAACTGGGTTGGCTGTATATGAAGTGTATGTGAAATGGTTTGCATTTTCAGAGAAAAAAGGCCATGTGGATGCAATGTTCAAAGAACATTCATAGTATGCATGCGTTTACAGCTGATTAGTTGATCACACTATTAGCTGATCAACAGCAAATCAGGTATTTCCATAATTACCTAATATAAGTATTTTGTAAGCAAAGATTAAAGTAAATGGACTACTTTTGGGTTTCATCCTGTTGGAGATGATGTTAAAAGATGTTGCCATGGACTATGGGAACCTGTGATGTCTATATCCAAATGATAAGTAATAAATAAACAATTAATAATAACATAAATAATAACATTTGGTGACTCTGATGAAAAGTTGCATCCCTAATCTGTGAACTGCTTTTATTGTAAATGCAATAAAAATCCTCTGTGCATTAACCGGGAAC